>NW_026974713.1:343436-644087 GCF_015220805.1 Pogoniulus pusillus | reverse complement strand
CCGCGGGCCCTCCACAGGTGGCTAGAGGGGGGGAAGAGGAGGGGGAGGAGGCCAGCAGCCGCAGCGCCGCTTTTGTCCTTGGCCCTCCATCTCGCCCAACCCCCAGCTGTTTCATGTCAGCCACCACTTGCTGTTTCCGTCCGTCTCCCATCCCACTATCGATCCCTGGTACACAACATGAAATCTACCCTGAAAACTTCCAAACTGCCGTCCTCCCTCTCAGGCTCTTCCAGAAAAAAAAGGCAGAGGTGAAGCTGTGAGCTATCGAACAGCTAATCTCCCTGTAGCTATACAAACGCAAATTGACTAAACTCTGAAACGACTCAAGGAAACCCACAAATCCTTCCCACCCCACCGACCCCTCAGCATCTCCCTCAGTCCCCCAGCTGTTGAAGACTCGTGGGAGACCCCTCGGCTTTGGGATGCGGTCCGTCGGAGATGGGGTGGGCGTGCGGCGGTGAAGGGGGCGGATCTGAAGACTGTTCCGCCGAGCCATGGGAAAGGGAGGGTCCCGAGCCGTCCGGTGCAGTCGCGTCTGCCGTCGGTCCATTCTCTCTTTACCGTCTGTTCCTCTGTACCTTCAGTAACGTCTTTTACCAGCTGAAAACTAAAAGTCCGTGTCCCGTATCGCGTGCAGTCATCCGCGGGGACGCGCGGGCTACAGCGGCAGATTCGACACAGTACACACAGCGGCAGGCAGCCGCCCTCCGCGCGGCAGGGCCGAAAACTTTTCCAAACTGAGAAGCGATTGTAACTGGCTGCCGGCAGGTCGCTACGGGCAGCCGCCATCATGGGTGTGTCAGTGAGTCACTACGGGCAGCCGCCATCACGGGTGTGTCAGTGAGTCGCTACGGGCAGCCGCCATCATGGGTGTGTCAGTGAGTCGCTACAGGCAGCCGCCATTATGGGTGTGTCAGTGAGTCGCTATAGGCAGCCGCAACAACTCAGTCCCAAGCGCGTCTCTCCCAGCGCTCCGGCTAGACCGATCAAAAAGTCCTTAGCTTCCTATGTGCAGCCCACAGAGCTGAAGCAAGACGAGATGTCTCTCGGAGACTAAGACTCGTCAGCGGGGACAGAAAACAAAGTCATTCACATAGTGATAAACAATTGCACACGCCCAGTTCTTTTCGGGGGCTTGCAAAGCTTTGCAACGAACAATCAGCAGAGAGTTGGTGTGGTCTGCATGCCTTGTGGCAAAGTTGTGTACTCAGAGCGGCTCGCAGGCTCTGCTTCAGTCACAGATGGTACTATAAAGGCAAATCGCCGGCAACCTCCTGCGGTCAATGTGGCTACAATCGGGTTACCGGGCGCGGAGGCGGGGTGGGCGGCGGGCGACATGGGTGCCCGCCGGGATCGTACGGCACGCTCATTTTCAACTCCACCACAGACCTGGCAACCTTCCCAGCCACGCCTTTAACGGAAGCAGCTCTGCCGAGACCGAAAAACCGAACCACGGAGCTTTCTTTCTTCGGGACGCTCGGGGCGGGGGTGGAGGAGAAACCTGGTGCCGCGCATGCGTCAGAGCTGTTCGTAGCGGCCGGCAGGGCTAGGAGTACCAGAACCACCGCCGCCGCCGTCTTTCTTTCGGCTGTCATCCTTAGTAACGCGCGGAGCACCTCCCGCCGGGCGGGACTTAGCTGGCAGATCGACTCAGAGTCTGTTCCGTTGCTAAGAACCGCGTCCCATAGTGCGTCTCCGACCTCCCGCTGCACTTTCGATCTTAAAATCACGGGAGGCTCTTTACTCGCATGACCCTGCGCACACGCCCGGGCCAGCAGCTCTCAGAGCTCAGTGTCCGGCGAACTTCTCTCATGAGACAAATACGCCAGCAGATGCAGTGCCCCAGCAAATCCACCGTGGGCCTTACCTGCCTTACACACGGGCTGTTCACTCCGGAAATGAACGTCCAGACTACTGCCACCTCGGGGCAGCGCTACCCGGCCCAGCGGCACCGAATGACACTTACTCTCTCCGATACGGAGAATGTCCCACAAGTTGATCAGACCCCTCTGTCTTCGGGCCAACCCTCCGGCCCCCAACGCGATCTCACCTGCGGCCGGCTTGTGTCCTGACTCCTCTGTTCGAGCGCCAGATGTTGGGAATCACGTTCGGTGGAGCGCTATGGGAAGATGACTCTTTGTTCACCAATATGGTTAGATGGTCAAATCCACTTTATTTCCGTGATACAGCGACTTATATGCGTTCTAGCAAGAGGCGTGCTCAGCTTAAGATTGGTTACAGTCAGAGGGTCCAGAGTTACATGTAAGGTGTGCATAGGTTAACTTATCACAACATTCTAAGGGTCAGCCTTCCAGACCACCCACTCCAGCCCCCTTGGTTATCTAGTCTCTGCCCACTGCAGCTGTGTGTGGGGTGCTCAGTTGTTTACATCTCGGTTTCCTAGCCTCGCTGGGAACCAAGGACGTTCTCAGCGCCAGTTACCCATGTTTATGACTTTATGTCCTCGACTGGTGAGAAATTCTTCCACAAACAGCCATTGATTCTGCAGCATTTTCTCTCTGCATGGAGTAATTCCAGTCTCTGTGGGGCAGGGACATAAAGCACAAGTATTAAAAGGCTACAGTGGTAGCAGGCAAACAACACTAACCCAGGAAACACCTCAGTGCAGCTGCACTTCCTACCCATTAGACACAATGACAACCTGTCCATAGGAGCAGAGAGCAGGGGCTACAGGATGCTCTGTGTGCAAGGCTAAACACACCAGGCCAGCTGCTGAAATGCAGCCAAGATACAGAGACACTGAGAAGCACTCACAGAGACTTTGTTGCACACAAACTCAGGGTAAAAGCAAACTCAATTCCCAGGAGGTTTGTAGAACACTCCAACCAACCAACTCTTCTTCTGCTGGAGCTGTGCTGTGCCAATCAAGGCCTTTCTCTTCAGACAAGAAATAGTTGAGCCTGAAGGAAACACTCTGCACTGATGTTCTATGCTATGCACAATAGGATCCCAAAGCCAGAGCTGGGTTTGGAGATGTGGCTGACAGCAGATGAGTTAGAGCTTTGCACACCACAGTCGGTACAGTGCCATAGACTGATTACACACAGACAGCACTGACCTGAAGATGCAGCCTCCAGCTCCTCTGCTGTGCTTCTAGGCACTCTCAAGGACAGAAATGAGCTAACCTTTTGTATGCTCATCTGCAGAAATAAACAAGGGAGCACTTTCTTTGCATAAAAGATGTACAAGACTTTTGTGCACAAATAACGGAGGGAGAGAGGCATCTATTGGTGTGCTTAACAGCAAAGTGTGAGTTTGATAATGTGTAGATTGCCTCCAAAAGAGTTTTCATTTATAATAAAAGGGCTCCTGAAAATTACAACCACAGAGCAAAGACTGAGTGAAGGAAAAGTAGGATGCATGTTCTTGAAAGGCCAGCAGGACAAGGGAGGTTATTCTTTCCTTGTACTCAACACTGGTCAGGACACACCTTGAGGACTGTGTCCAGTTCTGGGCTCCTCGACTCAAGGGAGATGTTGAGACACTGGAATGTGCCCAGAGGAGGGCGATGAAGCTGGTGAAAGTCTGGAGCACAGCCCTGTGAGGAGAGGCTGAGGGAGCTGGGGGTGTGCAGCCTGCAGCAGAGGAGGCTCAGGGCAGAGCTCATTGCTGCCTACAACTACCTGAAGGGAGGTTGCAATCAGATGGGGTTGGTCTCTTCTGCCAGGCAACCAGCAACAGAAGAAGGGGAAACAGTCTCAAGCTGTGCCAGGGGAAGTACAGGCTGGATGTTAGGAGGAAGTTGTTGGCAGAGAGAGTGATTGGCATTGGAATGGGCTGCCCAGGGAGGTGGTGGAGCCACTGTTCCTGCAGGTGTTGATGAAAAGCCTGGCTGAGGCACTTAGTGCCATGGTCTGGTTGATTGGACAGGGCTAGGTGCTAGGTTGGATTGGATGTGGTTGGAGGTCTCTTCCAACCTGTTTGATTCTATGATTGTAACTGCAGTTAAATTATTTCAGTTTGATGGAAACTTCCCTGTTAATCTCCAGTTGAAGAGATTAACATTGGTGAAGGAGGGAGATGCAGCAGTATTATTCTACAAAGGATCACCATGAAGAGTTAAATACTATTTTCTGGTTCTAAGCCTCACATATAAATTCCTGTCACAACAAAGAGACTGGAGAGCACAAAAAATAAAGTAACTGGAATCCCTCTGAAGCATTGTGCCTATTGCACCCTTTAGACAAAGGTAACTTTCTCTTTGCTGTAGAACTACTATAGGTTGGACTGGATGATCTTGGATGTCTCTTCCAACCTGGTTGATTCCATGATTCTTTTCTATGATGCTAGTTTGTTTTCTGCTTCTAGGTTGCAACATACCTGACTGCTGCCTTTTACCAACAGGCTATCAAACCTTGAATTAAACAAAACAAACCCAAAAGAATCCTATCTAAGCTGGCATGAAATGAAGCCACTCAGTGTCAAGCTGCTTTGACATTTTAACTCACATTGGAGAGATCTGTTCAGAAGAAGTTTCAGCTGCAGGGAACAAGACCCTCTAGGCTTATGCATACAAAGCAGCTGTTGTGTCACCTGTAAGCCTGTTCTGTTAGGCTCATGAGGAAGGACCCAAACTCCTGTTTCTCCAGCTTTAAGCTGGAAGCCAAGAATAACCTTCATTTCTCCCCCCACCCCCCCCACCCACACAGCTAAAATCACATCCAAAGCAAGATAATGAAACAGCCTCCTGATCTGAGAGCTGGCCACATCACTGCCTGTGTGCAGAAGCACTTTAAAGAACAGAGAAGGTCGATGAGCAATGGTGAACAGGACTGTAAGTACAGTGCCTCAGCACAAAACATGTGAAACAAAGAACAATTAAAAGGGTCTGCAGTAATAGTTTGGGTTTTTGTCAGTGAAGCAGATGGATCATTTCTTCTGAGATGATATATTGGCACATTAAGCCACAGGGAACCTGGGGGAACAGACTTCTGCTTCTAGAAAACAGCAATACAGAAAGAAAGTAAATCACTCCGGGGTTGTTTCTGCCATCCACACAGACCACCCCACTGTAAAATACTCTGGGAAATGCAGGACCAGAACTCTGCAGTGTACTGCTTGCCTTTTCCCAACCAGCCAGGGCCAGTAACAGAAAAGAAGCCAACATTACTCTGGAACTGTTAACCTGTTGTTTTCTCTTGAAAAGGAAGCTGCTCTGCACTGGCTTCCATTCTACAAACATTAGAACAGAGCACAACCCAAAGCATCTTGCAGAAAGGTCTGGTTCCTGCTTCTAAATTCCATGGCTGCAGAAGCATTGTTATGAATTTCAGTGAGTTTAAAGGAAAAGCCAAAAATCCCCTGGATGGAGTACAGAATATTTATGGGACCAAAAGAACCAGGTGTGAGCTGTTGCACTTCTAACACCACCATGAAAAATGATGCCTGCAAAAACTACACTAAAACTGCTTCTGCCCTAAGACGAGAAAAGAGAGCAAAAAATCCACTATGCCAACCCAACCTGTCTCAATCATGGGATCATAGAATCAACCAGGTTGGAAGAGACCTCCAAGATGACCTAGTCCAGAGCAGTACCCAGCCCTGGTCAATCAACCAGACCATGGCACTAAGTGCCTCATCCAGGCTTTGCTTCAACACCTCCAGGGATGGCAACTCCACCACCTCCCTGGGCAGCCCATTCCAATGCCAATCACTCTCTCTGGGAAGAGCTTCCTCCTAACATCCAGCCTAGACCTCCTCCAGCACAACTTGAGACTGTGTCTCCTTGTTCTGACGCTGGTTGCCTGGCAGAAGAGACCAACCCCACCTGGTGACAACCTCTGTTCACAGGAGCTTAAAGGATCATTGAAAGGTAGGGCTTGAAAGAGACCTCCAGAGATCATTGAGTCCAACCCTCCTGTCAAAGAAGGTCACCTAATGCAGGTCACACAGGAATGCATCCAGATGAGTCTTGAAAGTCTCAAGAGATGGAGACTCCCCAAGCATACTGGGCAGCTTGTTCCAAGGCACCCTTAGAGTAAAGAAGTTTCTCCTCATGTTGAGGTGGAACTTCCTCTCTTCTAGTTTGTATCCATTGGCCCTTGTCCTACAACAGGACACCACCCAAGAGTGACTGGCCCCTTCTTGACAGCCACCTTTCAGATACTTCTAAGTATTGAGGCCTCTTAGTCTGCACTGCTCCAGAGGAAGATCCTCAGGTCTCTCAGCCTTTCCTCACAAGACAAAAGTTTCAGTAGGCAACAAATCATTTTCCTGGCTGTATTAGAGCTGAAATTGGTAAAAGCCATTCCTGCTCTTAGAAAAGCAGATAGTTCAAACCCCAATAGCTAACCTTGGTATTTCATGTCCACCTGGGACATCAAAGCAGCAGCATTTTTTAACATGCACTTCTCTTTGGGGCATTTCCTTTGATTGCTCAGACACTGCCTACTCCTGAGCACCAAGTTAAATAATAACTGAAAGCCTTCACATATGAAGTGACCTGTACCAAGCCTGCCACAGCAGGAAATTATCTCAGCAATTCAAAACAGTTTCAGCAAAACATCAATTAAAAACACATGCAAGATGTGATAATAGAGTAAAAACATTGCCAGTACCTGGAGCTTGGTGAAATCAAGCACATCATAAACACAAAGACAAACACAACATCTGTTGAGGGAGTCTACCTGGACTTCAGCAAAGCCTTTGCCACTGTCTGCCACAAGCAGCTCCTGGCACAGCTGGCAGCTCATGGCCTGAACAGATTCACTCTATGCTGGGTCAAGAACTGGCTGGAGGGCTCGGCCCAGAGAGTGGTGGTGAATGGTGCCACATGCAGTTGGCAGCTGTCACCAGTGGTGTGCCCCAGGAATCAATGCTGGGCACAGTCCTGTTCAGTATCATTAATGATGACCTGGATGAGGGGATTGAGTCCAGCAGCAGTAAGTTTGCAGATGAAACCAAGCTAGGAGCAGGTGTGGAGCTGTTGGAGGGTAGGAGAGCCCTGCAGAGGGACCTGGCCAGGCTGGATGGGTGGGCAGAGGCCAATGGGATGAGATTTAACAAGGCCAAGTGCAGGGCTCTGCACTTTGGCCACAACAACCCCAAGCAGCACTACAGGCTGGGGACTGAGTGGCTGGAGAGCAGTCAGGAAGAAAGGGACCTGGGGGTACTGATAGAGAGTAGCTGAAGCTGAGCCAGCAGTGTGCCCAGGTGGCCAAGAGAGCCAATGGCATCCTGGCCTGCATCAGGAGCAGTGTGGCCAGCAGGACAAGGGAGGTTATTCTGCCCTGTACTCAGCACTGGTCAGGCCACACCTTGAGTGCTGTGTCCAGTTCTGGGCCCCTCAATTCAAGAGAGATGTTGAGGTGCTGGAAGGTGTCCAGAGAAGGGCAACAAAGCTGGTGAGGGGCCTGGAACACAAACCCTATGAGGAGAGGCTGAGGGAGCTGGGGGTGTGCAGCCTGGAGAAGAGGAGGCTCAGGGGTGACCTTATTACTGTCTACAGCTACCTGAAGGGGCACTGTAGCCAGGTGGGGTTGGGCTCTTCTCCCAGGCAACCAGCAACAGAACAAGGGGACACAGTCTCAAATTGTGCCAGGGTAGGTCTAGGCTGGATGTTAGGAAGAAGTTCTTCACAGAGAGAGTGATTGGCATTGGAATGGGCTGCCCAGGGAGGTGGTGGAGTCACCTTGCCTGAAATGTTGAAGACAAGCCTGGATGAGGCACTTAGTGCCATGGTTTGGTTGATTGGACAGGGCTGGGTGCTAGGTTGGATTTGATGATCTTGGAGGTCTCTTCCCACCTGGTTGATTCTATGACTCTATGACCTGCAGGAACATTTGTGTCTCCCACCTGATGCTATCATAGATTTGAAGATGTGAATGGACACTTCTGCCATCACTGCTGCACTCTGGCACTGCGATAGCTTCACATTCCCCTTTCCCACCCCAAGTTTCCTTCCATGGTCACACAACCATGCAGAGCACAATATCAGACCCAGTCATTGGGCACAGATGAAAGAGCAAGCAGCAAATTTCTTGGTGGATTGTTTCCCTTCCTGTCAGATCAACATCAACCAACTCCCTGTATCTGTGCAGTTGATGCATCTGGAACAGAGTGGGAACACACAGCTGGGAGCTAGGCAGGAGCAGCTTTCAGCTTGGTGAAACTGAACTGACAACATTTTGCTCATGCTAACCATGATTATCAGTGTCAGCTGCTCAGCAAAGAGAGCTTGTCCAAAACATGGTCAGAGAATTTTGGTTCTCAGAATGGACTTTGCAAGGTATCAGCTCAGGCTGGCAATGGAAACAATTTCTGTTCTGTTCTATGAACACTTCCCCTTCCCTTTGCCAAGGACAGGTCTTACACTGTGTGCTAGTTTGAACCTAGCTGGGACATTTTGGTGAGAGGAATTAGATGCTAGGCTGTGAAAAGGGAACAGTGGTGATGTCTGCTGGACTCAGGCTTGCTGAGATGGATAAAAACAAGAACACAAATGTAGAGAACAGAGTTGCTTTCTGTCTCTTGGGGCTGCATGAACTTCTCTCTAACCTAACTTGCTGCCTGACTAATCCTTCTGCTTCCTAACCCCCCTGGCTGACCCTCCAAACTCACCCTTGAACGTAAGGCAAAGTCTGAGATAAGGCAGAGGGGTGGACAGGAGAAGGAAGGGTGGTTGGGAGCCTATCCAGGGGACTCTGGTTTCTGGGAGGGCTGCTGTGTTTCTGTACTACTGGTTAATGTGTGAAGTTCAGTATCTATTGTACATACCTGCTTGTGTATTGTGCTGAGCTGTAACTATAAAGCTTCATTCCATTTCCAATGACTGAGTCTAGTCTGGGTGATTCTCTTCAGTGTGGGAGGGGAGGGAACATCCAAACCATCACACACTGAATAAATCAGTCCAAAGAGCTGACAACAGAAGGATGAGATCCATGCCTTCTGCAAAAGGATGGGAACCAGAATATCTGCTTTTTCCTGCACATGGGAATGGCTGCTCCCAGCAAGCAAACAGAAGGAGATACACATCAAAAGCCAGTGTGAGGAAAAGAAGCAGCTTGTCATTAAGCCATTGCCACTACAACATTAGGAGCCATTTTTAGACATCAAATCAGATTTTAATTTCCTGAGAAAATTCACATGGCAGGCATCACCTTGGCTATTTTGGAAACAACACAATAAAACAGCCAACCACTTGTACAGCCAAAGATTGTTTCATTCTTTGAATGGGCTGCCCAAGGAGGGGGTGGAGTAGCTGTCCCTGGAGGTGTTCAAGGCTGGATGGGGCACTTAGTGCCATGGTCTTGTTGACTGGATAGGGCTGGGGGATAGGTTGGACTCAATGATCTTGGAAGTCTCTTCCAACCTGGTTAATTCTATGGTTCTATTCAAACCACCACACTGACCAATGCCAATGAAACCCTGAGGAAACAAGCTCAGTTTTCAAAGGAGTTCCCAAAGCAACTGGTGCTTGGAAACAGGTCTGCACCATTCTACCACCCTGCCTCTGCAGCCAGGCTGTTGGCACTGTGTAACTGTAAGTAGGTGTTTTAGTCCCCCACCTTTTCATCTGCCTGCTTAGATGGAAGGCTCTTTGAGCAGCAGTGTGCTCCCAAACTGCTGCAAGAGCAACTGTCCCACTGTGTAAAGCCACAGGTCTCCTTAGCCCACTCTTACCCCTGGCATTGACCAGCAGCAAATACCTGAGGTGTGCACACACAGAATTACTGTTCCCTGCTGTCAGCAAGGTGTAGCTTGGGGATTTCAGAAGGTGAAGATGTAGCAAGTACAGATCACTGTGTTAAGATTCAACTGAACACACTCTACAAACACCTTTCACCTGCACTTATCCTCCATCAGTGTGTTTGATCCCTTTTTATGCTCTCCTCTTAGGCTTCCCAAATATCCCATGCCCTGAATCCCATCCTGTAGCCATGGCATGGCAAAACATGGTGCTTTTTTGTTCCTTTTAAACCATCTGCCTGAAAATGTTACCAGGTTGCCCTGACGCTTTAATTCCAAGGAGCAGTGCAAAACCATCTTCTAATGACCTTCTTCCTCCCCTCCTCATCACTATGTTCTAGACCACTGTCACCCCTCCTTTTACTTACTCTTTAGCCAGGATGGCAATCCAACCTACCAGCCTTGGCCCCACCCCTGTGTAGAAGCTGTTTCATGTACTTGTATCTTCTCTGGACTTTTCTTACTGCTGCTCTGTTACCTGGGTGACCAAACCCTACCCAGACACCAGGGCATTGGGCAGTGATGTATGGAACATGCAACCATGTGTTCAGGAGCCAGTACTGCAAATTAGCATCATCGTAGAACCAGAGAATCAACCAGGTTGGAAGAGACCTCCAAGCTCAGCCAGTCCAACCTAGCCCCCAGCCCTGTCCAACCAACCAGACCATGGCACTAAGTTGTTGTGGCCAAGTGACAGCTTCCAAGGCAAACCAATCACCTTCACATCTGCTTGCTAGACCCTGAGAGCTTTGATATGGCCTGGATATTACTACCTTTTCCCTGCCTTGCTTATAAACAAGATAATATATTACACACACCAAGTAAATGTCCACACCAGAGGTGGCCTACAATTTGAAAAGACACTTTATGCAAAGCTGTGCAGCAAAGTGACACAGAAAAACAATGGGAAGGAGATGTTAGAAGGATGCAGAATCATAGAATCAACCAGGTTGGAAGAGACCTCCAAGATCATCCAGGCCAACCTAGCACCCAGCCCTGCCCAATCAACCAGACCATGGCACTAAGTGCCTCATCCAGCCTTTGCTTCAACACCTCCAGGGACAGCAACTCCACCACCTCCCTGGGCAGCCCATTCCAATGCCAATCACTCTCTCTGGCAAGAACTTCCTCCCAATATCCAGCCTAGACCTCCCCCAGCACAACTTGAACTCCTACACTTACTTTCAGCACTAATTTCCAGCATGGGAAGAAACAAGAAACAGAAGTCCTCAGTCATTAGTAGGAGAGTGAAGCCAGAACTATGTTTAAAGTGGTTAGTGAGACACTTGGATGGTGATGGGGCTGCAAAGAACCTTTCCAAAATGGGTTGCAGAGACAGAGCTTTGTTGGCTGGCAGCTTTGTGCTCTAGAGTCATGACATGGATGTGATGGAGTGTCTCCAGAGAAGGGCACCAATGGTGGTGAAGGGTCTGGAGAACAGATCTTGTGAGGAGCAGCTGAGGGAAATGGGGTTGTGCAGCCTGGAGAAGAGAAGGCCAAGGGGCAACCTCACTGCTCTCCACAAGTCCCTGAAAGGAGACTGGAGTGAGGTGGGGGCAATCTCATCTCCCTGATACCATGTGACAGACCAAGAAGAAATGGTCTGAAATTGTGCCAGAAGAAGTTCAGGCTGGATATTAGGAACAATTTCTTTACTGAAAGGGTGTCCAAGTTTTGGAACAGGCTGCCCAGGAAGGTGCAAGAGTCACCATCTCTGGAGACACTCAAGAAACCTGTGGGCATGGCACTTTGGGACATGATTTCATTGACATGGTGGTCTTAAGCTGAGGGTTTGACTTGGTGATCCTGCAGGTCTTTTCCAAAGCAAACAATTGTGTAAGTCTGTACCTACAGAAGACAGACACAAGGGAATGGCACCACCTCATTGCTTGCAGAGTCTCATGTATGGGTCTGAACTGCAGCACCACTCAAGAGAAAGGATTTCATAGTCACTCCTCTTTCATTTTGTGATTTTCTGCACTAAAAAAGTCACCTTAAGACAGGAGATAGGTTACTTTTTGATCTGGCTTAACTAGTTCACCTATCATTTATCTTGGACTACTCATCAGCTTGTGCTTGAAACAGTTCCAGTCTGTTCCACATTAAACCAGAACCGAGGTAATGTTCATCTTGTGCTCACCTCACAAGCCTGAGTAGTTAACAGACTTATTTCATCCTTCTAGTAAGGGCTCCCTGATGTTCATTTGCTCTCTACCTGCACACATGCATTTATATCTAAGCCATACAAAGGCTGAGGTTGAAAGGAGCAGATGATAGATTCATCACAGCACATCTAAGCTGGCAACAAGTAAATGAATGTTATGATTTAATGAGCTTGCAGTTTCATTGCAAACAAGCACAGCTGAGCTGGCTTAGAAGGGCACAAAGCTGGTGAGGGGCCTGGAGCACAGCCCTGTGAGGAGAGGCTGAGGGAGCTGGGGGTGTGCAGCCTGCAGAAGAGGAGGCTCAGGAGGGACCTCATTGCTGTCTTCAACTACCTGAAGGGAGGCTGTAGCCAGGTGGGGTTGGTCTCTTCTGCCAGGCAAGCAGCAACAGAACAAGGGGACACAGTCTCAAGTTGTGGCAGGAGAGGTCTAGGCTGGATGTTAGGAGGAAGTTGTTGGCAGAGAGAGTGATTGGCATTGGCATGGGCTGCCCAGGGAGGTGGTGGAGTCACTGTGCCTGGAGGTGTTGAAGCAAAGCCTGCATGAGGCACTTAGTGCCATGGTTTGGTTGATTGGACAGGGCTGGGTGCTAGGTTGGACTGAATGATCTGAGGTCTCTTCCAACCTTGTTGATGCTACAATTCTCTGATTCACTGATACAAAGCTCTGTCTTCTGCTAGCCCATTTGTCTGGTTTTGCCTTTCAGCATTCCAGGTCACCATGCAGCACCAGCTAACCACCCTCTGTTGTCAGAACTCATACCCCATGCCTAGGGAGGTTACATGTAGTCTGAGACTTAATTATTTTCACTATTCACTTCAGCTGACCTTTATAGTTTGAGCTTGCCAAATGTCTGCTCAATCTGGCAGGTCTTTTCAAAGTGTGCATTTTAAAACAGAACAACATGTTCCACCCACAGCACCATAAACACTTGCACAAAGACAATACCACCTTGCTGCTTCTAAATGCCATGTCTCGTGTTCAAGGAACTCACCTGCTCAGTTCTGCTTTTTATGTTCAGCTAAGACCCTGTGACCTCTTTCATTATGTTCCAAACAGTTCCCCAGTATGACAAAATAAATTACTCTTTCTTGTAGATGTATGGCTGAAGATAGCATCTTAGGCTTCACACAACATTCACACATGCACAGTGATTTAGAGCATACAGGATCAAAGGAGTAAAACCCAAAGGAAGAGGGATTGCCACTGGAATAAGCTGTGCAGGAAGGTGGTGGAGTTGCTGTCCCTGGAGGTTCCCAGAAAGAGTGGATGAGGCACTTAGTGCCAGGGTCTGGTTGATTGGACAGGGCTGGGTGCTAGGTTGGACTGGATGGTCTTGGAGGTCTCTTCCAACCTGGTTGATTCTGTGGTTCATGATTCAAAGAAATTTAGGCTCTCCATTTTCAGACTGCAAAAAAAGAACTTGAAATCTCAAAAGGAACATCTGAGATCCTTGACCACTGGACAGACACAAATGACCCCATGCTAGTGCCTGCCCTGTGGCAGCACCCAAGAGTGTGGCTTCTGCAGATCCCAGAGTTTTGATCCAGAGCCCAGAAGCATTTCCCAAAAGGTTCAGTTATTCCAAAACACTACACAATGACCAAAGTTGTGAATCTAAGCTCCAGCAATTGGAGAAGTCAGTAGAAAGGTGCTAGGTGAGAGCACTACACTCCAGTGACTGCTTACAGGCTGACATCTGTTTCCTAGGTAGATGTACCAGAAGGTAGGTTGAATGCTAAGGCTGCTTGCTCTGCTCTGTCATCCACACGTTCCAGATGAATGTCCTGCACAGATCTCCTCCTCTTTCACCAACCCTGTGCTGTCTGGACATGATCTCTACGCTGATGCACCACTCTACAAGTGCTGTGTTGAGTGCCCTTTCCCCACAAGCAGCTGGGGTCACCTGTAACCATGCAATCAGAACACAGAATCATTGAATCAACCAGGCTGAAAGAGATCTGCTTGGGGTTGTTGTGGCCAAAGTGTAGAACTCTGCACTTGGCCTTGTTCAGTCTCATCCCATTGGCCTCTGCCCACCCATGCAGCCTGGCCAGGTCCCTCTGCAGGGCTCTCCTACCCTCCAACAGCTCCACACCTGCTCCTAGCTCTGTGTCACCTGCAAACTCACTGCTGCTGGACTCAATCCCCTCACCCAGATCATCACTAAAGATATTGAACAGGACTGGGCCCAGCAGCAATACTTGGGGCACAACACCAGTGACAGCTGCCAACTGGATGTGCCACCATCTGCCATCACTCTCTGAGCCCAGCCCTCCAGCAAGTTTTTGACCCATTCCAGAGTGAATCTGTCCAAGCCACGAGCTGCCAACTTTGTCAGGAGCTTGCCATGGCAGAGGGTGTCAAAGGCTGTGCTGAAGTATAGGTCGACTACATCCACAGCCTGCCCCACATTCACCACATGACTTCCACTTCCCTTGGCCCAAGGAAGGACTTCATTGCATTTTCCTGCTTCCTCTTTCCTGAAGTCAGCAGTTAACATTGCATGTTCCAAACCATCCAGGTGAGAGGTGGTTTTGCACACTCCCCACACTCACTGCTGCAGCACTTCCAGCCGACTCCCTCAGTCTGTGTTTCTATAACCACAACAGGGTAAGGCAGGAATGGCCACCAGAGAAAGGACAATTTCAGCTGCCCAGGAGTAACTCAGGAAAGGACCCTCTGTGTGCTGAGCCCAGGGGTCAGACTGCTGCACATCAGCCTTAAACCACACCCAAATCTTATATTGCACTGCCTGAAATCTATGATAGGAATCATAGAATCAGCCAAGCTGGAAGAGAGCTCCAAGCTCAGCCAGTCCAACCTAGCACCCAGGCCTGGCCACTCAACTCGACCACGGCACTAAGTGCCTCAGCCAGGCTTGAACACCTCCAGGCACAGCGACTCCATCACCTCCCTGGGCAGCCCATGCCAGTGCCAATCACTCTCTCTGAGAAGAATTTCCTCCTAACATCCAGCCTAGACTTCCCCTAGCACAACTTGAGACTGTGTCCTCTTGTTCTGTTGTTGGGATTTCCTCTCTTTTATTTGCTTAATTAAATGTTAATAACCTTTCTGAACTTGATTCCCTTTTGCTCATGACCTAGATGTGAATGGAAACTGGAAACAGTATTTGTTTTAAATCACATTCCAATGTCTCATGCACAATGCCAGCATTAACACTAAATCCAGAGTCATTAGGGCTAAGATCACACAGGATAACTATAACTCTGGGTTACATGGATAAGATTTGGCACAGGCATTTGGTAACTCTGTTTTAGGCAAAATTACTCACATCAAAGCTGTTGAATAAATTCCAGCAGTTGTATTATTTCCTGACTGACTAAAAACAGATTTGGTAACAGCATCATAGAATCAACCAGGTTGGAAGAGACCTCCAAGATCATCCAGTCCAACCTAGCACCCAGCCCTGTCCAACCAACCAGACCATGGCACTGGGTGCCTCATCAAGTCCCCTCTGGAACACCTCTAGGGATGGTGACTCCATCTGCTAGTTTGAAGCAGGCTGGGATGTTTTGGTAAGAAAAAGTAGCTAATTGGCTGTGAAAGGAGAACATTGGTGATGTCTGCTGCCCTCAGAGTCTGGCTGCAGAAGAATGCAAACATTAGATAACTCTCTTGCCATTCTGCCTTCCCTTTCTGGCTGGCTTTGGACTCAGCTGCAGCTCCCTAACCTCACTGCCACTGACCTTGCTCCTTAACCTCTTGGCTGAACCTCTTTTCTTCCTTAAGGCTGGGGTAAGGTTGAGAGGGGCAGGGGGAAGGTGCAGGGGTGGTTGAGAGCCCCTCCTGGGGACTCAGGTTTCTGGGAGGGGAGTTGTGTTTCTGTATCACATTTCCCTTGTCTGTTTCTGTCTATAACTGTATCTGCTGTAAATAGCTGCTTGTGCATTGTGCTGCTGGAAATAAAAGCTTCATTCATGTTCCCAGAGCACGACTGAGTTAGCTGGGGAGTTCATAAAGTGTGGGGGGGCAGAGAACAGCCAAACCACCACACTGCACCACCTCCCTGGGCAGCCCATGCCAATGCCAATCACTCTCTGGCAACAACTTCCTCCTAACATCCAGCCTAGACCTGCCCTGGCACAGCTTGAGACTGTGTCCCCTTGTTCTATTGGTGGTTGCCTGAGAGAAGAGGCCAACCCCCACCTGGCTACAGCCTCCCTGCAGGTAGTTGTAGACAGCAATGAGCTCTGCCCTGAGCCTCCTCTTCTGCAGGGTGCACACCCCCAGCTCCCTCAGCCTCTCCTCACAGGGCTGTGCTCCAGGCCCCTCCCCAGCTTTGTCACCCTTCTCTGGACACCTTCCAGCACCTCAGCATCTCTCTTGATTTGCAGAGCCCAGAACTGGACACAGCACTCAAGGTGTGGCCTGAGCATTGCTGAGTACAGGCCAGAATAACCTCCCTTGTCCTACTGTCCACACTGTTCCTGATGCAGGCCAGGATGCCATTGGCTCTCTTGGCCACCTGGGCACACTGCTGGCTCATGTTCAGCTACTCTCTATCAGTACCCCCAGCTCCCTTTCTTTCTGGCTGCTCTCAGCCACTCTATCCCCAGCCTGTAGTGCTGCTTGGGGTTGTAGTGGCCAAGGTGCAGAACCCTGCACTTGGCTTTGTTCAGTCTCATCCCATTGGCCTCTGCCCACCCATCCAGCCTGTCTAGATCCCTCTGCAGGGCTCTGCTACCCTCCAACAGCTCCAGACCTGCTCCTAGCTTGGTGTCATCTGCAAACTCACTGCTGCTGGACTCAATCCCCTCATCCAGGTCATCAATAAAGATACTGAACAGGACTGGGCCCAGCACTGAGCCTTGGGGCACACCACCAGTGACAGCTGCCAACTGCATGTGGCACCATTCACCACCACTCTCTGGGCTCTGCCATCCAGCCACTTCCTGATCCAGCACACAGTGAATCTGTCCAAGCCATGAGCTGCCAGCTTGGCCAGGAGCCTGTGGTGGCAGACAGTGTCAAAGGCTGTGCTGAAGTCCAGGTAGACTCCATCCACAGCCTGCCCCACATGCACCAGGCAGGAACCTGATCACAAAAGCAGATCAGTAATATTGAAACCGACTCAGCCCAGAATATACTCTCCACAAACCAAAGCACATTCCTCTAATCTTCCTCCAAGCTAGAGCAAACAAAAGGGCACCAATTTTGGCTATCAGCCAACAGTAAAAGGTAATAATTAGCTGCACAAGAGCCCACAGTCAGCAAAATAGCTTCATTCTAACTCCCAGAGCTAATTACCAATCAATCAAATTTAATGTGCCCCACAATGAAGCACCATAGAAGTGTCTGGGTTGGCAAAGCCTCTAAAATCATCAAGTTCAACCATTAACCTAAGACCACCATGGCCACTAAACCATGTCCCAAGTGTTCAGATTGCCTTGGGTTTACTCAGTACAAGTTTCCTATGTCACAGATTTGATGAACTTCCCTCACCTCAGGAATTCTAAGGCTCCTTCCTCCAGCCTTGCTGCTAAGATTGGGATATGACAACAGGACCTGCACTTCACTGACCTTAGCTTGAAGCAAAGAATGAACACTCTGAGCCCCCTGGCATGCTGGCATGCTGTCTAGCAGCACATGCAAAAAAAGGGTAATGAAATCACTGAGCTGTTTCTGAAAGAATTAGAAGCTAAATATTGTTTGCAGAAACCACATGGGAAACAGTTTATGGGATGGATAAAGTCAATACAATGGAAACTTTCTGAGCAGAGAAGATAGAAAAAACAGGTCACAGAAATTACTGGCCAAGGACTGCTTACCAGTTGGAATCACCACAGCAGGGAAGGAGCAGCAAGGACAGCAGTTGCTGCTTCTGGAGATCAAGCACAGACAGCTTGGAATGCTTTAGCTAAGAGCTGGCATCTATTAGAGTGTGTGAGACTCTGAAACAGAAAGGAAAAAGCTGAGTTGTTAATCCCCATTGCCACAAACATTTACATGCTCTACCCTAATAAAAGCACCTAATTAGATTGCTCTGATAAATGCAGATCTCTTCAAACCAGCTGTAAGCAAATCCATGGGAATAGATGGTTTTCAAGGAGACTTGGCAAGTGGGAAGCAGGTGGCAACCTGCTAAGGCTTCCCTTTCTCCTGTAAGGCAGGCACTGTGACAGCTCAGAGAGTTTTGTGTTTCAGGTTTGGTAACCTCAGAGAAGATTTCTAACTGCAATCATTTGACCAAAGCTTTCACAGAGAATGAATCAGTACCTGGCAAGCTACAAGGACACTACAGATTTGGTTTAAACAGTTGTGGGTTTTTAATGGAAGTTCTGTCAGGTAACTGAAAGACATTTTAGCTCTGTGGGAAAAATGTCATGGAAAATAGAGCTGCCTGGATACTCTTCTCCATGCTGCCATGGAAAGCTGCTTCTGCCCTTCCAAAAGGCATACCTAGTAAAACATATGTTCATAGAGTCATAGAATCAGATAGGCTGGAAGAGACCTCCAAGCTCATCCAGTCCAATCTAGCACCCAGCCCTATCCAACCAACCAGACCATGGCACTAAGTGCCTCATCCAGGCTTTGCTTGAACACCTCCAGGCACAGCAACTCCACCACCTCCCTGGGCAGCCCATCCCAGTGCCAATCACTCTCTGTCTTTGGATGTTGTTTCTTACTTCCAGATTGCTTTGCTGTAGCATAGGCTTATTCACAACAGCTGCTCCTTGCTATATTTATGGTAAATGCAAAGAATGAACTGAGTGCTGTGTCCAGGTCTGGGCTCCTCAATCCAAGAGAGATGCTGAGGTACTGGATCATGTCCAGAGAAGGGCAACGAAGCTGGTGAGAGGCCTGAAACACAGCCCTGTGAGGAGAGGCTGAGGGAGCTGGGGGTGTGCAGCCTGCAGCAGAGGAGGCTCAGGGCTGACCTCACTGCTGGCTACAACTACCTGAAGGGAGGCTGTAGCCAGGTGGGGGTTGGGCTCTCCTCCAGGGCAACAACCAATGGAACAAGGGGACACAGTCTCAAGTTGTGCCAGGGCAGGTCTAGGCTGGATGCCAGGAGGAAGTTCTTCCCAGAGAGAGTGACTGGCATTGGAATGGGCTGCCCAGGGAGGTGGTGGAGTCACCATCCCTGGGGGTGTTCAAGCAAAGCCTGGCTGAGGCACTCAGTGCCATGGTCTGGTTGATTGGACAGGGCTGGTGCTGGGTTGCTCCCAGGCTGTGCAGGAGCAGGACAGACAGGAGCTCACACCAGTGTGACACACAGAAGCTCAATCCGTTTAGTGAAGCTGGGAGTGATGCTTACAGTGTGGATTTGGTACAGGGGCCTGGACTTTTGCTAGGCTCCAGCATCAGCTATTCCCAGGCCTGACCTGCCTGCCCTCCTTCAAGGCCCCCTCACACAGCTCAGCTTACAGAGAGGAGCCACTTTCTCAGCTTCTACCCAAGGCCACTTCCCTGCAGCTGTGCCTCTTATCAGAGTGACCTAACACTACCCTGCCTACTCTCCTCATTTTCAGACTGCAGCTCTGCTCAAACCCCAACAGGCTGGGGATAGGTTGGACTGGATGAACCTGGAGGTCTCTTCCAACCTGGTTGATTCTATGAGTGCATTAATTTGGCTTTCATAATGAAACACTTCACAAGCATGTTTTCCTTTGGCTGAGTGAGGAAGCAGCCAAGTGTCTGCTAAATGCCAGTTTGAGTGTTAAAGGTAGGCACAGACCCACAGTCTGTGGAGAAACAAACACAAAGCAAAAGCAATTGATGAGGAACAATACACAGAATCATGGATGGGTTAGGTTGGAAGGGACCTCCAAAGGCTGCCCAGTCCAATCTCTCTGCAGTCAGCAGGGACAGCCTCCACTAGATCAGGCTGCTCACAGCCTTGTTGAGCCTGACCTTGAATAACTCCAGGGACAGGACCCCAACTACCTCCCTGGGTAACCTGCTCAAGTGTTCCAGACCCCTCATGGTAAAGAATCTGTTTCTAACACCCAACCTAAGCCTACTCTAACCCCAAACCATTGCCCCTCACCCTGTCACTGCAGGCCTTTGTACACAGTCCCTGTGAAGCCTTCCTATCACCCCACTTCAGGTCCTGGAAAGCCAATATCAGGTCTCCACAGCTACTTCTCTTCTCTAGGCTGACCAAGCACAACTCCCTCAACCTGCTCCCACAGAGGAGGTGCTCCAGCCCTTTGATCATCCTCATGGCCCTCCTTTGGACTTGCTCCTGTAGTTCTATGTCCTTGAGGGCTCCAGAGCTGGACACAGTGCTCCAAGTGAAGGCTTACTAGAGAAGAAATGCCCATAAAATAGGAAACAACAAAGCTTTTGCATAGCTTAGGCTGAATGAGCATTTCCTTGCCTGGAAATGACAGCTAAGAGGCCATTTCACCTTCCATCTTTAACAAACCAGCCAGGAAAGAAAGCTGTAGCCACTGTGAACCATCAGAGCACCTCTGGGAATGCCTCAACTCATCTAGGGTGCTGTGAGAGGACTTCAGCTGAGCTGCTTAGGAGCCAGAATTAAGAACACAGTCTGTCTAAGCAACCCAGAGCACAGATGACAAGAGATAGAAGCTAATTAGTCAGAGGTTTAAGCCCTGATGCTGCTGTCAATGCACTCGAGGGCCAGCACCAGGAGCAGGTGGCTCCATTTAGCAATCCACACCTCCACAACCCTACACCACCCCTAGCTGCAGCTGTTGAGTTTTGAAGTGGACTGGGGAAAGCATCCTTGAGATTCCAATCCCAGAGCTCACTTTGGTTCCAGACCCATGGCAGCTCTGAAAAGACTTGATTTTTTGCCCCAGCTTTACCCATGCTGCCATTCCTGTACTTACACCTCAGAGGAAAACCATCTCCCCAAGGCCCAGAGAGCACACTCTGCTTGCCTCAATCTCCACAGCGCTGAGCCACAGCAGGATGTTTGTTCTCTCTCACTGGGCAAAAGCTAAAGGAAGAACAAAGTAAGGACTGAGACATTCCCACTGCTTCGCTGCAAGGAGTTCACAGCAACACTCTCATTGTCAAAACAGCTTCAAAAGCCAAAGCCTGTGTTTGCAGCTCACCTTTTGCCTTGAGAACCCAGCTCTGCTGAGAGAAGCAGGGCTTGCTCCTGCCTTGTCAAGCTCCTGCAGCTCTTCTCTTCAGGGGCTAGCAAATGTGCCCCCTTAGTGCAGAGAGAGACCTGCATTCCTGTGATTCTCCTGTAGGCTCTTTTGTTAACCCTGCAGAGGGACCTTGGCAGGCTGGAGGAGTGGGCCAGGGGCAATGAGATGAGATTGAACAAGGCCAAGTGCAGGGCTCTACACTTTGGCCACAGCAGCCCCAATCAGCAGTGCTACAGGATGGGGATAGAGTGGCTGAGAGCAGCCAGGAAGAAAGGGACCTGGGGGTGCTGGTAGAGAGTAGCTGAAGCTAAGCCAGCAATGTGCCCAGGTGGCCAAGAGAGCCAATGGCATCCTGGCCTGCATCAGGAGCAGTGTGGCCAGTAGGACAAGGGAGGTTATTCTGCCCCTGTACTCAGCACTGCTAAGGCCACACCTTGAGTGCTGTGTCCAGTTCTGGGCTCCTCAGTTCAAGAGAGATGCTGAAATACTGGAAGGTGTCCAGAGAAGGGCAACGAAGCTGGTGAGAGGCTGCCCAGGGAGGTGGTGGAGTTGCTGTCCCTGGAGGTGCTCCCAAAAAGAGTGGATGAGGCACTTAGTGCCATGCTCTAGTTGGTTAGACAGGGCTGGGTGCTAGGTTGGACTGGATGATCTTGGAGGTCTCTTCCAACCTGGTTGATTCTATGATTCTATGATATAGGTGTGATGAAGAACAAAGGGAAAATCACCACAGCAGCCTAAAAAGGTGACTGTTTCAGAAGATCAATTGTATTTAAATGGCTCCAGAACAATGCACTCATGTAAGAACTAAACTGTTACAGCAGCAGCCTGGTGATCTGACTTTGTGTGTGCCACTGCAATTAAGCTGTGTGATACCAGCCCTGAAGTACTCAGCACTTCAAAGTGGTTCTGAGGAAAGCCTACAGCATCCCTAAGTGAACAATGATGCTTGTTACAATCAAAGGTAACTGAGAAGGTGATATGGTGTCATCTTGATTCAACAACTCGTTTTCAGACTGTCAGCAAGTTTCATTAAGAGAGAGTTTTATCTTCTTCAAAATGAAAAGAGCACTACAGGGAATTATCACTGATCTTACCGAGGCTTATATCAGTGTTTGGGCTGGTTTACAGCAGTCAGCCCTCATCTAAAACAATGACAATCTTGTAGGCTGATCTGCTTTCAGCAAAAAGTGAAGCAGCTAAAAACACCACCAGTAAATACTAACTAATCTGTGGGGTTGGCAGCAAACATACAGAAGTTTCTCTGTGTGAGTCAGCAGCTGACAGACAATTTAAATACAGATTTCTAAGCACATGCCCTACTGACAGCATACACAGAGGTTGCTGAAGGCATCTCAAAGGGAATTCATAGAACCATAGAATCAGTCAGGGTTGGAAGAGACCACAAGGATCATCTAGTTCCAAGCCCCCTGCCATGGCCAGGGGCACCCTACCTTACATCAGGCTGCACACAGCCTCAGCCAGCCTGGCCTGAAACACCTCCAGCCATGGGGCCTCAACCACTCCCTGGGCAACCCATTGCAGCCTCTCACCACTCTCATGATGAACAACTTCCTCTTCACATCCAGTCTGAACCTACCCACCTCCAGCTTTGCTCCACTCCCCCTAGTCCTGTCACTACATGATAGCCTCAAAAGTCCCTCCTCAGCTTTTCTTGTAGGCCCCCTTCAGATACTGAAAGGCCACAGTAAGGTCACCTCAGACTCTCCTCTTCTGCAGACTGAAGGGCCCCAACTCCTTCAGTCTGTCCTCATAGGAGAGGTGCTCCAGCCCCCTGAGCATCCTCGCCGAGCACATTCCCCCTAGTGCACAGCAGAATAACCAGCCAGACCTTCTGAATGCATTGCAAGTCCTACAACAGACTTGATTTCAGTTCCTACTGCAAAGAAGTACAGATGGTGGCAGCTCTTTAGGAAAGGTCATGGCATTTGCCACACAGCACAGCTGTGGTGGTTGCCCACAATCAGCACTGAAACCACTGCTGAAGAGCACCAACATCACTCTCCAGCCTGGGTAAACTCTACTGCAATACAGGTCACAGCAGTGCACTTAGAAGATGAGCTCTGGCCAAGAAGTGATGTCAGCAAGAGAACAAAAGTAGAAGGTGACACAGTCTCAAGTTGTGCCAGGGGAGGTGATTGGCACTGGAATGGGCTGCCCAGGAAGGTGGTGGAGGCACCGTCCCTGGCGTGGCCAAGAAAAGCCTGGATGAGGCACTTGGTGCCATGGTCTGGTTGACTGGACAGAGCTGGGGGATAGGTTGGACTGGGAGAGCTCTTCCAACCTGGTTGATTCTATGATGATTCTAATTCTGCCTTTCAACTGAGATGTAAACTTTTTCTTCCTCCATCCTTCCTAGTGGTAGGACTAGGGGCAATGGTTTGAAACCAGAGCAGAAGAGACTTAGGTGGGACATGAGGAAGAAGTTCTTCACAATCAGAATGGTGAAACAGTGAAATAGGCTGCCCAGGGAAGTGGTTCAGGCCCCATCCCTGGAGACATTCAAGATCAGATTTGATGTGGTTCTGGGTAGCCTATGCCAGTTTAGGGTGTTCCTGCTCACTACAGGGGGGCTGGACAAGATGATCTCTGAGGGTCCCTTCCAAGCCAATGTAACCTGTGAATGTGACCAGAGGAGGAAGTGTTCCTGCTTGCTAGCAGACACATCAGGTAGAATTACACTGAGCAAGTGAAAAGGGCAACAAAACAAAATATGGGTTTGGTCATTTCCAACTGAAAAGTCATTCAGCCCAAACAGTGACTAACTGCAGCTGAGAAGGAGCAAATAACCAAAGCTAGAGCCAAAAAACAGCAGGTTTGCCTCAGCTTTGTCTTTTGTCCCTTACACTTTCTGGCATGGAGCTCAGGACACAGATGCTACAAAGAGCTCAAGAACAGAGTTGGCATTGCACACTGTGGAACCAGTGCAAACAGCTGAGGAGCCACCCTGAACTGGGTGGAAGGGGCAAAACCCCACAAGACAGTGAGAGCTGGTTCCTGTGATCCAAGCCAACACCAAGTATTACAGGTAACACACACAGCAGTTCCCAGCTTCTGAGGTGTTCCTACCAGTGCACTTCACCTCTGACAGAGGTGAATTAACATCCAGCACCTGCCTTTAGAAAGGTGCCAACCTCAGTACAGGTAACTTTCCTTCAGGCTTCTCTATTTAGCAGGTGAACTGACACAGGAGCTGGCTGCCCAGCCAGCAAGTGAGCTGCATGTAAATGCCCCAACTGGAGGAAAGGTCCTGCAGGGTTTGATTTACCCTTTACATTTACACTCCAGTCTAAAAGTGGCTGTGAAATAACTCCTAAAGGATGCAATTGAGAGAGAACCAAGACAAAACCACACTGTGCAACAGGACACACTCTCAGCACAGAAGAAAGGCCTTTAAAAATGTCACTGTGATGTTAGCTGGCAGGTGAGCACAAGAACCTTCTGACCAATCAATGAGAAGGTTTGTAACAAAATAAATCCTGCAGTGCACAAGGTTGTGCTCATTTCTCAGTGATGAATTTATGCTGAGCAAAAGGAGCACACAACAAAACTCCTCTTCTTGCAGAACAGTCTTAGGGTTTTAGTTTCTTTTGTACCTATGTACAAATTCATTGAGACATCATCACTGGCTCCAAGGAAAAGGATGCAGAGTAAGGACAACTGCAGAACTCTTGCAGAACCAATCTTTCTCACAGGGATGTGTTGCATTTGGTTTTTTACCTTGCTTGGACTGTGTTCAGTGTAAGGCAAATCAGATTTGGGTTTGCAAGCTCAAGAATGACAGGGACTGGCTGGAGAGGGGACAGAAAAGGGCTACAGAACCAGTGAGGGGAATGGAACATCTGCCTCATGAGGAAAGGCTGAGAGAATTTGGGTGCTTTAGTCTGGAAAAAAGCAGACTGGGGGAGGAGTTTCATAACTGCTTATAAACACTTAAAGGGTGGGTGCCAGGAGGATGGTACCAATCTGCTTTCACTGGTGCCCAGTGACAGGACAAGGGCCAAGAGGCAGAAACTAGAACATATGTGTCCTCCTCTTCTAAACATCAGGATGATCTTTAACTTGAGGCTGACAGAGCTGTGAGGAGGCTCCATCTCTGGAGACATTACAGTCCTGTTGTGTGACCTTCTCCAGCTGAACCTGCCTTGACATGGGAGCTGGACTTGATCTCCAGAGATCATTTCCAACCCCTGTCATTCTGTTACAATGTGGCCTACAGATCGAGGGAAGTGATTCTCTCCCTCTGCTCTGATCTGCTGAGACCCCACCTGGAGTACTGCATCCAATTCTGGAGCCCTCATTACAAGAAGGATGTGGATGTGCTGGAGCACGCCCAGAGAAGAGTCATGAGGATGCTCGAGGGCTGAAGCAGCTCTGCTGTAAGGACAGACTGAAAGAGTTGGGGCTGTTCAGGCTGGAGAAGAGAAGGCTATGAGGTGACCTTATTGTGACCTTCCAGGATCTGAAGGGGCCTACAAAAAGTCTGTGGAGGGACTTTTTAGGCTGTCAGGGAGTGACAGGACTAGGGGGGATGGAGCAAAGCTGGAGATGGGTAAGTTCAGACTGGATGTGCAGGGGAAGTTGTTCAGCATTAGAGTGGTGAGAGTCTGGAATGGGTTGCCCAGGGAGGTGGTTGAGGGCCCACGGCTGGAGGTGTTTAAGGCCAGGCTGATGTAGGGTAGGGTGTCCCTGGGCATGGCAGGGGGCTTGGAACTAGATGATCCTTGTGGTCTCTTCCAACCCTGACTGATTCTATGTACCTACCTCAAAGAGAAAAGCCTGGCAGCACTGCTCACTGCATTCCTTCTTAGCACTGCTGCTGGTCTTGTCTTACTGCAGCAGCTTGCACACATCTCACTGCACGCACTGCTGCCTGCGCATCCTAAAGAGCTCTAAGAAAGATGTTAAGGTTGCTGTGAACAAAATACAAGTGGGAGCACACAGATTCAGGCACCTGAAGAAACAGCAGAACCATGATTACAAGAAAAATTCTCTGTGGATAATGAAGAACTTCCCTCTCAGGAGCACAGCTGAGGAGATCACTGGTCTGTTCAGATCAGACAAGCTGCACTCTGGGCAGAGCACAGCACTCCTGACCTTCCAGTGGAGGATGCTGAGGATGGCAGCAAAGCCAGCACAGGATGGCACACACACCATTCCTTCTCCAGTACACAAGAGACAGGTGTTTCCTGTAAGAAACAGAAGATTGAAGGAGAGGGAGGCAAGCAAAATGCTGAGGCAAAGCACCACCCTCTGCCAACTGCCGGCTCAGGAACAATGTCAAAGTCTGGTTTAAGCAGTGCAGAAGCAGCCCAGAAACAAGACCAGGACTTGACCTCCAGCTTTAAGCATATCTTAGGAAGAAATTCTTTACACAGAGGGTGGTGAGGCACTGGAACAGGTTTCCCAGGGAGGCTGTGGATGCTCCCTCCCTGGAAGCATACCAGGCCAGGTTGCATGAGGTCTTGAAGCAACCTGATCTAGCAGGAGGTGTCCCTGCCCTTGGCAGAGCGAGTAGGAACCAGATGCTCTTTAAGGTCCCTCCCAACTAAAACTGTTCTAGGATTCTGTGATCCATTCCACCCTGTGTTAGACACAAACAGCCCCACAGAGAGCACCTGGGCAGACATCCAAACGCTTGTGAGTGCTAGGGAAATGTATGGGAATGAGAGTGACTGAGAATGGATGTTAGCCACGGATGCTGCCTTCAGCAGTGCGCTGTAGGTCACCACCTGTTGCCAAGGGATACCACATGGACTCCAGAGGACTCAATGTGAATCCCACCAGAGACCTTTATTGCTCGTTCTGACATCATATCTATAGACTTGAGCACAGAGCACTCATCTACACATTAGCATCACCTAGGCAAGCACAACCCAGTCTTTTACACACAACACCTTGTTTTTCTCATTAACCAGGTGTGCACTATCTCTCCTCTCCCGTGGGAGGCATCCTGAAGCCACAGGAGCCAAGGTCGAAATGCTCATCAACATCTCCAAAGCCAGTATCTCCACCACCTCCCTGGTCAGCCTGTTCCAATGCCTGACCACTCTTGCAGGAAAGACTTTTCCTTATCTCCAAGCTAAACCTCCCCAGCACAACTGCAGGCCACCTCCTCTTGTTCTATCACCTGGTACTGGGGAGAAGAGACTGAGCTCCTTCTAATTGCAATCTCCTTTCAGGGATGTAGTTGTAGAAAGCAATGAAGTCTCCACTCAGCCTCCTCTTCTCAACACCAAACAAGCTGCTCCTCACAAGTCCTGTTCTCTAAGTAGTAAGCAGATCCTAAGACTTGTTCTGTTAGTAGTAAGCAGGCTCACTCCTCTGACTAACTAGTACTGAGCAGTGTCAGCACCTAGCCAAGGCCCAAGAGACCACAGTGTCATATTTCAGCCTCTATTTCCACACGACTAAGACTGCAGGCTGGTGTAATGCTTGTTTCAGTCCTTTGGCTCACAGGAAGGCAGGAAAGCAGAACAAAGCAATGTCTTTCAGTCTACATCTCTGTCCTCACAAAACCACTGAGAGGGTAACAGCAAAAGGCAGCTCTGCTGTCATTAGACAACCTCTGCAGCTCTTCATGAGGCTGCACAGAAAGCTTTAGCCAGGATAATCACTCAAGTCAACCATGAAAGAGGTCATAAATAGCAGGGACTGACAATGTTGCCGACCAGCAGAGGTTACAGAGAAGCTTGGATAACTGAAGTGCTCTGGAGAGAAGAGGACACAACTCTTGGCTTACTCACTAAGGGAAGAGTCCAGCTGATACTGTGCTTTGGTTTTTCAAACAGACCTGAATCACAGAATGATAGAGGTTGGAAGGGACCTCTGGAGATCATCTAGGCCAACTCCCTTGTCAGAGCAGGTTCAACCAGAGCAGACTGCACAGGATGGTATCCAGGTGACCTCTGATGGAATCCAGGCAAGGAGATTTTGCATCCTCTTGGGCAGCCTGTTCCAGAGCAACACCACCCTCAAACTAAAGAAGTTCCTCCTTGTGTTGAGACGTAACATCATCTGTTCATGTTCATGCCCATTACCTCTTGTCCTGCTGCTGGGCACCACCAAATCCTTTGTTAAGAACTGATAAAAAAAATCCCCAAACACAGAAAAGGTAGAACAAAGCAAAGCTTTTCCACGGAATCATGCCAGCCCTTTCTGTGGGAAGTTCCAGCTCAAGAGGAATTAAAGCTCCCATAAAGCCTAACGGCGCTCCCTCAGATCTACTGACTGCTACAGGATCTACAGGAGATAGATTTATCTGCCCTTATTTCTCTTTTCTCCAGTTTTTAAGGTCTAATATACATTAAACCATCTCAGGAATAAACCTGTCACCTCTAGGATCTCACTTGACACAGTTTTTTCACAGGCTCACAGGATGTTAGGGTTTGGAAGGGATACAAGGAGCTCATCGAGTCCAACCCCCCTGCCAGAGCAGGACAATCCTGTCTAACACAGAGCACAGAGGAACACATCCAGACAGGCCTTGAAAGGCTCAAGAGAAGGAGACTCCATGACCTCTCTAGGAAGCCTATGCCAGTGCTCTGTGGTTCCTTCCTTCTTGTTCCAGGCTGCAGTTCTGTGCTGCCTTTCCCATTTAACTTGCTTCCCTACAGGCCAGCTTAAAGCATAGCTGCTTAAATACAGGCAGCTTCAGAAGAAACCTTGGAAGCAGTTCAGAAGCAATCTTTCTGCTGCAACATTTTGCTAGTAATTGAAGATTCCAAACCTTCTCCCTATTCTGGATATATATGGTGCATCACCATTCTTGTTCAGACTGCATTGTGGGGTCAGAAGAATCCCTTATGTGCCCCATTTAGTGCATCCAAATCACAGGAGGTGGAGGACTCAGCAAGCAGGAACTGAACTGAATTTGGGACTACTCAGAGCAGATGTGCTTCAGCTGCTGATTAGGTTGAGTCCTAGAACCCACAGCAGTGGTAGCCCAAGGTATGCCTCCAAAACATTACACATCTTGGAACCTCATCACAAACTGCTTTACTCTACAAACAGATCTACTTCTTCAGCATCCTACTGCATGCTAGCATGGGGACAGCCAGACAACCCCCACTCTGTTCTCTGGCTTGCAAGTCATTCTCCTTTCATACTCTTGCCACTTTGAAAGAGAAGGAGGCTATTCAAAGGCTGTCCTCATTTCCTTTTAGCCTGACAGAGACAGGCAATATCTCATCTACTCCTGGGTACTACATTATGGGCTATGAAATATTATATTTTATTCTTTTCCTCACCAGGAAAATACTCCTGCAGAGCATTTGGAAAGAGAAATAAGGCTGCTTTCCTCTCACTAAAATAATTCATAGCAATGGAGCACCAGTCATAGAATCAACCAGGTTGGAAGAGACCTCCAAGCTCAGCCAGTCCAACCTAGCACCCAGCCCTGGCCAATCAACCAGACCACGGCACTAAGTGCCTCAGCCAGGCTTTGCTTCAACACCTCTAGGAACGACGACTCCATCACCTCCCTGGGCAGCCCATTCCAATGCCAATCACTCTCTCTGGGAAGAGCTTCTTCCTAACATCCAGCCTAGACCTCCCCCAACACAACTGGAAACTGTGTCCCCTTGTTCTGCTGCTGGTTGCCTGGAAGAAGAGACCAACCCCACCTGGCTACAGCCTCCCTTCAGGTAGTTGTAAACAGCAATGAGCTCTGCCCTGAGCCTCCTCTTCTCCAGGCTGCACAACCCCAGTTCTAACAGCCCAGTTTGGGTGCACACCAGGACATAGGTAAAGTGTCCAAACCTCAAGGTTCCAAGCAGTGACTGACTCTCAAAGAAACATGCATCAAGAGGAGTAAGACCTTGACAAGCTCTACAGAAGACAGCTCATAAAATCTGTGACATGTGAAATGCTTTCAGTATTTCTCCCTTAACATGACAAAAATGCCACAGCCAACAGAAATTGTAAATGAAATAGCAGCTACAGCAACCATGTGAAGCTCATCTTTAACCTCTCTGCTCTTGAGTCACCTCATTATAATTGTGTTAAATTGTGTTCAACAGGAGAAGCCTTTCAAGAACGGAAGGACAAACATTAGGTTTGCCTTCAGAAAGAAGGCAGCCAAGAAAGGATCGGTCCCTTTGGCCAACTCTCCCCCTAGGGCAATTGTGGCACAGAGGAGCAAGAGTTCCCTTTTGTATCCCTGCTCCACGCCGTTTAGCAGCCATCACAGAGCAGTTGCCAAAGAATCCTTCAGAAGAAGCCAAGCACAGGAGGCAACATCCTCCTAATGGCTGGAGACAATCAAACAGTGAATCACCGAGCTGCCTGCAGCCAGCTGAAGAAAGCCTCCTCAAGAGCCCTTGGCCGCCCTGCGGGACAGCAAACGCTGCTGCTCTGCAGAACCCACGCTGCTGGGCAGCTTCCTTCAACAGCCTGCTCCTGGGACAGAGGCAGAGAAGCAGAGAATGGGCTGGGTCGGAAGGGACCTTCAGGATCATCCAGTTCCAGCCTCTTGCCATGGGCAGCGATACCTCCCACCGGCACAGCTCGCTCAGACCTTGAACCCCTCCAGGCAGGAGGCAGCCACAACCTCCCCTGGCAACCTGTGCCAGCCTCTGCCCACCCTCACTGCCAAGGATTCCTTCCTCACCTCCACTCTCACTCTCCCCTCTGCCAGCTCAGAGCCACTGTCCCTCATCCTGGCGCTCCCAGCCCTTGTCACAGGTCCCTCCCCAGCTCCTCTGGAGCCCTTCAGGCACTGCAAGGCTGCTCTAAGGTCTCCCTGGAGCCTTCCCTTCTGCAGGCTGCACAGCCCCAGCTCCCCCAGCCTGGCCCCGCAGGGGAGGCTCTGCAGCCCTCCCCTCACCCTGGTGGCCTCCTCTGGACCCTCTCAGCAGTTCCAGCTCCTCCCTGGGCCGGGCACAGAACTGCAGCCCCCAGGGGGCGCTGCGCGGAGCGGGCGGAGCGCGGGAGGGAGGGGCGGGGAGGGGCTGGCCGCGGGGGCGGGAGCGGGTGGGGCGTGAGGCGCTCCACAGCCAATGGGAGGCTGCGCTCGGCCCTTGACCAATCAGCGCGGGGGGCGTGGTCGGCGGCACCGTTGGAGAGTGCTGCGGAGGAAGCAGCCGGAGAGGGGCGCCGGGAGCTGGCAGCGGAGCAGGACCGGAGCGGCTGCGGTGAGTGCCTGGGGGCGGCGTGTGCCGGGGCCCCGGGGGCTATGTCAGGCTGGGTGGGAGTGTGCTGGGGTCCTGCTGCCTGCAGGAAAGCCCTGGGGGTGCTGGTGGAGAGCAGCCTGCAGGCCTGGGCTGGCCGAGCTGCAGCAGGGGGTGCGCAGGCAGCCCCCGCTCCGCTCTGGGCCCGGGTGGGCTCTGCCCCTTGTCTGCTCTCTTGCCCCACCCTGGGCACTCCCCTCTCTGTCCCTGCTGCTGTCACAGTGCCGCTGCGCATCCGCGGCCCTGTTGCTATAGCAGCCGGGGCGCAGTGCAGCCGCCGGAGCACGGTGGTGAGGCGAAGAGCTGCTGACTGCCGCTGGCTGCCGTTGTGGGGCGCCGCTGGCTGCCGTTGTGGGTGCCGCTGGCCGCCGTTGTGGGGCGCCGCTGGCCGCCGTTGTGGGGCGCCGCTGGCCGCCGTTGTGGGGCGCCGCTGGCCGCCGTTGTGGGGCGCCGCTGGCCGCCGTTGTGGGCGCCGCTGTGGGCGCCGCTGGCCGCCGTTGTGGCCCTTGAGCAAGAGGCCCCTTCCCGGGCAGAGGAGTTTGTGTGGCTGATGCTGGTGCTGTGTGCTCAGCTGACTGCCTCCTCCTGCCTGCAGAGCGCAGAGCCAGGGCAGGGCAAAGCTCGGAGCCTCTCAGCCCCACAGCCGCCAGTGAGGCAGGGGAGCAAAGCAGGAGCCTGCAGCACCGAGAGGCGGCGGCGAGCGAGGCTCTTGAGACGCCTGGCAGCGGCTCCGGGGGCAGAGCCGGCCCGGCCCAGGCGAGCCTCGCCACGGCCCTCGGCGGCTGCCGTCCGACTCCGTCCCGCCGGCGGGAGCCGCCCCGAGCCCTGCCTGCGTCCGGCCGCGGTGCTCGGCGACGGTGGCTGCCGGTGGAGCCCAGCAGCAGCGAGACGCCAGCGGCGGCAGCCTGCATCGCCTCTGCTTCTCCCAGCCGGCAGAGGTGAGTGGCAGAGAGTCGGCGCCCAGAGGCTGGGGGCGAAGGAGCAGTGGGGGTGGGCAGTGCCCCGTGGCAAAGCTGCCACGGCCTCGGCTGGCAGAGCCGGCAAAGGGCAGCACGGGCACAGCTCAGGGGATTTTCCCAGCTGGGGCTAGGCTCTGGCTGCCTTTGTCGGCCTCTCCATAGCCCCTTAGAGGATCCCTGAACTCTGAGGGGCTCAGATGAGCCATGGACATTCCTGGCGTCCTTCAGAGTCAGGCCAGAGTCAAAGGGGCAGAGCCTCAAGCAGAAAGCCCTCAGTAGAGCTGCAAACCATTGCTGCTGTCCTCTGCCTGCAGAGAGGGCACTGGAAGGGGAGAGGAACCTCCATCCATCAGCTGCACGGTTGCAGCCCCCAGCTCCTGCCCATGCCACGTACAGGCCCTGTCCTGTCCCTGCAGCCCTCGCTAACGTCTCTCTCTCCATCTCTCTCCCTTGAAAGGCTGCAATGACATCCCCCAGCAGCCTGCTTCAGGCAAAGCTGAAGAGCTGTAGCTCAGCCTTCCTTTGTGGCAGAGCTGTTCCAGCTCCCTGTCTCCTCCTGTGGCCTTCTCTGGCCCCGCTCTTAGCTGATTGATGCCTTCCCTGTGCTGGGGAGCTGGATGCAGCAGGTGAGGAGGAGCCACAGCAGAGTGCAGTGGAAGGGCAGAATCGCCTGCCCTGCTCTGCTGAGCACTTTGAAGAGCCAGGTAATGACACAGTGCCTTGAGTCAAAGCCTCTTTCCTCCTGTGTGCTTCTGCCTGACCTCTCCCTGCTCATGGAACTCCGTTTCTGTAACAAAAGGTCCTGCAGCTGCAGCAGGAGCTTGTGCACGCTGGCAGAGTGCAGCCTCTGGCAGAGTCCTCCCACGAAGCCCAGAAGCTTTCCAGCAGCTGCCTGCAGCAGAAGAGCAGTGAGCTGCAGAGGGAGAATGTCAGTTTCAAGGAGGAGCTGGAGAGATCTGAAGCTAAGGTATGGAGAAAGCCTCTCTCTTGGCAGCAGGTGGCTGCCCTACAGCTGTCTGAGTGCACTCGAGCCAACTGTGCCCCAAGAGCAGAGGGAGTGACCTGGGAGTGACTCAGCTTTGTTTTGTGAGCCTGGGGCCTGCAGTTAGAGAGGTGCCTGAGAGTGAGGTCCCTTTGTCCATAACTGGAGCAGAAGGACAGGTGTATTTATTTCCCAGCACTGCTTCTGGGTCTGACACAGCAGGGCAGGTGCTGCTGGAGAAAGAGTAGGCAGAGCAGAGGGTTGTGATGGAGTTGCAAGGTCCCTTTGGAGCAGGAGGAATTCCAAGGTGTGTTGAGTAGCCAGGCAGGGGCTGCAGAGTGAAATTCAGCATCCTTGCTAGAGGAGGAGTGTTGTGGCAGGCTCTTGGATGCAGCCTAGGAAAGCAGTGTAGATGCTGGAGAGGGGCCAGGGCAAAGCCTGAACCCTTGAGAGTCAGTGTGCCAGCCAAAGCAGTCTGCTCCTTTGGATCCAAGCCCAGCTGAGTGCTGGGCACTCTCCTTGTGCTCTGCCAGCTGCAGCCCCTGTGAGGACGGCGTGTCCGGGCTGAGCACTGAGCCTCCTCTCCTAGCAGCAGGCAGCGGCAGCACAGCCATGCCCTGGGCTTCAGGGAGCGCAGTCACTGCCCAGAGACTGAGCCCAGAGGTGCAGCAGGAGGAGCTCAGTTCCTAAGTGCAAGCAGCACAGAAGCCAAGGCAGAACTTGCAGGAACCCACCTGGAGGATGCCTGCAGGGGAACTGCATCTGTCCAAGAGCTGGCAGGAGGCCTGCAGCGGTGAGGAGCTCAGAGTGGAGCCAGGCTCTGCCCTCTGTGTTCTTGTGTCCCAGCAAGGCAGCACAGGGTGGCCAGAGCTGCTTTTGCTGTAGGGGAGGTTGTGTCCTAGGCTTCTCTGGGGCTTTGTGCTCTTGTGCACCTCTGTGCTGAGGCCTGTGCTTGCTTGTCAGGGTCCAAGGTGAACGTTGCAGGCTGAGCAGCACAGCCCAGGAGCAAGCCAGGAGCACTGCAGCCCTTCATAAAGACTTGCAAGCTGCTGCCTCGGTAAGCCAGTCAGAGCCTGGTTGCTTGGGGGTTGGTGTGGGGTGGTTTGGAGGCAAGGTGCTCCTGGAGAGCCTGGGAGAGATGAGTTCCTCTCTTCTGCTGCCTGGAGGCTGCTCTCCTGGCCTGCTGCCCAGCTGTCTGGCTTTGAGAGTTGTGTGGTGAGATGGTAGCAAGTGCCAGGCAATGGCATCCTTGTGAAGGAGTTGGCAGGGATGCTGCAGTTTGGAGCAGGGCCGAGGCTGGGAGCTCAGGCAGCACTTGAGGCAGTGCTGTGGGACAGGGATTTGGTACTTTTGGCTGCAGGCTTTCCCTGGGCTCTGGTGCTGCTGGGTGTTTGCCCCTGGAGGCCTAGAGCGTGACAGGAGTTCTTTAGTTGCCTGCACTGTGCTCACCTTCCTGCTCCAGTGCCTGTGGATGCCTTGGCCAGAAGGTGCAGCTCCATACTGCAGCGAGCAGACCTCCCAAGATGAACGTCCAGGACCAAGAAGGGACTCACTGCCAGTGCCCAGAGCCGGAGGACCTGGCCTCAATGGCAAGCTGCAGGGAGGCATTCCTGGCTGGAGCGTGGCAAAGAGAGTTGGCCGTGGGCAGGCACAAGGTAGCAGGCCTGGCTGTGTGCTGCTCTCCAGCAGTGCCCCTGAGTGGAAGCGGAGCTGAGCCCAGCTCTGCTGTGCCCCCGTGCAGGGAGCTGCCTGCGAGCAGAGCCAGGCCTGGCACTGGAGCTTGCAAGGTGCTTCTGCACATCAGCCCCTGGGCTTCCAGAGCTGCACAGGGCCTGGCAGGTGCAGGCTGCCTGCAGTGCCCCTGGGAGGGCAGGAAGGCTTTTCTGCCTGCCTTCAGGGAAAGCTGAGGCCCTGCGTGTGGGGTGTGGTGCTGGGGGCAGTGCTGGCTGCTGTCACTGACTGCTGGCCCATGGAGCACGGCACAGCTGTGCTGCCTGCATGGGCACATGGCAAAGGCCAACTGCTGCCTGCAGGTTGGAGGTGCTTCTGGATGAGGCAGAGCTGAGGCCAGGGATGGGGAGAGAGAGTGAATGGCAGCTGAGTGTCCGTGAGAGGGAGAAGCAGCAGGATGCAGGCCACTGTGGTCTGGAGGAGCAAGGAGCAGCAGCCCAGCTGAGACAGAGCTGGAGACAGGACAGGGAGACAGAGCTGAGGCAGGTGAAAAGAGAGGGAAAGAAAGCAGCAATGCTAAAGGCAAAAACCAACCAGGAGAGAAAAAGTGAGGCAGAGAAAGAGTGGGAGAGAAAGAAGGCAAAAGAAAAAGCACAACAAAATCTCTGCCAGAAGACTGCTCTGGTTTGGCACAGCCCTGGCCAGTCTGTGCCACCTGATCAGCAGGCCCTGTGCTGGCTCTGGCCTCTGCTCCAGCCTCACCTTCTGCAGAGCCACAGCAGAGTGGAGTAGGAAGGGAGAGGAACCTCCCTCGCTCTGCTGGGCCCCCTGCAGGTTTGAGCAAGGACAGGAGTGAGAGGCAGCAGCACCTGGCCTGCTGGGGACTCCATGTCCCTCTCCCCACTGCTAATGAAGCACAAGGCTGAGATCTTCCCCACTCTGCTGCTTGGGCCACGGAGAAGCAGTCGCAGGCTGCTGGCCTCAGCTGAGCTGCAGCAGCTGCAGGAGGCAGGGTGAGAGCAGGGGCTGAGGCCAAGCAAGTAAGACTCAACTCTGGAGCTGCTCCTGAGTGCCCCAGGGGTGGAGGAACCTTTGCATCTACTCTGCCTTGCAGTGGCTTCTGCTGCTGGGCACTGAGCCCAGAGGAGGCAGGGCAGGGCTGTGCCACAGCAACAAAAGGTTACTCTGGAGAGCTGGAGGGTTTAATTGGGAGAGTGGGAAGCATTCAGCCTGGGCCTGGGCTGCAGCCCCCAAGGGGCAGAGCGGATCAGGGTGAGGCTGGCCCAGGCTCAGGAAGCTGACAGGGCAGGGTCAAGAGAAGCTGCAGGCAGCAGCAGACATTTTGCACTGAGCTGAGCTGCAGGACTGGATGAAAAAGCTGAAAGCTGAGCTTTGTGCTGGCCTAGGCAGCGGTGGGGAGCAGCGGGAGGGAAGCTGCTGGGGGACAGCAGGGCTGCTGCAGAGGCTGAGGTGGGGCAGAGGCAGGTGGCAGCAGAGTGCCCGGAGCTAAGCTGGGGCAGAGGGAAAGAGCTGCTGCTGCCTTTGCTGCTCTGCCTCTCTCTCGGCCCTTTTCTTCCTGCCCCTGTCTCAGCCCCTGCCCTGCTCCTCTCTGCCTCCTACCGCCCACCCGGTGGGGGTCTGGTGAGGAGTCAGACAGGCGGGGAGGGGGGGCGGAGTCAGAGAGAGGGGCGGGGGGGTGGGGGCGGAGTCAGGCAGGTGGGGGGGTCGGGGAAGAGTAAGGCAGCAGGGGGGGCGGAGTCAGACAGGCGGGGGGGTGGGGGCGGAGTTAGGCAGGCGGGGGGGTGGGGGCGGAGTCAGACAGGCGGGGGGTGGGGGCGGAGTTAGGCAGGTGGGAGGTGGGGGCAGAGTTAGGCAGGTGTGGGGGTGGGGGCGGAGTTAGGCAAGTGGGGGGTGGGGGCGGAGTTAGATAGGCGGGGGTTGGGGGCGGAGTTAGACAAGCGGGGGGGTGGGGGCGGAGTTAGGCAAGTGGGGGATGGGGAGGAGTTAGGCGGGGGGGTGGGGGCGGAGTTAGACAGGCGGGGGGTGGGGGCAGAGTTAGGCGAGGGGGTGGGGGCGGAGTTAGGCGGGGGGTGGTGGGGGCGGAGATAGGCAGGCGGGGGGTGGGGGCGGAGTTAGACAGGCGGGGGGGGTGGGGGCGGAGTTAGACAGGCGGGGGTGGGGGCGGGGTTAGTCAGGCGGGGGGCGGGGTAAGGCAGGCGGGGGGGCGGAGTTAGGCAGGCGGGGGGGTGGGGGCGGAGTTAGGCAGGCGGGGGGCGGGGTAAGGCAGGCGGGGGGGCGGAGTTAGGCAGGCGGGGGGGTGGGGGCGGAGTTAGGCAGGTGGGGGGCGGGGGGCGGGGTTAGGCAGGCGGGGGGTGGGGTCAGAGTTAGACAGGCAGGGGGTGGGGGCGGGGTTAGTCAGGCGGGGGTTGGGGCGGAGTTAGGCAGGTGGGGGTGTGGGGGCGGAGCTAGGCTGGCGGGAGGTGGGGGCGGAGTAAACAGGAGGTGGGGTGGGGGCGGAGTCAGACAGGCGGGGGGTGGGGTCAGAGTTAGACAGGTGGGGGTTGGGGGCGGAGTTAGGTAGGCGAGGGGTGGGGGCGGAGTTTGGCAGGCGGGGGTGGGGGCGGAGTTAGGCAGGCGGGGGTGGGGTCAGAGTTAGGCAAGCGGGGGGGTGGGGGCGGAGTTAGGCAGGCGGTGGGGTGGGGGCGGAGTTAGGCAGGCGGTGGGGTGGGGGCGGAGTTAGGCAGGCGGGGGGGTGGGGGCGGAGTTAGGCAGGCGGGGGGTGGAGGCGGAGTTAGGCAGGCGGGGGTGGGGGCAGAGTAAACAGGAGGTGGGGTGGGGGCAGAGTTAGCAGGCGGGGGGTGGGGTCGGTGTTAGGCAGGCGGGGGAGTGGGGGCGGAGTTAGAAAGGCGGGGGGGTGGGGGCGGAGTTAGGCAGGCGGGGGGTGGGGGCGGAGTTAGACAGGCGGGGGTGGGGGCGGAGATAGACAGGCGGGGTTTGGGGGCGGAGTTAGGCAGGTGGGGGTGGGGGCGGGGTTATTCAGGCAGGAGGTGGGGGCGGGGTTAGTCAGGCGGGGGGGTGGGGGCGGAGTTAGGCAGGCGGGGGGTGGGGGCGGAGTTAGACAGGCGGGGGTGGGGGCGGAGATAGACAGGCGGGGTTTGGGGCCGGAGTTAGGCAGGTGGGGGTGGGGGCGGGGTTATTCAGGCAGGAGGTGGGGGCGGGGTTAGGCAGGTGGGGGTGGGGGCGGAGTTAGGCAGGCGGGGGGGTGGTGGCGGAGTTAGGCAGGCGGAGGCCTGGGGGCGGAGTTAGGCGGGGGGTGGTGGCGGAGTTAGGCAGGCAGGGGGGTGGGGGCGGAGTTAGACAGGCGGGGGGGTGGTGGGGGCGGAGTCAGGCAGGCAGGGGGGTGGGGGCGGAGTTAGGCAGGTGGGGGGTGGGGGTGGAGTCAGGCAGGCGGAGCGGTGGGGGCGGGGTTAGGCAGGAGGGGTGGTGGGGGCGGAGTTAGACAGGCAGGGGGGTGGGGGCGGAGTTAGGCAGGTGGGAGGGTGGGGGCGGAGTTAGGTGGGGGTTGGGGGCGGAGTTAGACAGGGCGGGGGGTGCGGGGGGGAGGGGGCAGGGAGGAGGCAGAGAGGGGAGGGGGTGGGGGCAGAGAGGGGAGGGGGTGGGGGCAGAGACAGCGGCAGGAGGAAAGGGCCGAGAGAGGCAGAGGAGCCAAGGGCACAGCAAAGGCTCTGCCCGCACACAGCTCTGCTCTGGCACAGCTCTTCCCACTCTGCCCCAGCTGAGCTCCAGGCCCTGTGCTGCCGCCTGCCTCGGCTCCACCTCAGCCTCTGCAGAGCTGAAGCTGCCGGCAGCAGGCACTGTTGCTGCCTTCTGTCCCACGCAGCTGCTGCTGTGCAGTTGGCAGCGATTCTGTCACGGCTCTTGCTCTGGCCCCTGCGGCACTGCCCACGTTGAGACTCTGGAGCCAGTGAGGTTGTTATTGAACCTTGCCATGCATGGAGGCAGTGAGGCAGCCGCCACAGCCCATGGCTGCACTGCAGTGCACTGGCACAAGAGCAGCTCAGTGTCCTGCCAAGCAGAGGCAGCTCTCCAGAACCTTCTCCTCACTGTTTGACTGCAAGGCAGAAAGTTCAGATTTCAGGGGCAGGTTTCTGCAGCAGAGGCATTGCCCCCACGCCTGCAAGCACCTGGCTGCGGTGCAGCCCAGCCAAAGCCTGCTGGGGACTCCCTTGGGAATGCTGATAGGGAATGAAGCACAACGCTGAGATCTTCCCCACTTTGCTGCTTCGGCCACGGAGAAGCAGTCGCAGGCTGCAGGAGGCAGGGTAAGAGCAGGGGCTGAGGCCAAGCAAATAAGGCTCAACTATAGCTGTTGTGAGTAGAGCTGCTCCTGAATGCCCCCGGGGCAAAGGAACCTTTGCATCAACTCTGCCTTGCAATGGCTTCTGCTGCTGGGCATTGAGCCCAGAGGAGGCAGGGCAGGGCTGTGGCACCGGGAACCTTTTGTTACTGTGGCACAGCAGTTTGGAGAGTGGGAAGCATTCAGCCTGGGCCTGGGTTGCAGCCCCCAAGGGGAAGATTGAATCAGGCTGAGGCTAACACAGCCTCAGGAAGCTCACAGGGCAGGGTAAGGAGAAGCTGCAGGCACCAGGCACACATTTTCCACTGAGCTGAGCTGCATCAATAGATTAAAAGATGAAAGCTGAGCTTTGTGCTCAGCTAGACCCTAAGGACAAGTGCTGCAGAGCAGCTTTGGGAAGCAGCAGTGTGCATGCTGCAGCCAGAGGGCCAAATGCCAGCAGAGGGGTCAGAGCCTTGCTCAGCAGCAGGCAATGCTACAGTGCACAATGCATGAACCGAGCAGCAGCTTGCACAGAGAGCAGCTGCTGCTTCCCAACTGCCAGTGGCTGCTGCTGCTGCAACCTCGTTACAGGAGCTTGTATGGAAGCACTGAGAGCACCTCAGGCTTACCTTCAAAACTACTCCCCCAGCAGGAGCAGAGGGCACCATGGAGGTGCCCTCAGAGCCAAAAGCAAAGAGCTTTGCTCCAGGGAATTGGACTTGCTTGTAGCCACTGCCCCTGCACAGCACAGAGGGACCTGTGGCTGCGCTGGGAAGATGCTGCTCAGACACCTTTGAGCCACTGCTGTGGATGTTCCATTGCATGAACTGGCATGGCAAGGAGAGGACAAAAGCCCCAAGTGCAGTGGGCTGGGAGGAAAGCCAAGTGACTGTTCCTCACAGAGGATGGCCCTGGGACACCTCTGAGGGCCTCCCTTGACCCAACACAGGCTGCAGAGCACCAAGAGTGCCAAGCTTCCACAGGCACTGCTGCCTGTGTGTATTGCCCCATCACTGCTGGCTCGTGCTCAGCCAGCATGCCACCAGCACCCCCAGGTGCCCCAAGCCTGCAGTGCTGCCTGAGGTTGGTGTGACCCCAGTGCAGGACCCCACACTTGGCTCTGTTACACCTCCTACACCTGACCTTGCTCCATTGATGCAGCCTGTCCAGATCCCTCTGCAGACTCTCCTGCCCTGCAGCAGGTCAGCACTGCCACCCAATGTGGTGCCATCTGCAAACGCAGCCAGGGGGCACTGAGTCCCCTCCTCAGATGGGTGCTGTGCAGCACCCCCAACCCTAAGACTGCAGTGAGCAGCCTGCAGAGCCGCCAGAGGCTGAGGGCATTGTTGCTGCTGTCCCCAGCGGCAGGGGAGCCACCTGGCTTACTGCAAGCTGATTCAGTAGCTTCAGGGCCCAGGTACTGCAGCACCCAGGCCACATCAGCAGTTTTGTGTCTTAATTGGAGCCCCCCAAAGCTGTGCTGCAAAAGAGCTGAGGAGGTCTTGTGAAGATGCCATGGCCTTGGTTTGGCCGAGACTGATGGAGCAAGGCTACAACAAACACCTGTGCTGCTCTGGGCTGGCAGGGAGCAGCTGGGGCAGCCTGTTCAGCCTGCTGATGAGAATCTGCTGCCCTGCTGCTCAGGCCAGCTTTGTAGCACAAGTGCTGGCTGGAGCAGAGGGTGGGGAGGCTTGGAGTTCAGCTCTGGGGGGCTTTCTTCCACTCTCTGGGTTGGGGTCTGTGTCTCTTTCACTTGGCTTGGACACTGCCCTTTGCCACTTGCTGCTTTGTTTGCTGAGTGTGTTCTGCTGCCTTGGTTTGCTTTGCTTGCTCAGAAGGTGCTGTACATTGAGTTACTTTGCATTAAACTCTCCTTGTCTCAACCCACAGGGCTCTGGTTTCCTTCTCTCTCTCCCCTTGAGCTCACTCTGTCTCAAAGCAGGGCAGTACCCAGCGCCAAGGCAGATGTTCACCCCCAGGAGGTCAGCCAGAGCTCACCTTGCCATCCCCACCTGTGCTGGAGACTGTTCTCAGCGTAGCTGCACTCAGCGGAGTAGCCTTCCCCATCGGGAGCCTTCCAGCCCATGGCACACTCCTGCTGCTGCGTGTCTGAGGGGCAGCCAGCACTGAGCACACCTTGCACTCACCCACAGCTGAAGGCCTTCATCTCCAGAAGGTCTCCATCCCAGCCCTCTAAGCCAGCCTGGAGGCAGCGACCCAACGCCAGCAGCCTGTGCTTACTCTCCAGCACGTGGGGCTTTTGCACTGGCCACAGATCACTGCCTCTCAGGAGCTCACTTCTTCCTCCAGCTGTACAGGGCTGCTGAGAGGCTCTCTGCCAGCTGCAGGCACTCTGCAACCAGGGCCACAGCCACCTTTCTTCTCCTCCTCCCCTTGCTCTCCACTCCATCCAAGCAGCTGCTGGCAGCTCTCTTCCCACAGACCATCTGATTGCAGCCTCCACCCCAGTGTCCAGGCCAGAAGCAGATCTCTCCTTCACAGAATAGGGAGGCCTAAAAACGCCTCCAGCACAAGGACAGCCTGGTGCATGTGGGGCAGGCTGTGGATGGAGTCTACCTGGACTGCAGCAAAGCCTTTGACACTGTCTGCCACAACAAGCTACTGGCCAAGCTGGCAGCTCATGGCTTGGAGAGATTCACTCTGTGCTGGGTCAGGAAGTGGCTGGATGGCAGAGCCCAGAGAGTGGTGGTGAATGGTGCCACATGCAGTTGGCAGCTGGCACTGGTGGTGTGCCCCAGGGGTCAGTGCTGGGCCCAGTCCTGTTCAATATCTTTATTGATGACCTGGATGAGGGGATTGAGTCCAGCAGCAGTCAGTTTGCAGATGACACCAAGCTAGGAGCAGGTGTGGGGCTGTTGGAAGGTAGGAGAGCCCTGCAGAGGGACCTGGACAGGCTGGATGGGTGGGCAGAGGCCAATGGGATGAGATTTAACAAGGCCAAGTGCAGGGTTCTGCACTTTGGCCACAACAACCCCAAGCAGCACTACAGGCTGGGGACTGAGTGGCTGAAAGCAGCCAGGAGGAAAGGGACCTGGGAGTACTGATAGAGAGTAGCTGAAGCTGAGCCAGCAGTGTGCCCAGGTGGCCAAGAGAGCCAATGGCATCCTGGGCTGGCTCAGGAGCAGTGTGGCCAGCAGGACAAGGGAGGTTATTCTGCCCCTGTACTCAGCACTGCTCAGGCCACACCTTGAGTGCTGTGTCCAGTTCTGGGCCCCTCAATTCAAGAGAGATGTTGAGGTGCTGGAAGGTGTCCAGAGAAGGGTGACAGAGGCCTGTGAGGGGCCTGGAGCACAAACCCTGTGAGGAGAGGCTGAGGGAGCTGGGGGTGTGCAGCCTGGAAGAGATGAGGCTCAGGGGTGACCTCATTGCTGCCTGCAACTACCTGAAGGGAGGCTGTAGCCAGGTGGGGTTGGGCTCTGCTGCCAGGCAACCAGCAACAGAGCAAGGGGACACAGTCTCAAGCTGTGCCAGGCAGGGTCTAGGCTGGATGTTAGGAGGAAGTTCTTCCCTGAGAGTGATTGGCATTGGAATGGGCTGCCCAGGGAGGTGGTGGAGGCACCGTGCCTGGAGGTGTGCACTTAGTGCCATGGTCTGGTTGACTGGGTAGGGCTGGGGGATAGGTTGGACTGGATGATCTTGGAGGTCTCTTCCAACCTGGTTGATTCTGTGATCCTGTGACTCTATGCATGGTTAATGTTTGCTTCCCTCTGTGTGGTACAGCCATAGGCTTGCACAGACAGCAGTAACAGAGGCAGAGCTGGAGCTGCACAAAGTCTCAGGGGTAACAAAGAGAGCACAGAAATAACATCCAGCATGGGTAAAGAACGTCCTGCATGGGGAATTTGGATGCAGCATGGAGCTGCAGACCAGGGAAGGGAAGAGAAGGGTACAAAAGTGAGCTAGAAAACCTCAACATGACTCCAGAGTTCTTTGGACTCTACAATGAGGAAGAAGATAGCATCGACACTAGCCCCATACTTCTCCCAGCAGAGGGCTCCAGAGGATGACAGCTCACAACACATTACCCCTCCCCTGCACCAGGAGGAGGCCTCTGCAATGAGACTGCTGAGCACAGAGGCTCAGTGAGACCTGTAGGAGCAGCGGGAGGGAAGCCAGGAGAAGGATGTGAGTGAAACACAGCTGCAGCATCCTGAACTGCATCATGCTGGGGTTAGTCTTTTCCCCTCATATCAGGTGCTAGAAGGAAGAAGTTCTTTGCAGTGAGGGTGGTGAAACACTGGAACAGGCTGCACAGGGAGGCTGTGGATGCTCCCTCCCTGGAGCTGTTCAAAGCTAGGTTAGATGAGGCCTTGAGTGACCTGTTCTAGCGGGAGATGTCCCTGCCTGTGGCAGGGGGGATGGAACTGGATGATCTTTGAGGTCCTTTCCAACCTAAACCATTCTGTGATTCTAATGAGAGGAAGTGGCCTGAAATGTGCCCGAGGAGGTTTAGACTGGATATGGGGAAAAACATTTCCTGAGAGAGGGGTCAGGCACTGGGGCAGATGTTTCCCAACCCAAACAACTCCATGGTTCTGTGATTGTTTTTTCTTTCCCTGGATCAGTTCTGTTTGGACTGATTTGTGCCTGAAGATTTGGTCCATAGTAAAACCAATTCTTGGCTTTTTTTATAGGACCTTGCCCCTGGCAGGGGGGGTGGAGCAAGATGATCTTTTAAGGTCCCTTCCAGCCCCAGCCAGGCTAAGATTCTATGATGTATAAGCTGTGCTTCCTCTTTGCCCATGCTCAAGATTTGAAGCATAACACAGTAACTGACCAATGTGCCCAGTTCTGTCCCTCAGAACTTCATACTGGTGTGGCCAATGCAGCAGGGAACATTGACTGCCAGGTTCTGAGGCTCCTGAGGATGGGTCACCACTGCCTCTGGGTCAGATGATGGCAGAATTTGTTTTGTCCTTGGAAAAAGATGAGCACAAATGCAACCTCTAAGAAGGTGAAAGAACCCTCACATCAGCCCCTCTTGCTCTGCCAAGTGGAAACAAGCCACAGAGATCATCTCTGTGAAAAGAGCAGAACTAAGCAGGGCACAGCAAAACTACAGCCCAGGGCAATGTAAATGTAATGTTCCATGCTGTGAGCCACGCTGAATTTCAAAGCAGCCTTGCATGAACAGCTAACTCCCTAAAGCACAGAGCACACCCAGCAGCCACCTGCAGCAGGAAAGAGTTCACTCAGGCTCCTGTAGGGAATGTTGGCATCTTTTCTTTTCACTGCCTGTGTCACTCCTGTGCTATGGCAAAGTCTCAAAGTGTCCATTCCCATTTATCCAGGCGCCAGAGCACAGCCAACCAGCAGCCTGACTGCGGCGCGGGCTGCCTGCCACAGGGGTCAGCCCCCCTGCAGAAGGGCACTTCTGCTGCCCCACTTCAAGCCTGCAGGCTGGGAGGTGGGGGGGAAGCAGGTTTTGGTGCCTTTCTTCTCCCATTGAAACCCACAGAGCGAGAGGGAGAAGAGAGGAATTTGGGGTAACTCTGGACATGGTATCACACAGGCCTCTCTATGACATCACAGAATTACTTCTGTGATGTCACACACCCCTCTCTGTTATGTCACACAATCCCCTTCATGATGTAACACAGCACTCTCCATGGCATTAGAGAATCCCATCAATGACACCACACAGATCTCTCCATAGCATTACAGAATCCCTTCTATGTCACACAACCCTCTCTATGATGTCACACAATCCCCACTGTGATGTCAGACAGCCTGTTCTATGATGTCACATACAGCCCCATCCATGACGTCACACAATCTCCACTACAACATCAAGCAGCCCTCTCCATGATGTCACACAATGCCTTCCATGGCACATGTCACATAGCCAGCTCTATGATGTCACTCAATCCCATCCATGGCATCACATGACCCCCTCTATAACCCCTTCTATGATGTCACAAAATCCTTTCTCTGATGTCTCAGAGCCGTCTCTAGGAGCAGATGTTGATCTGTTGGCAGGTAGGAGAGCCCTGCAGGGGGACCTGGACAGGCTGGATGGGCAGAGGCCAATGGGATGAGATTTAAGAAGGCCAAGTGCTGGGTTCGACACTTTGGCCACAGCAATCCAAGCAGCACTACAGGCTGGGGACAGAGCATCACAGTGTCACAGTACCACCAAGGTTGGAAGAGACCTCATAGATCATCAAGTCCAACCCTTTACCACAGAGCTCAAGGCTAGACCATGGCACCAAGTGCCATGTCCAACCTTGCCTTGAAGTGCCCCAGGGACGGCGACTCCACCACCTCCCCGGGCAGCCCATTCCAGTGTCCAATCAGTCTCTCAGTGAACAATTTCTCCTCACCTCAAGTCTAAATCTCCCCTGGCGTAGCTTGAGGCTGTGTCCTCTTGTTCTGGTGTTGTCCACCTGAGAGAAGAGAGCAACCTCCTCCTGGCTACAACCACCCTTAAGGTAGTTGTAGACAGCAATAAGGTCTCCCCTGAGCCTCCTCTTCTCCAGGCTAACCAATCCCAGCTCCCTCAGCCTCTCCTCGTAGGGCTTGTGCTCGAGGCTGAGAGCAGCCAGGAAGAAAGGGACCTAGGGGTACTGGTAGATAGTAGCTGCACATGAGCCAGCAGTGTGCCCAGGTGGCCAAGAGAGCCAATGGCATCCTGGCCTGGATTAGGAACAGTGTGGCCAGCAGGATGAGGGAGGTTACTCTGCCCCTGTACTCAACACTGATCAGGCCACACCTTGAGTGCTGTGTCCATTGGGCTCCTCAATTCAAGAGAGATGTTGAGGTGCTGGAGCATGGCCAGAGAAGGGCAACGAAGCTGGTGAAAGGCCTGGAACTGAGCTGCTCTCTGCCTCTCGCAGGCTGTGTGGGACCCCACGAGCACCAGGAGGTTCCACTCCTGCAGCAGCACAGGCAGCTCTGATGCAAGCAGCTGAGGGCAGGAACTGTCCAGCTCCAGACCCTCGGCGTGGAGCAGCAGCAGCTCCACTCCTCACCCTGCCAGCCTGACCCTCAGCTACAAACGGAGCAGCCTGAGCCGGCGGTGCTGGCAGATGTCCCTGTCCTGAGCTGTGCTCTGGGGTCCCTCTCTGCTGGCCCACTCGAGGCTGGCAGCTTTTGGTGCTGTTTGTCTACTCTCCAACCAAGTCAGTGCCTGTGATGGAACATAATGTGTTTTGTTCACTAAAAGTAGGATAATGGGAAGTTAGCCACCTGAATCTGGGCAAACATTATATGCCAGTAGGTACTTGTTTAATAAGCTTTAAGTTCCAGGAACCCAGGCCAGAGGTCTGCCTTACCTGAGAAGGATTTCCCGCCCTCCTCACAGCGATCCCCAGGGGGTAGAAGAAAACCCCTCAGCGACAGCAACGCACATGCGCAGAGTACTTGTTCATCACAGGAGGGACCTGTCAGCGCGGTAGAGTGGACTATAAAAGGGAGGACCGGAACCGGCTCGGCAGTGGGCGGAGCGGGGACTCCCCTGTCGTCCAGCGCTGATTTTTGCCTCTTATCCTGCTTGCTCCTTGTAATCAATCCAATTCTGATTGGAACTTAAGATTTTTGCCTTCACAATTTATCACAATTTGGTGCCGTGACTCGGATGCAGCCTGCAGGATAGGGGTTTTGGCTCTACCTGGGGGGCGCCCTGCCACCTGTTTATCGGCAGCCCGGGTAGTCCAGCTTCTATCACCGCTGCACCGACGTACCCAAATTCAGAGTAAGAGGCAAAGGGGAGCCGCAGACCCTGTAAACTTTGTGCACAAAGGTCCGGACGAAGGCGCAGGATGCGTGAGTATATATAAGGGAATCCGTTCGGTCTGGGTCGGGGATCCTGGAGGCGCAGCGAGTGTGTGTGTGAATGAGAGGGGGGCCGGCAGCTCGGCACTAACCCAAGTGAGTGCAGACCTTCCAGTAGTGCGGTTCTCATCTGCCCACGAGGACGTGGGCCACGAACGAGGGGAAGCGAGTGGACGCACACACGGTTGATTGAGGGCGCTCCAGAAGATGGGACACGGGAAGAGCAAGCCCCTGGCTCCCATAAAACTTCCGTCAATAGCTAAAGATAGTCCATTAGGATTTATGGTAGAAAACTGGGAATATTACCCAAACATTCAGGGTAAGGATAAGGCAAAAATGATCCAATATTGTGTGGTTGTATGGAGGGGAGGAGATATCTAGGAATGTATTTTGGCCAGTGTTCGGGGCCATAGAGGACTGGGTGAGGCAGAAGCTGAGCATATGGGTTAATGGAAAGGTTCCTTTTAGTCAGGAGGAAAGCAATTATGCTGCAATCTGGGTAACAGTGCCAGCAAATAATGTTTCCCTGTTCCCATTAAAACGGAAGGATGAGGAACTGGAGAAACCTAGGGAAAAAGGTAGAAGGGAAGAGGAGCTCCCATTAATTCCCCCACCATATGTACCCCCTCAGAACCCACCAACTCCATCTGTCCCTAATGCCCCACCTTTGGAGGGTCAGGATGAGACAGTGGAGGATCGGCCTGGCCCTAGAACTCGCAGCAGGACCAGAGAAAATAATTGATACCCACTTCGGGAGATGCCTGTGGGAGGGCCGGGGCCAAATCCGGTCATAGGTTTTGTTTCAGTGCCTTTGAGCACAGCAGACGTACGAGATTTTAAGAAGGAAATGGGAAATCTATTGGAGGACCCATTAGGAGTGGCAGAGAAATTAGATCAATTTTTGGGACCTAACATATACACAGGGGGAGAATTCCAGGCCATACTGAACATACTGTGTACTGCCGAGGAAAGAAATATGATTAGGAGGGCGGAGATGTGAATTTGGGACATGCAACATGTCCAAGGACCTTTGGCAGATACTAAATGGCCCCTGGAGGATCCAGGGTGGAATCATCAACAGCAAGAGCATAGAGTCAATATGCAGGACTTGAGGGCAATTGTCATCCAAGGAATTAGGGAAGCAGTCCCCAGAGGGCAAAATATTAATAGGGCATTTAATGAGAGGCAGAGAAAGGAGGAGACCCTGACTGAGCGGCTTGAAAGGTTGAGGAAGAACTTACAAATGTCCTCAGGATTGGATCCTGAGACCCAACTTGGACAGGCCCTGCTGATAACTCAGTTCGTGGCCAAATCCTGGGATGATATGAGGAAAAAGCTAGAAAAGATAGATAATTGGCAGGATAGGGGATTGGACAAACTACTAAGGGAAGCCCAGAAAGTGTATGTTAGGAGGGATGAAGAAACTCATCGCAGGCATGTGCGGATGATGGTGGCCACGGTTAGAGAAAGTGGAAGAACTGAGAGACCCAATCCCGGGACCCAGAGAAATGGGGGAGGGGGTTGGGGTCTTTGCAGGGAAAGGAGGGCAATAGTATGTTTTTATTGTGGAGGAAAGGGACACATGCGCAGGGAGCGTAGAAAGAAAGCTCAGGATGAGAAGAACTTTAAAGAAGATTAGGGGGGTCAGGGGCTCTATTTGCTGGGGTCCCAACAACATTCAGAGCCCTTGATAAAATTGAAAGTGGGACCCCAGCAACAGGAATTAGAATTTCTTATCGATACGGGGGCTGAGAGATCTACTGTTCAGAAGTTACCATCAGGATGTGAAGTTTCTAGGGAAACTGCTAAGGTAATAGGAGCTAAAGGGGAACCATTTGGGGTCCCTATAATTAAAAATGTGCTGGTAGAGGCTGATTCAAAAGTGGGTGTATGTGATTTTTTATTAGTGCCTGAGGCAGAACGCAATCTATTGGGAAGGGATTTGATAGTGGAACTAGGAATCAATATGGAAGTGGTAAGCGGGACAATAAAGATCAGACTATGCCCTTTGAGGGTAGAGGATGAGGCCAAAATTGACCCAGAGGTATGGTATACCCCTGAGACTACAGGGAGATTAAATATTCCTCCTTTCACAGTCACTATCAGCAATCCAGAGATCCCAGTACGGGTAAAACAGTTCCCTGTATCTCCTGAAGGGAAAAAGGGGCTGAAACCAGAGATGGAACAGTTGTTGGAACGGGGTCTTCTAGAACCCTGCATGTCCCCCTTTAATGCCCCTGTACTACCTGTCAGGAAGGCAGATGGATCCTATCAGCTAGTTCATGATTGGAGGGAAATAAATAAGAAAGCTGTGACTCGGTTCCCGGTAGTAGCCAATCCACACACATTACTGAGTAGGTTGAGCCCTGAGAAACAGTATTATAGTGTGATAGATGTAAAGGATGCATTTTGGGCCTGCCCTTTAGATGAAGAAAGTAGGGATTATTTTGCATTCGAGTGGGAGGACCCAGATACCTATGGGAAACAGCAGCTGAGATGGACGGTGTTACCCCAGGGTTTCACGGAATCGCCCAACCTGTTTGGACAGGCATTAGAACAAATTTTGGCAGAATATAAACCTGGGGAGGGGGTAACTTTACTTCAATATGTGGATGATCTTTTGATAGCAGGAGAGACTGAAGAAGAAGTAAGAACAGAAAGTATTAGATTGTTAAATTTTTTAGGCTCGAGAGGCCTAAAGGTTTCGAAGTCTAAATTACAATTTGTAGAAGAAGAAGTTAGATATTTGGGACATTATCTGAGTAAGGGAGAAAAGAAGATAGACCCCGAAAGAGTTCAGGGAATTCTCTCCCTACAACCCCCTAGAAGCAAGAAACAGGTGAGACAACTACTGGGGTTGATAGGATACTGTCGGCAGTGGATAGAGAATTACAGTTCGAAGGTCAAATTTCTGTATGAAAAATTGACCCAGGATGGATTAACGAAATGGAGTGAGGAGGATAATAAGCGATTAGAGGGATTAAAACAGGACCTAGTTAGAGCTCCAGTTCTCAGTCTACCAGACTTAAGGAGACCCTTCTGTTTGTTTGTTAACACCGAGGAAGGTACAGCATATGGGGTCCTTACACAAGACTGGGCAGAGAAAAAGAAACCTATTGGATATCTACCCAAGCTACTGGATCCTGTAGGTAGGGGATGGGCTACCTGCTTACAGGCTGTAGTAGCCTGTGCTCTTCTCGTGGAAGAGGCTAATTAGATTACTTTAAATGGGGAACTAAGAGTGCTATCTCCTCACAACATCCGAGGAGTTTTACAACAGAAGGCTGAGAAATGGGTAACAGATGCTAGACTTCTAAAATATGAAAGTATCCTCCTCAGTTCCCCGAAGCTAACAATCGAAATGACAACACTGCAAAACCCTGCTCAATTCTTGTACGGGGAGCCCACTGAGGAGAAACTGGTGCATGAATGTTTATCCACCATAGAGGAGCAAACAAAAATTAGGCCTGATCTAGAAGAGGAGGAACTAGGGGAGGGAGAGAGATTGTTTGTGGATGGATCTGCGCGAGTGGTAGAGGGAAGGCGAGTGTCTGGGTATGCAAGAATAGGTGGAGAAGATTTAGAAGTTGTGGAATCAGGTCCACTAAGTAAGGTGTGGTCAGCACAAGCGTGTGAGCTTTATGCAGTGTTACAAGCATTAAGACTGCTAAAAGGTAAAGTAGGGACCATAGATACTGATTCAAAATATGCCTTTGGGGTGGTACATACCTTTGGAAAAATTTGGGAAGAGAGAGGGTTAATAAACTCTCAAGGTAGGGATTTGATACATCAGGGGCTAATAAAGGAGACTTTAGAAGCGTTAAGGGGGCCTAAAAAAAGCGCAGTAGTGCACTTAAGGGGACACCAGAGAGGATTAGATTGTAAGAGTAGAGGCAATAATGCAGTGGACAAAGAAGCAAAAAGGGCTGCACTGAGTGTGGTGGAGGACACTCCGAAGGAAAGTAGGGGGGTGGAGGAAAGTTCCTCTAGGGAAATGTGGAAGATATACAGCTTCACTACCCAGGAAAAAGAGAAGATGCAAAAGATGGGACTAAGGGAAAGTCCCAAGGGAGAATGGAAGATCCCTGAGGATGACAGAACAGTCTTACCTAAATCTGCTGCTTTAGAAATTATGGAAAGAACACACCAAAAAACTCCTTGGGGAGCACAGGCATTAGTGGATCAATTGGCCACAAAGCATATGTGTATTGGTGTGGATAATTTGGCCAAACAAGTAGTCCAGGGATGTGTTGTATGTTTAAAGGTAAACAAGGCCAATTTGAGGAAACCTCCATTAGGGGCAGACCAGTAGCTAAGAGACCATTTGCATGTACCCAAGTTGATGTCACGGAGCTACCGAAGGTTGGGAGAGACCGGTATTTATTAATGTTGGTGGATCATTTAACACACTGTGTGCAGGCATTCCCTACAGCAAGAGCTACTGCCCAAGTGGTTGTAAAGATTCTCTTAGAGCAGATAATACCTAGGTACGGGATAATGGAGGTGATTGACTCAGATAGGGGCCCTCATTTTGTGTCAAAAGTAGTCACTGAAATTATGAGTGCGATGGGAATTCGGTGGGACCACCATACCCCTTGGCACCCTCAGAGTTCAGGAAGAGTGGAAAGAATGAATGGGGAAGTTAAGAAGCAACTTACTAAATTAATGACTGAAACTAAATTAACTTGGGTCAGGTGTTTACCTTTGGCTTTATTAAACATTCAGACATAACCAAGAACTGATCTGGGAATATCCCCTTTGGAAATGCTCTATGGAATGCCCTATGACATGGGAGAATCGCGGGACCCTCCGGTAGTGAGGGATGAGAAGATGAGTATCTACATCACAAATTTAATGAAGTACAGGGAAGCTATGTGGAAAAAAGGAATTTTGGCACAGAGGCCTCCACTAGATTTGAAGCTACATCGAGTACAACCAGGAGACTGGGTGTTGGTTAAGACCTGGAGGGAAGCAAATCTGAGCCCCCAGTGGGAAGGTCCTTACCTTGTATTACTCACAACAGAGACAGCAGTTCGGACTGCAGAAAGGGGATGGACTCATGCCAGCAGAATTAAGGGACCAGTGGAAGGGCCAGCATCTGAGTGGCAAATAATTGGAGACCCAGGGGACCTAAGGTTGAAATTACAAAGAAGAAAAGAGGCTGTAAACGAATAGATACCAGACCTAAACTACACGGAAGAGGGGTTAATTTGTACCTCAGACTGTTACCCCTTTTTGTATACCACATTTGTAAAGTTTGTAGAGACAAGTGGTGAAACATTGCAGGGGGATTCCACTTAGGGGAGTTAGTGGTTCGTGCCAAAAATCTTGGAGGGACATAATTGACTGAATCCCAGAAAAATAGGGAAAAAGCATGAGAGACTAATCTGATTGTCAAAATTAAACAAAAATATAGTGGATATTGTTGGTTGCACCTGTCAGACCTGTTTGACAAAAGCCCAAGGCAGCACACGTCCCATTAAACATTAGGATTAAGAAGCTGTCCCAGAGGGCTCCTGAAGAGTATCCCTGCTGCTGAGAAGATGGTATCCCTCGTGGCCCGAAGCAACCGAGTCAACAAGCGAGGCAGAGGGGTAAAAGGCTGTGGAGAGAAGAACCCTCAGATAGGGACATTGGAGAAATGTTTATGGGACCACATCAGAAATGAGGATTCTAGCAGGGGGAACAGAGTGCAACCAGGGAATAAGAAAAACTCTGGGGCTTTCCCCATCCCTTGTGCCAATGGTTATCACTGGACTCTACAAATTATTGTTCTGTATCCCCTGCTGTTTGTAAGGGAGGCAAAAGCAGATGAACATCTGCCCCACCAGCCATTTAGATGGACCTTAATACGATGGGAAGATCAAAAGGTTATTCAAGCTACAATTACCCCTGGTGCCCCTAGCCTTACCTGTTACTTATGTGACATTGTGCCCACCGAGCCCTGCTTAAAGTTATATGGCTTTTACTTTTGTCCTAGCTCAATCCCAGGGAAAGGATACTGTAACTATCCTGGACACTATTATTGTGCTTACTGGGGTTGTGAAACTATTGCCCCAGACTGGAGAGTCAGTAATCCAGATAAATATTTAAAGGTGGGATGGGGTCCCTATGGTTGTAAACCCCCAAGGCGTCAAGGAGGGGGCATTGCAGACGCAGGGAATTGTTTATGGATTTATATCAATGTCACCAAACCAGAAGACCAAGCATGGTTAATAGGGAAGACCTGGGGGGCTAGGTTATGGGAACCAGGGACAGATAGAGGTGCACATTTCCTCATCAAAAAGGAGCCAGTCTACCAGGAATCGGAACTGGTAGGACCCAACCCCATACTAGGGGGAGATCAAAGGACCACAAACAGCGGCACATCAGAAGACTTAAACGAGGCACAGGTAGATGTCCCTAGGGAAATCTCAGAATATGGGACCTTGTGGAAAATAATGCAGGCCAGTTATGGGATTTTTAATAAGACCAACCCTGACCTGGCCAAAGAGTGTTGGCTTTGTTACAACATCCCACCCCCTTTCTATGAAGCTATTGCAGTGATAGACAGGGCAAAAGGGATAAATGGGGCTAACCCAAAAGAATGCCTCTGGAAGAGGAATAAGGAAAGCACCCAAGTGTCACAGAAGGTAGTTTGGGAGGTTGTGAGGGAAATACGTGGAGGCTCACTTGTGGATTTTAAGTGACTTATTGCTCAAACACAGAGATCCCCCTCCCAAACTAAATTCCCCACCTGAGTTCTTTTAGGATTGAAGTTGTAGAATAACATTTCAGAAAATAGCAGATAAAGGAGAGTCTGTGATTTTTTTAGAGTTCTTTTGAGTCTTTAAAGTTACTCAGTCTTTAGGTGAGGAGTTCTTTCTTTGGTTTACTCACGATTCAGTGGTTCAGATTAGCAGGATTCGAAGTTTGGGCGGTGTCCCTTTGTTCATCAGGATCGGGCCCAAGCGGGTTTCAGGCCTCTGCGGGCCCCTCGTCGGGCAGGGCCGATCAGGAACGTGAGGTCACCGGAGCAGGAGCGAGGCAGGCAGGCAGGCTAGCGAGCGAGCAGGTAGGAGCAGGTACCAGCAAGCTCAAGCAAGCAAAAGCCCCGATCCAGGCAGGCACACCATTTTTATAATGTTCAAAAGCGGTGTAACCCTCCAGCCCAGGCTATTTTACATTATTCTTACAGATTGGCACAATTTATAATTAACCTATACAATTGGACAGTCCTTACCAAAACAACCTGTAGGACCACCCCAAGCTCGGCCCACACCAGGTGTGGAGCGGGCATGAGAACTGCCGTTCCCCCTAGCCAAAACAGTGGCCACTGTTTACCTTTTATCTCGACTAGGGAGAGACTTTTCCATGGGGCTGAAGGATTGTTTTGGTTTTGCGATGCTCTTGGCATTAATGTGAGACACTGCAACTTTCACAGCAGGGAGGCCTGCTAAGGGCTTCTGCTACCCTCCATGACATACTCCACCCCCTGGCTCACATTAAGCCAAAAATCAGAAAACAAAACAAAATACAAGTATTCTTAACTATTATACATACATGAACAGTATACTAATACATAAACATAACTATAACCTAAATCAACCTAAGACAAATTAATCCTATATATGCCCACCCCCTGAATAACACACAGCTTTATTGAATATTTACAAAGCAAGAAAACCTGGTATGTGCGAAAGCAATTCAGAAGTCTGGGAGAATCCATCGTACACTGATGCGATGAGTTTTCCCACTTACATCAGTTGCTTCCCATGCATACAACCCATTTGGTTTTGACAGGGTCATAGGCACAACTCCAATTGAAGGTAAGTTTACCATTACTGGTTGTCCCACCTGTAACCTGTGTAATGATTGTTGAGGGTGTTGAGACTTATCCGGTGGATGGTTGACATTCTCCACTGGCTTGTCAGGACAAAATGCTCTTATTTTAGGACTACCATAGTTACCCCATCGGTTATTCACAATGAAAACTGCATATGGCAAACGTTTATCCCAGTTACCTTTAGATACAATAGCATGTCTCTTAATTAGAGCATTTGTTCTCTCTACAATACCATTAGCTTGAGGATAGTAGGGAGTGTGGAATACCCATGTGACTCCCTCACCCTTAGCCCAGTCTTGTACAGATGACGCTGTAAAGTGAGAACCATTATCACTTTGGATGTATTCTGGCATTGGCAAGAAACTAAACCACTGCTTTAAAGCTTCAATAGTTTGAGCTCCTGTGGCAGCACTAGCGGCCGTAGCCATGACTAATCCTGAAACTACTTCCACCCCCACCAGTATGTATTTCTTCCCATGTGAGGGTTTAAATGGGCCCACATAGTCAACTTGCCATGTGCTCCATAGCTTCTTGTCTTCTCTAATGTGTTGTGCTGGAGCTAGGTTGGGGTGATCGGCTCTAAGCCTGACTTTACACTGTGGACAAGCTGAAATGATTTCCCCGCAGGTAGTCATAGAAATTGGCCATCCTCTGGATCTACATTCATAGTAGAGGTCTGCCTTTCCTGAATGGCCTCTTTTAATGTGTAGCCATTCAGCTAATCTCCACCATTCATCTTTCTCATCTTCAACTATATTTATTCTTGCCAGAAAATCTGCCTGATTATTCCAGGCTGCAGCTGGGGTTTGTTGTTTGGAATGCCCTTTAACCCAACCAACTTCAAGAGATCTGGATCGGCCTATCTCTAATAGTCTTTTCCAGTCATCAGCCCTCCAAACTTCCACATTTGAAACCTTCCACTGATTCGCTTCCCACTGGCAAATCCACTCAGTGGCACCTTTGAATGTGGAGTAGGAATCAGTGTAAATGGTTGTTGCTCCGTGCTCTGCTGCTAGCATGAGAGCACGCAGTTCCCCTACCTGTGCACTGCCATCACCCTCCTCAGTGATGGTTTGGCCTGTAGCAATCTGCAAGGCAGCGGCTTTGTAACGCCACTTGGACCCCACTCTCCGAGAGGATGCATCTGTAAACCACACTCCTGATTTATCAGAGTCTGTGGTCATTTCTGGGGCCACCTGAATAGGAGAAGGCTTATATGGCTGACCAAGTAGTGCCTTGTCAGGGTTGATGGGCTGCTGCAATTTGGATACCTTAGTAGGTCCTTCTCTCAGCGGCATAAGCTGTGAGATTCCCTCTAGGTAAGCATACCACTTTCTTACAGTGGCCTTTTGGGCAATTCCTTCTGGTGGAGGAGATCCTTTAAGGATCGATTTTAGCAGAGGAAATGGGCCTTGCACTACAATGTCTTGTGTAGTGTGAAGCTTTTCGGCCTCTTTGACAGCTCGAGTTAGGGAAAGGAGTCCCTTTTCCCATTCCGAGTACCGTGTCTCGGTCTCTTTGAATGCTGTTGATGAAAACAAAAGAGCTCTGCTAGGACCATTGGGTCCCCTCTGGAATATTCCACAGTATGAGGCATGCTCAGAAAAACCCCATTCAGCCCTCAGGGCGTCTTTTGGGTGCAAGGGCCCCAACTTCTGATATGCCTTCAGTTCATCTTTGAGAACTTTCAGGCTCTCAGAATGTTGTGGAGTCCAATCCCAAACTTTGTGCTTCTTAAGCAAATCATACAGAGGACGAGCAATTACAGAGAAACCTGGGATGTGTTTTCTCCAGTAGCCCAAGGTACCTAACAATTGTTGCAGCTCCTTCCTGTTTTGGGGCATCTGACCCTTTTCAATTTCTTGAAGGGTATCATCTGGCACAGATACTGCACCTGCTACCCACCAGGATCCCAAGAATTTAACCTCCTGGCTTGGACCTTGACACTTTTCCTTTGGAATAGTTAGCCCTTTATCAGTTAACAGTTTTTGAATGTTCTCAGCTACTGCAGCAACTTGTTCTTTGTCATTCCCTCCCACCAAGATGTCATCAATGTAATGATACACCTTAACATCTTTAGGAAGTTGGACAGTGTCAAGCAAAGCTGCAAGTGTGTTGTGTGCAATAGTTGCACTGTGTTTGTACCCTTGTGGGAGACTGTTGAATGTGTACTGAATACCTTGCCAGGTGAATGCAAACTGCGGTTTGTCCTCTTCTCTTAGTGGTACCATGAAGAACATGTCCTTCACGTCCAGGGTCGCCATCCAGGCATGAGAAGCTGCTTGGATCGCTGTCACTGTGGATGAGAGACTAGGAACTGCTGCAGTGAGAGGAAGAGTGTTACTATTAAGTTTCCTGAAATCAATCGTTAATCTCCATCGGCCATCTGGTTTGCGGACTGGCCAGACAGGTGAATTGTAAGGAGAATGAGTTCTGGTGATGATCTTTCTCTTCTCAAGATCAGCTATCACTTCAGTCATACCTTGCCTAGCTGCTGCTGGCAATGGATATTGTGCAACACAGGTAATGTGCGACTTTGGCAAAGGAGGAGCAGTTTGTAACCAATGAACACGAGCATGTACTAATTTTCCCCTCTTATTTCTCACCTCATAAGCACCAAAGCTCCATAATGTTCCATCTGGAAGATGCCACCTTCTACCTGCTAAAACATCAAATCCGAGAATATTATATCGACAATCAGCTAATGCTACCTCTACCAGGGTACTTCTCTTCTCCCCAGGCAACCATAGTTTCGTTTTAGCCAAGTGGCATATGTCAGGCTGTCCTGTCACACCTGTTATTTTTATCTTCTTACTAGATGGCAGAATTCTGAGGCATTTTGCTAGTTGCTCGTTCAACACAGTAATTTGTGCACCCGTGTCTATTAGGTACTTAACAGCAGTTCTATCTGGTCCTGTTGGAATCATAATGAAGGGTTCAGGTTTTTCAGACCACTGACAAGCAGAAACAAAGCAATGAGTGTGGCCTGAGACATTCACCGCTACTTCTCGTTTTTTGACTTGCTCTTAGCCCCTTGCTGATCAGATTGACCTGACTTATTGGGAGAGGTGTTTCTGGAACCCCTCTTGCGTCCCTGTTTTGCCTTATCTCCATCCTGGCCTAATAGTTTTTTTACCATTTGATGTATATCATCTCGCAACTCAACAATGGACTTACTTACAGCACTGAATTCAGTTTTCCTGCGGTCATACTCCACCAGTCTCTTCTTCGGGTAGTCACCTTGCCCATAATAGGAATTTTGCCCCCAGAATGTTCTCGAATTAGAGCGATGGTTGATCTCAGGGCTCCCCCTGGGGCTCGACCGTGGGCTCGTCCTGGGGCTTCCCACAGGGCTTTCTGGACCACCATAAGCTTTGGCATACCTCACTTCTGGCTTCTTTCCATGTGGAGGTTTGCTCCTTCGGTCAAATGTTCTTGATTTGTACCAGGACGGATGTAAAGGTGTGGTATCAGTATAACCTAGATTTCGCCCTTTAAACATTAATTCCTCTAGGAGTTCTCCCCACGTAGTGTGGTTTAATGTGTTATCTCCTGTTCTTACCTTCTCTTGTATTGCTTTCTCAATATGCTCCCTTCTAGCCTCACACACAGTTCTTAAAATTCCTGGCAAACCTTTTACCAAAGGATGAAGCCTATTTGGTTCAATGGGGAGGCTCATAGGATTTGGGTTAATCCCACGATTATCCATGGCCTGCATACATGCCAACTTTGTGATTGTTTCAACTAACTGATCACAGTTTGAAATACGACATCTGATTACCTCATCTCTCTCTGAAGGATGATAAGCACCAGCCCAATAAAGGATTCTAGAACTTAATGCAAGATCTCCCTCGGGACCATTCCCAAGAAACACTTCAGGTCCCCAACAATGTCCCTTTACCTCTTCAAGAGACAAAATTACAGATTCAGCATCATTCATTATAATCCTATAAACATAATCAGTTATAGTCTCGTTAGGCAATCGGGAATACCTTTCCCTTAACTCATGCTTCTGCAGTGCGGTGTATGGTCGAGTTTTCTGAGTCATGGTGCGCTGTCCTCGTGCTCCTTAACGGTTTCTGTCTTGAAAACGGGATTGACAGATGCGTTCTTCATGCTGTCGGTTATCTCCTCCACTTCCGTGTCGCTGCTCACTGACGCGATTGCGGGTGACGGCTCAGAGTGGGGCTGCACAGGCGCGCTGTCCTTGTCACTCTGTAATGGCACCTTGGAGCGTGGCTGTGGAGAAGATGGCGTCTGCGGTGTGGGCTGTTGAGCCGGGATGGGCGCCGGCATGGCCTGCAGAATCAGAACCTGCAACGGAACCTGCGACGGAACCTGGTGAGGCAAAATCAGTTGAAAAGACATCGCTAATTGCGGCTGAGCCGTTGCCTGAGGCTGAGAAGGCATCGGGACTGGCAAAACCAGTTGCAAAAGCGACGTCGGCACGGGCTGCTGAGCCGTTTGCGGCTGTGGGGGCAGCTGTGGCATGGGCTGAGACGGTATCAGAGCCGCTGGCAGCAGAGCCGGCTGGGCTTGCGGCAGGGGCTGAGAAGGCAGAACAGTTATCTGTGGAGAGAGCGGCGGCGGCACGGGCTGTTGCGTCCGCCGAATTGAGGTCCGCGGCCAAGGGACGGGTGCCGGCCGTGCCGGGGACTGCTGCGGCGACAGCGCCTCTGGGCCCTGCTGCCCTACGCGCGGCTGCGGGGACTGCGATGGCGACATTCGCAGCTGTAATTCCTGAAAGGCTTGGAGAAACTTCCCCTCTAGCCTCTCCTCCAACTCCCGAAGTCGTTCATCGGTTACCGCGGGTACATTCACGCGATTAATTTTGCTGCTCAACCTTGTTCTCTCTCGTCTTTCACCTGCCTTAACTCATATTCAAATTCATCTACTTTATCTTGAGCTCGAATTAAGCCTACTGCCAGCACAAGAAGGTTTTCTTTATCTATTCCTTCCACGCCTTGGAAAGCTTTATATAGCATGATAACCATATCTACTGACTTATCGGTGACCTGTTTCATGGTATCATTAGCAAGTGCGTCCATAGTCTTTCGTATGTGAGCGATCTCAAAAACAGACATCAACTTAACAACTGGATCATCTGCTACTGCCCCCAGTAAATCTTCTGCCTCCACTGTGACAGACTCAGACTCTGCTCCAGCTGCCATAGCCTGCAGCTGCGGCTGTTGCTGCTCCATCATGATATTTTCTGCCATAAATCTGTAGTTATTCTACGGTTACAATCCCACCCTCATCGCCAATTTGTCACGGAAGGTAGTTAGGGAGGTTGTGGGGAAAATACGTGGAGGCTCACTTGTGGATTTTAAGTGGTTTATTGCTCAAACACGGAGATCCCCTCCCGAACTAAATTCCCCACCTGAGTTCTTTTAGGATTGAGGTTGTAGAATAACATTTCAGAAAATAGCAGATAAAGGAGAGCCTGTGATTTTCTTAGAGTTCCTTTGAGTCTTTAAAGTTACTCAGTCTTTAGGTAAAGAGTTCTTTCTCCAATTTACTCACTGTTCGTAGTTCAGTTCAGCAAAGTTCGAAGTTTGGGCGGTGTCCCTTTGTTCGTCAGGATCGGGCCCAAGCGGGTTTCAGGCCTCTGCGGGCCCCTCGTCAGGCAGGGCCAATCAGGAACGAGAGGTCACCGGAGCAGAAGCGAGGCAAGCAGGCAGGCAAGCAAGCTAGCAAAAGCTCAAAAGCTCAAAGCTCTAGTTTTTGATCCAGGCAGGCACACCATTTATAATGTTCAAAAGAGGTAACCCTCCAGTCCAGGCTACTTTACGTTATTCTTACAGACTGGCACAAAGTTATAATCAATCCATACAATTGGAGAACTTTTACCAAAACAGTTTCTAAGACCACCCCAAGCTCGGCCCACACCAGGTGTGGAGCGGGCATGAGAACTGCCGTTCCCCCTAACCAAAACAGTGGCCATTGTTTACCTTTTATCTCGACTAGGGAGAGACTTTCCCATGGGGCTGAAGGATTGTTTTGGTTTTGTGAGGCTCTTGGCATTAATGTGAGACACTGCAACTTTCACAACAGGGAGGCCTGCTAAGGACTTCTGCTACCCTCCATGACAGAGATGCACCCAAGGGTGCTGAGACAACTGCCTGAGGTTGCTGCTCCACCACTCTCCATCATCTTTGCCAACTCGTAGCAGACAGGAGAGGAGCCTGAGGGCTGGAGCAGAGCCAATGGCACTGCAGGCTTCAAAAAGGGCCAGAAAGAGGTTCCAGGGAACTACAGACCAGGCAGCCTCACCTCCAGCCCTGGAGAAACAATGGAGCAGCTCCTGCTGGAGGGCATCTCAAGGCACTTGGGAGAGAAGAAGCTTATCAGGAGCAGCCAGCATGGATTTACCAAGAAGAGGTCAGACTTGGCTAGCCTGATAGGGCACAGACAGACAGAGGCTGCTCAGCAAGTTTGCTGCTGACACCAAGCTGGGAGGCTTGGCTGAGACAGCTGCAGGCTGTGCTGCCATCCAGAGAGACCTGGGCAGACTGAGAGCTGGGCACAGAGGAACCAGGGGAAGTTCAACAAGGACAAGGGCAGAGTCCTGCATCTGGGGAGGGATAATAAACTGCAGCAGTCCAGGCTGGGAGGTGATCTGCTGGAGAGCAGCCCCAAGGAGAGGGACCTGGGGGTGCTGGTAGAGAACATTCATGGCACAGCAATGTGCCCTGGGGGCCAAGAAGGCAAATGGCAGAGTGTGTCCAGCAGCTCAAGGGAGGTTCTCCTCCTCCTCTACTCTGCCCTGGGGAGACATCATCTTGAATACTGTGTTCAGTTTTGCACTCCCCAGTTGCAGAGGGACAGAGATCTGCTGGAGAGGGTCCAGCAGAGGGCTAGGAGGACGATGAGGGGACTGTAGGGCTACTGAAGAGAGGCTGAGGGACCTGGGGCTGAGAGTCTGGAGAGGAGAAGACTGAGATGGCATTGGATAAATGTTTACAAGTATCTGAAGGCTGGGGGAAGACACAGGGTCTGTGGGCCAAGAGGGGTCTGTAAGGGCCTGAAGGGGTCTTGAAATGGTTTTGCAGGAGCCTGTATCGGACTGCAAGGGAAACTTGTGGGCACCAAGCAGCAGGCTTGCAGTGTAAGCAGTGGGCACAGTGGCTGGCAGCAGGGCACTGCTGGGGACAGGAAAGCCTGTGGGAACTCTTCTGGGAGGCAGCAGGGCCAGGGCTGGGCTGGTGGAAAGCCCAAGGGAATCCCCAGCAGGCTCAGCTGGAGGCTGTGCAAAGGCCAATGGATGCCTGCCAGCAGGCCCAGGCACTCCTTAGGCAGTTCCCTTGGCTCACCACTTCCCCTGCTGCATTCCAGTGGCTCCAGGACATCTCTTGGCCTTTCCAGGAGCCCCCAAGTGACACTGCAGGGTTCCAGCCAGCCAGGGGCTGCCAACCTGACTTCCACCTGCCCACCAACTGCCCTGCAGCATCCCAGCTGGACCAGAACTTCTCCAGAGCTTTCCTCTAGCCCAGCACTGCTCCAGATGGAGTCTACCAGACTAGAGCCCTCTGCTGGCAATTCTACAAGCCCAAAACTCTTCCTCATGCACCACAGAGGCCTCTCAGGACCTTTCAGCAACCCAACATTTCCTCACAAGACTTCCACTGTGCCCAGGGCTTCCTTCAGGCTGCCACAAGCTCAGCAGTGGATCTGACTCCTGACAGCGGGCCTGAAGCTCCCCACAGCACTTCCATTAGCTCACCGAGGGCCATGATGGATTCCAACAGGCCCAGACATTCTTCCTTCCTTTCCATTGCACCTGGGCAATTGAGAAAGAAGTGCCCAGGCACCCAAAGAACCACACCCTTCCAAGCCCCTTTCCTCACCCCATGGCCACCCCAGAGGGACCTATCCCCACACAGCTCTGCTGCTAGGCCAGGCATGAGCCAGACTGGACCAGGCTCTGCCAGTGCCCAAACAGAAGCAGCAGTGGCCAAGAGGTCACCACCCATGGCTGACAGCAAAAGCCACCTCCAAGGGACAGGGACATCATCCTGCACAACCTGGCCACCAGCACAAGACACTCCGCAGCCTGCCAGCTGCCTCAGTGCCTGCCAGCAGGGCAGAGCCTTCCAGAAAGCCTTCCAGTAGCCACCACTGGCCCTGCTGCATTCCAGGAGGCTTCAGACTTCCCACAGGACTTCCACTGCACCAGCAGTGGCCCTCTGCAATTTCAGCTCCCCCAGGGCTTCTATCAGGCAGACCCAAACCTCCCTATAGGACTCCCATTGGGTCACCAGTGGCCATGATGCCTTCCAACAGCAATTCTACTGCCCCACCTGTGCCCTGCACTCATTGCTCTCATCCTGCTGCAGCAGGCTCAAAGATTAACTACTCTTTAGCTCAACCTGCTGCCTCAGGAGAGAAGGTTCTTGGCACTCTTGGCACTCCTCAGGCTCCTCAAAGCTCCTGAACACTCCAAGAAACCTCTGCACACCTCTGGCTGCTGGAAAGCCTCAGAGCAGCCACAGATCAGTGGGCATCCAGCAGGAACACTGCTGAGCTAGGGAGAAGGCCTTGGGAAGCCCCAGGCCTGCTGGAAAGCACCAGAGCCACTTACCACAAATCTGAGAGAAGCTTTCCAGGGGGTTCCAAAGACATCCCTGAGATGTGCCCTACACTCTACAAAGATCCCCAAAGTCAAGCCTAGAATCCTCCAGACACCCCCCCCAACCCCCAACACCTAACATCCCCTGGCACCCCTAAAAAAAACCCTCTGAGATGTCCCTGAGACTACTCTCAGCAAGAGACTCTTAAGACTCCTCCAAGAACCTCTCTTTGACCTCCCCAATCTGGGAACAGGCCTCCAGACCCTAGGGAACAAATGCCCCCAACATTTGGGCACTGTGGGCAGCAAGGGCTAAAATAAAAGCCAAAAGACAGGATTTGGGTCACTGTGGGCTTTTATTGACACACCTGGGCACGGGGCAGGAGGGGCTTTACCCCAGGGACACACAAAGCATAGGGGGAAAGAACCAGACAAATCCCTGCACAGCTCAGCCCAGCTCCAACAGCAGCTCTGGCTGTGCTGACTCAGCACTGCCATGATTCTCAGCAGCACTGATTGGTGCTCAACAGGGCAGGAGGTGTTGGTTCCTGCTGGAGCCCCCAGCCTCTGAGAAATGCATCTGGAAAAGAGGAGATTTTGGTTCAATCTGCTGGAAAGGCCTTCTCAGGGTGAGGGTGCAATAACCCCCACAGACCCGGGCTGGGACTATTTGTGCTTGCCCTGCAGCATGGCTTGGTCGCCAGTGTGGGTACAGTGGTGGGAAGTGAGAGTGTGTCTGCGGGTGAAGCTCTTGCCACAGTCAGAGCAGGTGAAGGCTTCTCACCACTGTGGACACGACGGTGCTGGGTCAGGGCAGAGCTACAGGTGAAGCTCTTGCCGCAGTGTGCTAGTTTGAAGCAAGCTGGAATGTTTTGGTAAAAGAACTAGATAATGGGCTGTGAAAAATGAAAACAATGGTGATGTCAACTTCTCTCACAGTCACGCTGAGAGTTCTGGGAAGAAGAAGAAAACATTTGATAGCATTCTCCATTTTGTCTCTCACTTTGCTTCTGGGCTTTGACGAAGCTGCATCTCATTAACCTTGCTGCCACTTACCTTGCTCCCTAACCTCTTGGCTGCACCTCTCTTCTTTCTGAGAACTGGGGTAAGGTTGAGAGGGCAAGGGGAGGTGTTGGGGTGGTTTGAGACCCCTCCTGGGGACTCAGGTTTCTGGGAGGGGAGTTGTGCTTCTGTATTGTTTATCCTTTGTATATTTCTGTATATAACTGTATATATTGTGAATAGCTGCCTGTATATTTGCTGCTGTAAAACAAATAGCTTCATTTATATTCCTGGAGTCCCTTCTGAGTTAGCTGGGGAAAATAGAAAGTGTGTGTGGGGGGGGGCAGGTAAGAGCCTAAACCATCACACGCAGTCAGAGCAGCTGAAGGGCTTCTCACTGCTGTGGACACGACGGTGCTTGGTGAGGGCAGAGCTGTGGGTGAAGGTCTTGCCACAGTCCCTGCAGCTGTAGGGTTTCTCACCGCTGTGGATGAGTCTGTGCTGGATCAACTGTGAGCTCGTGGTGAAGCTCTTGCAGCACTCTGCACAGGGGTACAGGTGCTCTCTGGTGTGGGTGCGGCGGTGGATGGTGAGAGTGGAGCTGCGTTTGAAGGTCTTTCCACAGTCTCCACAGCTGAAGGACTTCTCAGTGGTGTGCACACTGCCGTGCTGGGTGAGGGCAGACTTGTGAGTGAAACTCTTGCTGCAGTCAGCACAGCTGAAGGGCTTCTCGCCCGTGTGGGTTCGGCGGTGGTCAATGAGGTTTGAGAGCTGTGTGAATCTCATGTCACAGTCAGCACAGATGAAGGGCTTCTCGCCCGTGTGGGTTCGGCGGTGGGCAATGAGGGTTGAGCGCCCTGTGAATCTCTTGTCACAGTCAGCACAGCTGAAGGGCTTCTCACCCGTGTGGGTTCGGCGGTGGGCAATGAGGTTTGAGCACCTTATGAATCTCTTCTCACAGTCAGCACAGCTGAAGGGCTTCTCGCCCGTGTGGGTTCGGCGGTGGGCAATGAGGTTTGAGCGCCTCATGAATCTCTTCTCACAGTCAGCACAGCTGAAGGGCTTCTCGCCCGTGTGGATTCGGCGGTGGGCAATGAGGTGTGAGAGCTGTGTGAATCTCTTGTCACAGTCAGCACAGCTGAAGGGCTTCTCGCCCGTGTGGATGCGGCGGTGGACAATGAGGTTTGAGCGCCTCATGAATCTCTTGTCACAGTCAGCACAGCTGAAGGGCTTCTCGCCCGTGTGGATTCGGCGGTGTTCAATCAACCTGTAGTGCCTTTTGAAGCTCTGCCCACACTCAGGACACTGAGGAAGCTGCTTGACTGGCATAGAGGGGGCTGAGAGCAACTCAATCTCTTCTTCATATTCCTCCTCCTCATCATGGTCATCTTCACCCTGAACATCATCCTCATACTCAACATCACCACAGTCATCATTCCCCTCATTGTCATTCTCTGCCTTGAGATCTTTCTCCTCATTCTTCAGGCTGCACTTGGTCTGCTCCATCTTACTCTCTGGGCACTGCTTCTCCTCCCAGCTCTTGTCTAGGTCCTTCTCTGAGGCCATGTTAGTGGAGCACGAGGTCACTCCTCTTACCTAGGGAAAATGGAAGCACCTGACCTCAGCACCTCAAACCTTGACATCCTGCCTGGGACAATACAGCTTCTGACACCTCCCAACAACCAACATTCAGCTGAGGCAAAGAATGCAGAATGGCCCTCAAACCCTCACTTCTTTCCACACAGAGGGGGCAGATCTCCAATGCCTGTGCTGAGATCCTAGGTGCTGGTGCTGGGGGAGCGGAGACGCTCTGGTCCTTACAAAGTGATCCCAGCCCCTTGTTTGCCAGCCCTGGGCTGTCGGCAGGCAGGTTTCTGCTCCAGGCCCTGCTCTTTGATCCCTCCTGCTGCAGACAAGAGGCAGCAATGCTCACCCAGGAAGACCAAACAACCTCCAACCCTCTCCCACCCACACTGCACATCCCAGACCCAAACACAACCTCCTCCCAAACAACTGACTCCAACCTGCCTGGGGGGCCCTCAGACTCCTACAGCAGAGGATGTCCCTCACAGCCCCAGTGGCAGTGAAATGTGGGGGGTAGGAGGCTCTGCAGGGGGTTGGGATGTACCACATGGATCAACAACAGCCTGGAGTCCTGCTGTTGGCCCCCACTCTGGGTTCTTTACCTGATGGGCCCTTCCCAGGGGCAGCTCTGCAAACTCTGCTCTTTCTCAGCACAGAGGGACAGGGCTGCTGCAGAGAGGACACAGTCCCTGCCAGACACAACCAAAGGCCCCAGAAGAGAGGATTGACCTGCAAGGCATGGCTCAGCACTGCCCAGGACCATGCAGCAGAGATGGGGCTTGGAGCAACCAGCTCCCAAGCCCAGCACCATGGGCACAGCAGCCAGGTAGGGCTGCTGAACAAGTGCAGACTCAGCTCCTGGCCCAGCACACAAACACCAGCAGACAGTGTTGTGGAGGGCCTGTAGGCCCGAAAGCAGGCTTATTTATGCCTGCTCTGCCTGGACATGTGTCTCTGCCCATGTCAGGGGTAATCGAGCAAATAGGATCACAACAGACTCGGGCCATAAAGTCAGTTGCCCAGGACACCTGATTGTGTAAGTCCCCACACACTCAGCTCATGAGTGCCTAGTGCTGGACCCACGTGATTCCCATAGTTGGACTCCAGGCCTGTGGGGTTTGCCTAATATGGTAAGGTTTGGCTGGCAGCCAATCGGATTGGTCATTCAAGTGGCCAATGAGACCATTAACTCTTGGCCCACATTTAATAATAGGGGTGCACAGGCTCACGTGCAGTCTGCCCCACATTACTTGTGGCTCTGCCACATTGCTTGCTTGCCTCCTGCCTGCATACTTCCTTGCACCTTTATGCCTGCCTTTCTAGGACTGCCTGGTGTGCACCACTGCCACAAGCTGCCAGGAGCAGACCCACTTGTCTGCCTTCGATCAGTCTCAATAGCCAGCATTAGACCTGTGCTCAGACTGCATGGAATCCTGCCTCTGCACATGGAGGTCCTGCCTATGAATTCCCTGGACAGAGCATCCAGAAGGAGCCAGCAGCATAAGGGCAGAGACTGTAATTTCCCCTGAAGTCAGAGGATTCCAGCCTCAAAGTCCACAGGCAGAGACCCTGATGAATTGGACACTAGGCACGGGCTGTGATGTAGCCCCGGAGGGGGATTATTGATTAATCAGAATTGTGAGAAAACACTTGAATGCCTCTGCAATTTCTTTAATTTCTATTGCCTCTGCCATAGAGCAGAAAAACAGCTTTTAGCCCACCCTTGCTGGGCAAGTAGTATATGACCCCAAGGGGCATTAAGCCGTGGGGAAAACTCTCTGTTAATAGTTTGAATGTATGCTAGTTGTTACAATAGTTAAACTTTGATATATATATTCCCATAATGTCTTCACAACAGTGTAGAACAAATATTAATATTACAGTTCAGTGGTTGAGGGTGGTGAGAGTGGAAATATTGGAATAAATATATGGTCTTTTATAAATATGCTCTCGCATTAATTAATTTCTCCCCTTTGCCACAACTGGTGTAAGTGGCAGAATCCCCCTCCATGACACTTAATTAAATTAGAGTCAGTAATTAAAAGAGAGTATGCTAAGCACCTGAGAGCTGAACATGTTCAATAGTTAATATAACGGAATAATACAACAAGAGTTGTTTTGTCAGTGCATGAGCTGTGATTTAAGGTTCTTTTCTTGGTTTGGGTATCAGAGTATTTTCCAGCAGCTCCAGGGATCTGAGATTTTCTTGGTTTTCTTTGCTTTTCCTCAGTAATAATTTAAAGGTTTCGTTTCCTTTAGTTGATATATTTTTTAAGTTGATAAACAATATAGTTAAGGCCAAGAGTTTATGACAGGGATAGTATAGGATATAGGGGTAGCAGAGGATATTTTTTCTTTGTGTTTTTTTCTTCTATCAAGGTAGCATTACAGGATAAGGTTCATGTAAAAAAATTAGAGAAAGAGGGAGAGGGAAAATTCAACAATTCGTTGATTACATCACAGAGAAATTCACCCTAGAGGAGGCCAATGGATTTGTTGGCCTAGAGAATGAATGGGCTTGGGATTGTTTGATGGATATCAGCTTCTGATGTTCAGAATGTGCTAGTTTGAAGCTAGAGTGTTTTGGTGAGAAGAATTAGATTACAGGCTGTGAAAAGAGAACAATGGTGATGCCTACTTCCCTCATAGGCTTGCTGAGATGGATAAGAACAGGAATCAAAACATAGATAAGACACTACTCCTGCTGAGGAGCTCTGAGCTGCATCTCTCTAACCTCACCCTCCCTTTCTCTGACTAATCCACATTGCTTCCTAACCCCCTGGCTGAACCTCTCTTCTTCCTTGGGACTGAAGCAAGGTTTAGAGGGGTAGGGGGAAGGTGAAGGGGTGGTTGGGAGCCCCTCCTGGGGACTCAGGTTTCTGGGAGGGCTGTTGTGTTTCTGTATTACCTTTTACCTTGTCTATTTCTGTATATACCTGTACAGACTGCAAATATCTGCTTGCACATTCTGCTAAGCTGTCAATAATAAGCTTCATTCAATTTCCAGAGCCAGCTGACTCCAGTCTGGGTGGTTTCCAAAGTGTGGAGGGGCAGTGAGCCCAAATCATCACACACAAGTTTTTTGGCAGTGAGCAGCAGCCTTGCTCAGATGGCTGTGCACAGAAATGTACATAAGATATGGTTGGTGTACAGGTTTTGGTCACGCTTTGAGTTGGGTATTTCGTTCGACCTCTGTTATTAGGGCCAAACACACTCACTGGCAAAGATGGGGAACAACTGTTTTGCTAGCAGTGTTTAAAGCACTGTGGGTGTTACCTGTTTGCAAAGGGCCCTGCAAAAGATGAGAAATGCTGCCTTCAGCTTAAAACAAAAACAGCAATTGTGGGAACGAGGTCTGTATGGATGGAGTCTGAACAAGCAGTGCTGCAACACCCACAGCTCCACTTGTCAGCCGTGGATATTGTTGCACTGTAGGCACTGCAGTTACAAAGGGTGGGGAAGTGTGAATAGATTTGATCAGGATTTGCACTGGCAGTGTTCAATTTGTCAATATGGCATAGAAAGTGGCACTGTGGAACTGCATCTTGAGGCATTCCTGGGAAGACCTTTATCAGAACTGCCAGGAGCAGTAAACAGTCCTCATGGTTCATGGGCATTTGCAGCCCCACAGCAGTTCACAAACGCGCTGAGCTTAACAGAAAGTCCAGAAGTAAGGTACAGGGCATAGCTTTTGTTTCGTATTCTAAAGGCAGTAGCTCTTAAAACTGGCCTTGGCAGGCTGGCAGAGAAGAAGCTAACAAGGGTCACATTGCTCCTTCCATGAGCCCGTGAAATTCCCCTCTCTTTGTTATTAAAAAACAATCAGGCAAGTGGCACTTGCTCCATGAGCTCAGGAAAAGTAATGATGTGATGGAACCTATGGGGGCTTCACAACCTGCCCTCCCCTCCCCACCTATGATCCTGAGACATTGGCATTTGACTATTATTGATCTTAAGGATAGTTTTCTCAACATTCCACTGCATCCAGATGCTGCTCCTAAATTTGCTTTCTCGGTTCCAAGTATGAACATGCAAGCCCCGTGGCAAAGACAGCAGTGGGTTGTACTGCCTCAAGGGATGAAAAACAGCCCTAGGATTTGTCAGTGCTATGTGGCTAGGGCTCTCAGCAAGGTACCAATGGAAATACCTGAAGAGTTGCTATATCATTACATGGATGATCTCCTTGTGGCAGCACAGTACCCAGAGATCATGGAGAAAGCTGTGGCCCTTGTCATGTGCACTGTTGTTAAAGCTGCTTTGTGTATTGCACCTGAAAAGGCTCAAACATTTTTATCCACTTGGGGGACTACTCAGGTTACAGGCATCCCTCATTCCCCCACAGGGCAATCGATGATTGAACGTGCCCATCCAACACTTAAACATCTCTTGTGACAGCAGAAAGGGACAATGGGGGCAGCCACCCCAGAAGAAAGACTACAAAAGGCCTTGCACACTTTTACTTCTTTAAACTGTTCCCTCATGGACAATACTCCCCTGATCATCAGGCACTGCAATGCCAACGACTCCTCTGAGAAAAAGGAGAAGCCTCCTGTTATGGTTCCTGACTTAGAAGCTGGGAGAACTGTAGGCCTGCACCCATCAATAACGTGGGGCAGAGGGGATGCTTGTGTCTCCACAGGAAAAGGAGCCGGTGGCTTGCGGCGAAGAGCGCACGGCCACATCGAGAGAGCCTGTCGAACACTGAGGACTGAGCCTTCACACTGCAAGTGGAGTCCCTGGCAAAATGTCACTCCCAGAAGGGAATTTTGTATTATGCATCCTCTGTACTTGTAAAAAAAATAAACCTTTCTTCTGCCCTTCCCCTTTTCTTTGCACAAAACTCATGTTTGGATCACCCTTGCTAATGGAACAGGACAGAGCTCTCTGCTGAGCGACTGCATCCCCGGAGAACCCCTCCCTTTTCAACATGCTTGTTGCAGTGTATGCAGAAGGTGACAGAAGGCTCTGCAAGGATACTTTTTGTACAACACAAAGGGGGAAACGTTGGGAATGGTAGGACTTTTAGTGCTGACATACTAGAACATAAGCCACAGGTGCAGAAGGTATGAAGGGGAAAAGTCCTGAGTTAACAGAGGGTCGAGATGACCTTAAGGACTGTTGCAGCAGACAGAGCTATGCGGAACATGAGCCTGAGGTTTTGTTAACCTTGGCTTATCCAGCTGCTAACGTACGAGGTCTGTCTCCATGAGGTATGTACTGAGGTCTGTCTTAACGACCAATTAGGATGTGGCACAATCTTTCAGCTTGTATGTTAAGGTATATAACCAAGTGCAGAAAGTACAATACACAGAACTTAGCTTGCATCAAGCTTCTCTCCACATCTCTCAATCAGGGCAGGGGATGGAGCTGGAGGTGAGGAGGAAATTCTGCACCATGAGAGTGGTGGGGGCCTGGAATGGGTTGCTCAGGGAGGGGATTGAGACCCCATCTCTGGAGGGCTTTCAGGCCAGGATGTATGAGGCTGTGGATAGCCAGAGCTATGGTGGGGTTTCCCGGACCCTGATAGGGGGGTTAGCACTGGATGGTCCTTGTGGCCCCTTCCAACCCTGGCTGATTCTATGATTTCCTGCACATACATTTCTCAGCTGGGTCCTGATCCTGTGCCCTTTTGGGGGGGACAAGGCCTAATTACATTGGTGTAAGACTGGTGTCGCTCCCTCTCCCGCACGGCCAAATCAACACTCTAGTGTCCAATTTTCTATTCTGCCTTGACAAATTGGGCAGATTCTGTTCAAATCTATTTAGACTCCTCTGCCCCTTGTAACTGCAGTGCCTACAGAGTAACAATATCCACAGCTGACACATGGACCCGTGAGCATCACAGCACTGCTTGTTCAGACTCCATCCATGTAGACCTCATTCCCACAATTCCTCTATTCCTTTTAAAATGAAGGCAGTGCTTCTCCTCTTGTGCAGGGCCCTGCACAGAAAGGTAACAAACACAGCACCTTAAACATTGCTAACAGAAACAGCTGCTCCCCATCTCTGACAATGAGTGGCTCTGGCCCTTATAACAGAGGGCCAACAAAATACCTAACTCAAAGCATGACCAAAGCCTGAGCACACAACCACATCTCAGTACACCTTTCAATTTCCTGCCACAGCCATCTGAGCAAGACTTCTGCTCACTGCCAAAGCAGGCTGCACATAACGAGCTGGTAGCCAATCAAAAGACCTGTGAGCACACACAAACAAATGCATGAACAGATATAAGGATGCAAACACATTCATGCCCTAGGCTAACAAATCTCTTTGGCCTTCTCTAGGGTGAATTTCTCTGTGGGATGCAACCAGAGAATTTTCAAGTTTTCCTCTGTCTCTCTTTCTCTCTCCTCTCTCCCACTTTTTGTTTTGTTTTTACATTATCCTTATCCTACAGTGTTATCTTGATATGCAGAAAAAAAAAGGAAAAAATATCCTATAATACCCCTACCACAAACTCTTAGTCTTAACCACATCAATGCTAGAAATTGATAAACTAAAAATTAAAAACACTGAATCAGTACTGAGAAAAAAACAACAAACCAAAGAAATCCAAGAGGCTGTTACATTCCACAGAGCTCTCTGAAAACACCCTGGTGCCCAGGAAAAAAACAAAAAAACTTAAATCAACCATCACAAAGAGAGAATCATTAACTTACACACTTACCAAAACAACTCTTACCATAATACTCCAGTACAGCAACTACCAATTACTTAACATGCCATATTTTAAATACCTAAGCCTTATCACCATCACCCTGCTAAAATGACTCCAAAACTTACTGATATTCTATTACAGTGAACAGCCACTTAATATCTTAACCAGTAAGCTCTTTAGCTCTAAATCTATTACAATCAGAAGCTAAAAACATCATCAGGATTTTAGTCTGCAAAAGGCTCTCACAAATGCACTCTGTCCCTTTAAGAACGAAGCGCTGCTTCTCCACAGAAGATACACTGCCAGAAAGAAGAAAAAGAAGAAAGTGTGGGGGGGAGTGGGCCCTGCTGCTCCAGCAGGCAGGGAGGTGTGCAGGTGAATCCTGTGGAGGATACACCTCCCACAGCTTCCATGGATTCCACTGACAAACTGGCCCCTCCCTCGGCCTGCGACCTCACCCCTCTGTGCTCCAAACCCTCCATCTCTGCAGCCGAAAAGTGAGCTCTGCGCAGGTGGAATTGAGCCGCAGGCACCTCAGGAGATGGTAGTGAAGCACTCAGCACTCCTATGGCATTCGGCTTAGCAGCAGCTACCAACACAAGCCTCTGATTAGGGTGAAATTCCAGCTGTTAGCTGCTGCCTTTGCAGTTCTTTCCCCTGTCTGCTCCTTAAGGGCACATTTACAGCCCCCTCTGGAGCCCTGGCTTCTCAGGTGCTGAATGATCGTTGGTTTGGCACAGCAAAAATAGCTTTGTAAAGTCTGACTGCCCCAAAGGACATCTCTCACAGAGAGAAAGAGCTTCAGAGAAGCTTTGCACCACTGTTTCTTCCTCACCGATCCTCCTCCAGCATCAGATTTACAGCCTGCTCCCGATGCTTACCACCCCCATAAAGCTTCTCCTGCTTTTGCCAGACCTCCACTGTTGAACAGCTGCCTTAAGTCTCTTAGATATCTCCTCCTTTGGCTCCACAGCAGGAACTGCACTAAATCCCCCTCCTTCAGGGGTATCTCCCTTCTTCACACAGGCTGCATTAACGTTTTCACAGCAGCTCTTTCCCATTTCTCACCCCTAATGATTTCTGGATCCACTACCCTACCTCTAATGTAGGCCTGGCTCCCTTCACCAGCAGGCCAGAGCCCTGTTTCCTCCTGCCATCCGCTGCCAGACTCTTCCTCGTCCCGAGAAATCACGTCGGGGGTCACCAGGTGCCAGGTGTGCTCCTCTCTCAGAGTCCCTGCAGGGAAACCACTCTGACATCACCTCCCACCAATGTGGTGGAGAGGTCGATGCCCCTTATGGAAGCTAAGAGTGATGCTTATACAGTGGCTAATACAAGGTGTACAATTCTGACAGGTCACACAGCACAACATGGGCTGCCCACAGGCCTAGAGGCACAGCTCACCCATCGGCCCCCCTCAATCCCCCTCACGCAGCTCAGCTACAGACAACTCAAGGTTCTTTTCTCCTGCAGCTGTGCTCCCTTGCCAGAACAACCTAACCTTACCCTTCCTGCTCTCCTTGTTTCACACTGCTCAAATCTGCCTGAACCCTGACATGCAGAGGTGCAGGACAATTCACTGCTTTCATCTCCTCAAATGCTGACAGATTCTCTTCAACATCTCTCTGGGTGCCACGGGCAGAGGCACTGAGTGCAGCCTCAGCAAGTGGGCTGACCACACCAAGCTGTGGTGTGGGACATGGACAGGCTGCAGAGCTGGGCTCAAGCCAACCTCAGGAGGTTCAACAAGACCAAGTGCAGGATCCTGCAGCTCGGACCAGGCAATGCCAAGCACCAATCCGGGCTGGGCAGTGCCAGGCTGGGGAGCAGCCCTGACAAGAAGGACTTGGGGGTGCTGCTGGAGGAGAAGCTCAACAGGAGCCAGCAGTGTGCACTTGCAGCCCAGAAAGACAAACAGAGCCACAGCTGCAGCAGAAGTGCAGCCAGCAGGGCCACAGAGGTGATTCTCCCCCTCTGCTGAGACCCCACCTGGAGTACTGCATCCAGTTCTGGAGCCCCTGGGACAAGAGGGATGCGGAGATGCTGGAGTGTGTCCAGAGCAGGGCCACGAGGATGCTCAGAGGGCTGCAGCAGCTCTGCTGTGAGCACAGACTGAAAGAGTTGGGGCTGTGCACACTGGAGAAGAGAAGCGTCCCAGGGGACCTTCTTGTGGCCTGCCAGGAGCTGAGATGGGCTACAAAAGAGCTGGGGAGTGACTTTTTAGGCTGCCAGGGAGTAACAGGACTGGGGAGGATGGAGCAGAGCTGGAGAGTCAGAGTGGAGATAAGGAAGAAGTTCTGCAGCATGAGAGTGGTGAGAGCCTGGAATGGGTTGCTCAGGGAGGGGGTTGAGGCCCCATCTTTGGAGGCGTTTAAGGCCAGGATGGATGAGGCTATGGGCAGCTTGATCTAGGGTAGGGTGTCCCTGCCCATGGCAGGGGGTTGGCACTGGATGGTCCTTGTGGTCCCTTCCAACCCTGACTGACTCTATCATTTCCTGCACATACATTTTTCAGCTGGGCCTTGATCCTGTGCCCTTTCTGGGGGAACAAGGCCTAATTCCTGCCTGACCATACCAGACCCTTCCCTCATTCACAGCACATCCATGGCCCTGCTGTCTTTGCTGCCCCATGGCCCTGGGTCCCCCACCTCTGCTGGGGTTGGAAGGGTGGAGTGGGAAATGTTGTGGCTGTGGAAGCATTCAAAGAACAGGGATGAAAGCAGGAGCTCAAGAATGGAAGGTCCTGAGACTGAAGGCCAGGAGGAGCTGGAGGCCTGAAGGAAACAGCAACAGGCCAAGGGGGAAGGGTCACATATGAGGGGTGAGGAAGGACCCTGTCTCCTCCTAGCACAGGAACTGATGAAAGGGGACAGAGGGAGTGAGAGCGCAGGTGACTCCTGACATGCAGAATGGGGTGGGGTGTGTGGGCAGGAACCCCAAGGGCCAGCTTTGGCAGTGGTGGATGTCAGAAGGTGTCAGGGGACTGTCCTGAGCCAGGAAGGCTTTGCCTCTTTGTGCTTCCAGCCTCAGTTGCTGCCTCCACCCTTGCAGGTAGGAACCAGACAGAGCCACACAGCTCCTTAACTAAGACCTCCCACCCCCTGCAGCCTTCACCCTCCATCTCTCCATCCATCTCTCCATCTGCACTCACTTTCTGCCCTCTCAGACTCCCCAGGGCCCCAACAAGGTCCCAGGCTCAGCCACACAACCAGCATGGCACAGCAGAGGGACCTAGAATAGAGCACCCTGCAGAAGAAGAAGGGGGAGCTCAAGTGGGCAAGCTGCAGGGGTGGCCCAGGGGAACCTCCTGAGCTTCAACAACAGCAAGTACAGGCTCCTGCACCTGGGCTGCAACAAGCCTCACAATCAGCACAGCCTCGAGGAGGAGCCCACAAAAAGCAGGCCTGAGGAAAAGGACTTGGGGTGCTGGGGAACAAGGAGCTGGACAGGAGCAGGCAGTGTGAGCCTGCAGCACACAAGGCCAATGGCAGCCTGGGCTGCAACAACAGCAGAGGCAGAGAGCAGACTCTGACACTGTGCTCTGCTGACAGCTCACCTGCACTGCTGCATCCAGCCCTGGAGCCCTCAACACAGCAACCACATGGACCTGATGGACAGGGTCCAGAGGAAGCCATGAGAATGATCAGGGGCTTGGAAGAGCTCAGCACTGAGGACAGGCTGAGGGAGATGAGGGTGTTCAGAAAAGAAGGCTCCAGGCAGACCTAAGAGTGACCTTCCAGGGCCTAATGGGGCTACAAGAAGGCTGCAAAGAGACTGCTCCCAAAGGCCTGCAGGGACAGCAGGAGGGCAGTAGCTGCAGAGCAGAGCAGATGGAGATTGGATGGCAGGAACAAATTCTGCACCAGGAGGCTGCTGCAACACTGCAGGGTGCCCAGGGAGGGAAGTTGAGGCCCCATCCGTGGAGGTATTCAAGGTGAGGCTCAACAGGGCTTTGGGCAGACTGATCTAGTGCAGGATGTCCCTGCTGACTGCAGGGGCTTGGACTCAATGACCTCTGCAGGTCCCTTCCAGCTCAAACCATTCTACGGTTCCATGCTTCTAAAGGCAGCCTCCAGGGAGAGGCAGAGGAGGAAACAGAGCAGCTGCAGGAGGACTGCTTTCCTACAGGCCTGCCTTGGGCTGTGTAGCAAAGCAGCAAGGAAGGCCAAAGCCCTCTTGCAAATGAAGCTGGCAAAGGAAGGAAAACAGAACAAGAAAGGCTTCTTCAAATCCATCAGCAGGAAAAGGAAGAACAGGGAAGGTGTGGGGGCAGTGCTGGACCAGGAGGCAGTCTGAGAACTGAGGGTGCAGAGAGGACAGAGCTGCTGAATGCCTTCTGTGCTTCACTCTTTACACCTCAGGCTGAACTCTCCTATGGACTCCAGAGTCTGGATGAAGGAGAGCAAGCCTGCAGGAAGGACTGCCCCTCACTGGTCAGTGCACACTGGCATAGGGATCAGTTATACAAAATATACATTCACAAGTCCAAGGGCCCTGATGAGATGCACCCAAGGGTGCTGAGACAACTGCCTGATGCTATTGCTCTGCCACTCTCCATCGTCATTGCCAAATCAGGGCAGACAGGAGAGGTGCCTGAGGGCTGCAGCAGAGCCAATGGCACTGCAGGCCTCAAAAAGGGCAAGAAAGAGGTTCCAGGGAACTACAGACCAGGCAGCCTCACCTCCAGCCCTGCAAAAATGATGGAGCAGCTCCTGCTGGAGGTCATCTCAAGGCACTCGGGAGAGAAGAAGCTTATCAGGAGTAGTCAGCATGGATTTACCAAGGGGCAGTCATGCTTCACTAACCTCAGAGCATTCTATGATGCCATCACTGAATGGGTAGATTCAGGGAGAGCAGTGGATGGAGTCTGCCTTGGCCTTAGCAAGGCCTTTGACACCATCTCCCATGACATTTTAGTGAGCAAGCTGAGGCAGTGTGGGATGGAAGAGCAGGCAGTGAGGTGGATTAGGAACTGGTTGCAACAGAGAGTTCAGAGGGTGCTGAGCAATGGTGCCAGGATCAGCTGGAGAGCTGTGACCAGTGGTGTCCCACAGGGATCAGTGCTGGGGACAGTCCTGAGTGTTCAGCATCTTCATCAATGACACTGATGAGGGCACAGACAGACAGAGGCTGCTCAGCAAGTATGCTGCTGACACCAAGCTGGGAGGCTTGGCTGAGACAGCTGCAGGCTGTGCTGCCATCCAGAGAGACCTGGGCAGACTGAGAGCTGGGCACAGAGGAACCAGGTGAAGTTCAACAAGGACAAGGGCAGAGTCCTGCATCTGGGGAGGAATAACAAACTGCACCAGTACAGGCTGGGAGGTGATCTGCTGGAGAGCAGCCCCAAGGAGAGGGACCTGGGGGTCCTGGTGGCTAACAAGTTACCCATGGCACAGCAATGTGCCCTTGTGGCCAAGAAGGACAATGGCATCCTGGGGTGTATTAGGCAGAGTGTGTCCAGCAGATCAAGGGAGGTTCACCTCCACCTGTACTCTGTCCTGCTGAGACCTCATCTTGAATATTGTGTTCAGTTTTGGGCTCCCCAGTTGAAGAGGGACAGGGATCTGCTGGTTAGAGCCCAAGGGAGAGCTATGAGGATGAGGGGACTGGAGGGCATGGCTGATGAGGAGAGGCTGAGGGATCTGGGGCTGCTTAGTCTGGAGAAAAGAAGACTCAGAGGGCACTGGATAAATGTTTATAAGTAAGTATCTGAAGGCTGCCAGGAGTGGGGGACAGGCTCTGCTCACTGCTCCCTGGGACAGCACAAGGAGCAATGGGTGTAAGCTGCAGCACAGGAGGTTCTGCCTCAACACAAGGAGGAACTTCTACACTCTTAGGGTCACAGAGCACAGGAACAGCCTCCCCACAGAGGTCCTGGGCTCTCCTTCTCTGGAGACTTTCAAGGCCTCTCTGGATGTGTTCCTCTGTGATCTGTGTCAGACAGGATTGTCCTGCTCTGCCAGGGGGATTGGACTCCATCATCTCTTTGGGTCCCTTCCAACACCTAACATCCTCTGAGCCTGTGACAATGAAGAGGACAGGGCCAAGGAGGAGCAGAACAAGAAGAATGCTTAAAAAGCTTTCCAACTGCCTGGAAAAACAACCCAAATCCCTTCCCAGCTCAGCAGAAACTCACACAAATGCTTGGGCAGCTCGGAAAAGCTCTCAGCAGGGAACTCTGCAGTCACTTTCCAGGCTCACTCATGTCTTTGGCACTCTGCACAAAGGCTTCAAGAGCTTTGCAGCTGCCCTCAACATGCCCAGCACAGCTCTGTGACCACAGAAGGCCAGCCTGGAAGGGACCCCAAGGACCTTCTGCTCCAACCTTGCCAGCTGACATCACACTTGCCATCAGCTGGACCAGCCCCTCACAAGATCACTCTTAAAGCTGCCCAGGCCAGGGGAATCCAACACTGCCCTTGGGAGATGATTCCAGGGCCTGACTGTGAGGCAGAAATTTTTCCTTCTGGACTGCAGCCTTCCAGTTCAGCGCAGTTCCTGCAGCAGCTACTGCACAGCTGCCTCTTGAGCATCACAAACTCTGAGGCACAGCTGCAGGCCAAAGCAACTCTCCTGCAACTTCCAATGTGATAAAAGCTCCAATTTTACTTCCAGGGCAGGGGCCAAGCTCCAGCCCAGCCCCTCCAAGCTCCCACCCAGCTTCACAACATTGCTTATTTACAGTTTCACTCCACTGAAGCTCTGCTCAGTGTCCAGATCCAAGCATTCACAGAATGCTTTGGGCTGGAAGGGAACCCAAAGACATCTCCAAACCCCTGCCATAGCCAGGGACACCTGCTACCGGACCAGGCTGCTCAAGGCCTCATCCAACCTGGCCCTCAACACCTCCAGGGTTGGGGAATCCACCACCTCCCTGGGCAGCCTGTTCCACTCCCTCAACACTCTTGCTGCAAACAAATTCTTCCTCATCTCCAACCTAAGCCTCCCCTGCTACACTCCCAGGACATTTCCTCTCCCTTCCATCACCTGACACAGGCAAGAAGAGACCAACCTCACCTCACTGCAACCTCCTCTCAGGGACAGGGCAATCAGCTCTCCACTCAGCCTCCTCTTCTCCACACTCAACACCCTCATCTCCCACAGCTGCTCCTCACCAGCCCTCTTCTCTACACCCTTCCACAGCTTTCTTGCCCTTCTCTGCACCTGCTCCAGGCCCTCAACGACCTTCTTCCACTCACTGCCTCAACACTGACCCCAGCATTCACCCTGTGGCCTCACCAGGGCCCAGGACAGGGGCACAATCCTGCCCTGGCCTGGATGCCCACACCACTGCTCAGCCTTGCACACCACTGCAATTGCTGCACTCACTGTCACCAATCATTTCCTCCCTTTGACAGCTCAGCAGGCAGCAAAGAGCACAACTGCAATTTCTTGCTCTGCTTCTCAAGGTCCCCAAAGGAAACTTCAGGACTTCTTCCCAACAAAACCACTCAGGACAGGCTGCCCCCATTCAAATCAAACACTGCACTCAAATCAAAAGCAAGGCCTCAGCCACAAGCACACTCTGGACATCTCATCCTGCTCTCAATGCTCCCTGCTCTTCTTCCACAAAGCATTTCTCCATCTCCACACCAACAGCAGCAGGGCACAGTGCTCCTGACAGCACAGGGGACAAAAGCTCTGCGCAGCTGTCAGCCTGCAGGCAAACAGCAAAGGCTCCACCTGACCTCACTCTGTCAGCAGGACACCTTGAGGGGAACTGAAAAGCAGCCTGAAAGCTGTCAGCAAATCTTTCTGCCTAAGGAGATGGAGCCTAACAACTCCCAGGCAGACACTCTGCACATGGCTGCCTCCTGCCTGCTGCAGCAGGGAAATGCACTCAGGCTCAGCTTTAACAGCCTGTTGGAGCAATCTTCCTCCTGCCCACAGCTGCCAGCTCAACTCACACCTTCCTGACACAAATCACTCCACATGTGCCTGACACACTCCCTCCAGGGCTCCAAGGCCAGGCCACATGAGGCCTCAAGCAGACTGCTCCAGTGCAAGGTTGCCCTGCCCACAACTGGAGGATCCTTCAGGTCCCCTCCAAGCCGAACATTCCATGACTCCAGCATCAAACACAGGACACACAACACCCACAACAACAGGCCTCACATGGACAAGCATTTGGCAGCTCCCTTTGCACAGACCCAGACCAGCACTCATGCACACCACCAGAGCACACTCCAAGCACAAAGCTCTCTCCAACACCACTGGCTACCATAACAAAAGAAGGGAGCAGCTCACAGCCCTCACCAGCTTGCAGCAGCTCCCTCTTGTCCCAGTGCTCAGCAGCATCCCTCCTGCCTCCATTCAACTGCCCTCAGCTCCCAGCTGCACACAGCAAGGCTCAGAAGAGAGATGCTCAGCACTGGAAAGCTCAGCACAAAGCCACTGCAGCAGAGACAGCACAGGCACTGCACACAGCATTTGACTTCTCAGCTGGGGACAAGATCTCAGCCTGCTCAGAAAGCACTCCACGACCTCTGCCTGCACACCTCAGCCACTCTGGAGCACAGCAACTACTTCCTCAGCCTGGCACACACAGGGGAAACAAAGCCCAGCACAGGGTCGGGGGGACTGCCTCTGACTCACCACCAGCACCTTTCCTACAAACACAGGCTGAGAGAGCTGCAGCTGCTCAGCCTGAACAAAAGCAGCTCTGGGCTCTCCTTGCAGCCTGCATCTCAACTTCTCAAGGGCACTTACAGGCAGGCTGGGCAGGGACTGTGCACAAGGGCCTGTGGGGATAGGACATCAGGCAGTGCATTCCAACTGGAGCAGGGCAGAGTTAGGCTGCACAGCAGGAGCAAGTTCTGCACAAGGAGCCTGCTGACGCTCTGCAACAGCCTGCCCAGGCAGGTGCTGAAGGCTCCAGCCCTGCACACATCCCACATCACAGCTCATGTGCTCCCAAGGAGCCTGCTTTGGCAGCACCAGGCCCTGCTCACTGCCACGAGGTGCACAAGATCACCTCTGAGGGGCCCTTCCAACACGATGCCATCTGGCCAAGTCCTGCACCCGACACAAACTGCACCATCAAGCACTGCAACAGCCTGCCCAGGCCACTTCTGCACTCCCTCACCCTGCAGCTTCTCAACAGCTCTGCAGCTCTCATGCTCAGGGACAGGTCTCAGTGCTCACCTGCCACTGCTCAACCCACCAGCTCCACTCTGCCAGCTTCAAGCCTTTGGCCACACCAAACTATGCTCTCATTCTACCAACTCCAACAGCAGCAGCAAGCTCCACAACCCTCATGCTTCACACCAAAAACACCAACTCCAGAGATGCAGCCCAAGGCAGAGGACAGCTTTTATTGCTAGGGATTCCTGTGCCACCAGCTTGGCAAAAGCTAAACCCTTTCAGCTCTCCACTTCTGCCTGCAAGAGCACACACAGGCTCCTCAGCCCCTCTCAAAGCAGCTAAACACAAACTCTCCACGCCACATTGGTAACCATTGGCAGTGCAAAGGCAACTTACAGCAGGAACTGCACAGAGCACTACAACAGCAGCTGAGATACACAAGGCCAGAGTCTGCCTTGGACACCACTCTCCAACAGACCTCCTCAGCCCAAAGCTTCCCAGACATAGTCCACCTCACACACAGGTCGCCAAACACCTCCTCAGGACAAAGCTCTCCAAAACCTCCCTCCAAACCAGGACAAATCCCAGGCCTCCATGACCCCTCCCCACCACTCCTCTCTACCTCCCCCACAACAAAACAAATTGAAGTATGTCATGGAGAGTAGCAAAAGCCCCTCTAGAGTCTCCATGTCATGCGTTCCACGACAAGCCGCAAAAAATGAGATCAGCCAAGGCCAAAGGCAGCCTGCAAACCTCCTGCACAGAGCACAGATGAGGTCCACACTGCAAAGGCAGAAGGAAACTGAGAGTGCAGCCACTTTGTAGGGGTAGTGCATGCAGAATTATGACAATGAAATAACACAGATGACACTTCCTGGTCCACCTCCTGGACTCCCTGGCCCAAGGAGGACTGCACTTGGCAGTTCCACACATACCAGTTCTGAAACCCAGAACAATCCCTCAAGAAGCAGCTTCATATGCAAGAAAAGGACCTGAAAAGGCCTGCAAGAAAGCTGGGCAGGGACTTTGCACAAGGGCCTGGACTGATAAGGCAGAATGGATTGAGGCTGCAAGAGGGAAGACCCAGACTGGACACGAGGAAGAAATTCCACACAGTCAGCCTGGGCAGACACTGCAGCAGCCTGGCAAGGGAGGTTGGGAGTTCCCCTCCCCAGAGGTCTTCAAGGCCAGGCTGAATGAGGCCTTCAGCAATCTGGGCTGCTGGCAGGTGGCCCTGCACATGGCAGACAGTTCCAACTGGGTGACATTTAAGGGCACTTCCAGCACAAACCATTACAGCAATGCAGCCAAAAGGCACAAACTGTACAGGTCAAGCTGAGCAACAGCAAAGGAGCCAGGAAGAAGCAGGCTGGGGACAATGGAAGGCAGCAAACAGATCAACCGCAGCTGCTGGACAGAGCCACAGCTCTTCACAACTCCTAAAGGCCTCTAAAGCCTCATTAACAGCTTCAAAACTCCTCCCAGTTCCTGAATACACCTCAAGATGCATTCAACTCTCACAACAGCACTGCAGACACTTGCCTGAGTTCTGCCTTTGACAAACTCTTCTAACAGGCCTGAAAATCACCAAAACAGCTTAGAAAACTCACCAGAAGTTGTTAAAACCTTTCTGCAACTCTTCCAACTCCTTCTGTAGAGACTTCAAGACCTTTCTGGGTCTCCTTAAGCCTTCCACACCCATCAGAAAGGATGAAATAGGCTGAAAGCTGCATTGAAAATCATCAAAACCTACTTAAATCTCTTGAAGGCCTCTCAAACCTCATCACAAACCTCTCAAACCTCACACGACTTCCTCAAACAGCAACAAATCCCTTCAGAGCTGACCCACAATTATTCACATCTCATTCCAACCTCTTCAGCAGCTCTCCACAAGTCACACAAAGTAATGCTCAAGAGAGACTCTCCAGGCTCATTCATCTCTTTGGCACTCTTCAAATGCACTCAGACAGGTCTCAATCTACCCTAGAAGCCATCAACATCTCTGTACAGCTCTCACACCCCCTCAGAAACTCATTCAAAAGCTCCAAAAGCCTTAGGACTTCATAAAACAACCCAAAGAGGCTTTAAAATCTCCTTTCTGATGCTTGAAGGTTTTCAGCAGCTTTATGGCACTCAAACTGCTTTGAACAAATTACTTCAACACCATCAAAACCTCTCCAAACATCACCAAAAAGGGCTGAACATGACCACAACAGCTGCAAAAGGCATTAAAAAAAAAAAAAGCCTGAAACTGGACAAAAGAGCTGAAAAAATCATTTAAAAATGCCTGGAAATGTTTAAAATATCTTCAAAAAATCATTAAAAAGGCTAGAAAACATTTAAGAAAAAAATATTATAAAACAAAGCAAAAAAATCTTTGAAACATTTCAAAGGACTCAAAATCATGAAAACATCTTTGAAAAATACCAGAAATAGACCTGGAAATCTTCAGAAGAGCTTCAGAAGTCACTGAGAGTGACCAGAAAGAACCAAAATCCCCTCCAAAGCCTCACTCCAGGCCCTGCCCAACGCCTGCAAACTGATTGTGCACAGCTCTCACACAGCTTCTGCCTCTGCCACTCTCCAGCAGCCTTCACAAACCCCTCCCGAGCCTCACAACTGCCTCACAAAGCCTCACCAGCTGCTGCCAACGCCTGCAGCTGACCAAACCCTCCGCAGAAGCCCTTCCAAGCCCCTGCCACTGCCCAAACCCCCTCACCACGCACCCAAACCTCTCGCCCGGAGCCTCACACACACTCGCACCACTCTGCGCCTCCTCAGCCCCGCACACAGCCGCAACACAAAGCGCCAAAAGCTCTCCCCAGCTCCTCACAGCCTCGCACAAACTCCCCACAGCTCCACAGAACCTCCGCACAGCTCTCGCCACAACCTCCCTGCACACACAGCCTCAGCCCCTCCCGCCCAGCCCTGCCCCTGCCCCGCACCACACACACCATGGCGCCGGCCCCACCCCAACGCCAACTCCCGCCCTGCCCCGCGCCGCCCCGGGGCCCTGCCACACACTTCCGCCTCCGCTCCCGCCGCCCTCAGCCCCTCCCGGCCCCAGCCCCGCTCCTCTCACCCACGCCCGACCCACACAGCCCCGGCCCCGCTCCGCTCCCGCCGCCCGCAGCCCGCAGCCCCTCCCGGCCCCAGCCCCGCTCCTCTCACCCACGCCCGACCCACACAGCCCCAGCCCCGCTCCGCTCCCGCCGCCCGCAGCCCCTCCCGGTGCCACTCTCGGCTCCCCCAGGCCCCGCAGCCCCTCCCGGTGCCACTCTCGGCTCCCCCAGGCCCCGCAGCCCCTCCCGGTGCCACTCTCGGCTCCCCCAGGCCCCGCAGCCCCTCCCGGTGCCGCTCTCGGCTCCCCCAGGCCCCGCAGCCCCTCCCGGTGCCACTCTCGGCTCCCCCAGGCCCCGCAGCCCCTCCCGGCTCCTCTCCCCCGCCACCCCTCACGCTCCCGCAGCTCTCTCACCGCAGCGCTGCCCGCGCACACCACAGCCTCTGCTCCAGCGCTCCCACGACGCTGCCCAGCACCAGCCAAAATGGCGCTCACGCCCCTGGGGCCGGAGCCCACAGCGCCCTTGGGGGCGGGGCCGCTCTGCCCACGCCTCCCATTGGCTCTGGCTGCCAGCTCTGGGCGGGGCCTTGCCGCACCTGCCCCCCCTTGCGCTCGGCGCCGGAGGGGCGGGAGGGAGCCCTGGGCTCAGGCTGCCCAGGGGGGAGGCTGTGGGGCTCGGGGGGGGCTGTGGCTCTGGGGGGTTCTGACACCTCCGGGACCTCTCTGCACAGCTCTGCAGAAGGCCCAGCACGAGGAGCAGGCACTGTGGGGCCAGGCCCAGGGGCTCAGGCAGGAGCACCCCTGGCTGCTGGCCCAGCACTGCCAGCTGCAGGCACTGGCACTAGGGGGGAGGGCTGAAGCCCTGAACCCCCCAAACAGCCTCACCTGACCTCTTGTGCCCCCCCCAGCACCCCATGCTGGACCCTGGCACAACTCGTATCAGGCAAGGCCCAGCCCATAATGCCCCCAGGAAAGTGGTAGAGCCAAATGCAAAGTGGGAGGGGGAAAAGCAAAGCAGTTTGCACTGGCACATGGCCCAGTGTGGGCTAGGAGGGGATCAGCAGCTGTGATTTGTGCTAGCAAAGGTGCAGAGTGAAGTGGGATGGTGCTGAGGGGTGCAGGCTGTGGGAATGCAGAATGCAGAATCATAGAATCAAGCAGGTTGGAAGAGACCTCCAAGATCATCCAGTCCAACCTAGCACCCAGCCCTGTCCAGTCAACCAGACCATGGCACTAAGTGCCTCATGCAGCTTCCTAAACACCTACAGGTACAATGACTCCACCACCTCCCTGGGCAGCCCATTCCAATGCCAATCACTCTCTCTGGCAACAACTTCCTCCTAACATCCAGCCTAGACCTGCCCTGGCACAACTTGAGACTGTGTCCCCTTGTTCTATTGCTGATTGCCTGGGAGAAGAGGCCACCCCCCACCTGGCCACAATGTCCCTTCAGGTAGTTGTAGACAGTAATAAGATCACCCCTGAGCCTCCTCTTCTCCAGGCTGCACAACCCCAGCTCCCACAGCCTCTCCTCATAGGGTTTGTGTTCCAGGCCCCTCACCAGCTTTGTTGCCCTTCTCTGGACACCTTCCAGCACCTCAACATTTCTATTGAATTGAGGGGCCCAGAACTGGACACAGCACTCAAGGTGTGGCCTGACCAGTGCTGAGTACAGGGGAAGAATAACCTCCCTTGTCCTGCTGGCCACACTGCTCCTGATGCAGGCCAGGAGTTGTGGGGTGCAGGTGCAGGACTGCTGTGGGAATGGAGTGAAGAGAAGTGGCAACAGACAGGTCCTGGTAATAACAGACCTTGGTTCTCACCTGCAGCTGGCCACCTTATCTCACAAGGGGTAGATAAAGGACCTCGCTAACGAGGATAACAAGGCATGGACTCATGCAGATGTGGTGGGTCATGCCTGACTGATTGTGCTAATGTGTAGGCCTGTGCTCTGCTGGCTGAGTGTATAAATTCAGGCTGCAGTGATCAATAAATGGCTTCTGCATAGTTCATATTGAATCACTCTGAATCCTCAGGCGGCTGCCCCGAACCATACTGGTCTATGGGCTTGTTTGCTGCTGTCCTGCCGGCAAGCGGAAATAGCAGGCAGAGTGGCCTGCAACATCTGGCACATGGAACAGTGCCATCTGATCCCCCTTTTTGGGTGCAACATCTGGCACATGGAACAGTGCCATCTGATCCCCCTTTTTGGGTGCAACATCTGGCACATGGAACAGTGCCATCTGATCCCCCTTTTTGGGTGCAACATCTGGCACATGGAACAGTGCCATCTGATCCCCCTTTTCGGGTGCAACATCTGGCACATGGAACAGTGCAATCTGATCCCCCTTTTCGGGTGCAACATCTGGCACATGGAACAGTGCCATCTGATCCCCCTTTTCGGGTGCAACATCTGGCACATGGAACAGTGCAATCTGATCCCCCTTTTCGGGTGCAACATCTGGCACATGGAACAGTGCAATCTGATCCCCCTTTTCAGGTGCAACATCTGGCACATGGAACAGTGCAATCTGATCCCCCTTTTCGGGTGCAACATCTGGCACACCGAACAGTGCAATCTGATCCCCCTTTTCGGGTGCAACATCTGGCACACCAAACAGTGCCATCTGATCCCCCTTTTCGGGTGCAACATCTGGCACATGGAACAGTGCAATCTGATCCCCCTTTTCGGGTGCAACATCTGGCACACCAAACAGTGCAATCTGATCCCCCTTTTTGGGTGCAACATCTGGCACATGGAACAGTGCAATCTGATCCCCATTTTCAGGTGCAACATCTGGCACACCAAACAGTGCCATCTGATCCCCCTTTTCGGGTGCAACATCTGGCACATGGAACAGTGCAATCTGATCCCCCTGTCCAGGTGCAACATCTGGCACATGGAACAGTGCAATCTGATCCCCTTTTTGGGTGCAACATCTGGCACACCGAACAGTGCAATCTGATCCCCCTTTTCGGGTGCAACATCTGGCACACCGAACAGTGCAATCTGATCCCCCTTTTCGGGTGCAACATCTGGCACATGGAACAGTGCAATCTGATCCCCCTTTTTGGATGCAACATCTGGCACACCGAACAGTGCAATCTGATCCCCCTTTTCGGGTGCAACATCTGGCACACCAAACAGTGCAATCTGATCCCCCTTTTCAGGTCCAACATCTGGCACATGGAACAGTGCAATCTGATCCCCCTTTTCGGGTGCAACATCTGGCACATGGAACAGTGCACTCTGATCCCCCTTTTCGGAGGCAACATCTGGCACATGGAACAGTGCAATCTGATTCCCCTTTTCGGGTGCTACATCTGGCACATGGAACAGTGCAATCTGATCCCCCTTTTCAGGTGCAACATCTGGCACACCAAACAGTGCCATCTGATCCCCCTTTTCGGGTGCAACATCTGGCACACCAAACAGTGCAATCTGATCCCCCTTTTTGGGTGCAACATCTGGCACACCAAACAGTGCAATCTGATCCCCCTTTTCGGGTGCAACATCTGGCACACCGAACAGTGCAATCTGATCCCCCTGTCCAGGTGCAACATCTGGCACATGGAACAGTGCAATCTGATCCCCCTTTTCAGGTGTAACATCTGGCACATGGAACAGTGCAATCTGATCCCCCTTTTTGGGTGCAACATCTGGCACATGGAACAGTGCAATCTGATCCCCCTTTTTGGGTGCAACATCTGGCACACCAAACAGTGCAATCTGATCCCCCTTTTCGGGTGCAACATCTGGCACACCGAACAGTGCAATCTGATCCCCCTGTCCAGGTGCAACATCTGGCACATGGAACAGTGCCATCTGATCCCCCTTTTCGGGTGCAACATCTGGCACACCAAACAGTGCAATCTGATCCCCCTTTTCGGGTGCAACATCTGGCACACCAAACAGTGCAATCTGATCCCCCTTTTCGGGTGCAACATCTGGCACACCAAACAGTGCAATCTGATCCCCCTTTTTGGGTGCAACATCTGGCACACCAAACAGTGCAATCTGATCCCCCTTTTCGGGTGCAACATCTGGCACACCAAACAGTGCAATCTGATCCCCCTTTTCGGGTGCAACATCTGGCACACTGAACAGTGGCATTTGACCCTTCGGGCGCACAGAACGGAGAGGCCTGACCTTGCTCCGCAGCTACAAATGCTCCGTATGGGGGATGTGAAGATGGCTGACGAGAGAGAAGGGGTGCAGGAGACAGGCCGTATGCAGTCTGTGCCCCGGAGATTGGCTCAAAGCCGTGCACGCCTCGTGAGGTAAGTAGATTTCTGCCCCTGATCAGGGCGGACAGCTGGGGGGGCATGGGGTCCACGCTGGGAGGAGCAGTGGTGGAACGCCCCTCAAAGCATGTCTCTGTGAGACATTTGGAGGCTCTAATTTTGCTGGTCAAAAGGAGCCATTCTTGACTCCTGTGGGACGTGGCCTTTTGAAGCGGCCACCTGGGAGACGACAGGTGAGACACCTTGAAAAGAGACCTAAATGTTGTTTCCAAAGGCTCTTAGCTTTTGCCTTAAAGTCAGACTGGGCAGAGTAGTGGAAGCCGCAGAGACACCTCAGGAATCTCTTTGCCGCTGCCCAGAGACTGCTGTTTGTAACTGTTTGCTGTAAGCCGAATCCCAGCTCAGTGGTAACTGCCAGCTGAGGGGTCTGAAAGTCTGTTCCAGCTAACTTCTCTGAAGCTCGAGAGGAAAAGCGGAGACCAAGAAGCAGCGACGCAATCCACATCAGCGGAGCTTCGTCCTCCTCCGGAGCCCCACTCTTGCAATCTCCCACGCTTCATAAGATCACCCAAGAAAGACAAAACCTGCAGGTCGGAGCGTCTGAAAAGCTACTCCTGAGACGGCTGAGTGCACTGACTGCGGTACTGTGAAATGCTGCCTGTGCTTGGGCTGCAGCCGATCCATCGCGGCCGGGGGCGATGGGTCTGTTCTGGGGAGGTGCTGGGTCTCTGGCTGGGCTGCAGGGGGCTGGGCTGGTTGCATCCAACAGGTTCATGGCCGATCGAGTTTTTCCCTTCTTCGCCTTGGATCCTCTCGCTGCAGAGATGGAGGACGGGCGGTGCCTCTCCGTCGGATTCGCCAGCTGCGTCCCCCCCACACCCTGCTCTCGGACTCCATCGTGGGGTTTGGCACTTGCGGGCTCTGGCGCGGCGGCAGATCGGGGCTGGGTTTCTGCTGTCGGTTTCATGCCCACACGCCCCCCCCGCCCCCTGTGCCTGCCGGAGCAGCGAGCTCACCCTCCCCACCTTCCCCCCCACGGGCTCACAGGCTGGCACTGGGAGTGCGCACCCTGCCTCCGCCCGGCGCCGGCTCCGCGGGACACAGGCACCCTTCCCCCCTTCCCTCCTCCTTCCCCGCGGGACTGGGAGCCCCCCCCCGCCTCCCTGCCCTGGTGCGCGGTGAGCACAGCTCACCTCCACCCCCCTCTCCCTGCACTTTCTCAGCGGAGAGAGGACGGCTTGGTTCTTAAAGTGACAGCTGCACATTTTTGTACCTTGCTGACTGTAGGTTGCTGCTGTAACTCTTGGGGACGTTTTTATCCTTCTGGTTGTGCTGGATCTTAGAGGTTACCGGATGCGATGTTAAGTGCTTGGTAATTGCAATGCTACATTGGAGTGAGAGTGCTAAGCCTGTGACTGGTCCTACCAGGGCGAAACTGATAACAATTTTTCCCTTTTGGGGCTGACTGAGCTAAAGGTTTCTGTTTCTCTACATGCAGGGCTTCAGCGTTTTCTGTCTTTTTTCCCTTTTTTTAGGAACCTCACTGCTCAGTGTAATATTCCTTTTTAAAGCTTTTCCTTTGGGCTTCTTATTTTTTCTGTGTCTGGAATCGGTTCCAGGGGTCAAAATCTTTCCTTTATCAGTTTTCAGCATTCATATAGTTAAGGATTACAGAGTTACTGTAGGTATATTGTGGGATAATGTTTCCTGCTTAGGGTTTTTCTCTGAAGGGTAAGAATCATGTGGAAACAGAACACAGCAACACAACGCAGAGAGGTAACATGGTTATGGTTTTGGCAAGGTTCCTATGACAAAGAGTTTTGGATCCTGGTTCATGCCAGCTTAGGCACTGGCTTTCTGTGGGACTGGCCTGTGACAGGTCACTGTGGCTGTACCATCACACTTGTGCAAGTTATAAGCTCACACATCACACTTTGCACCTGCTTGTGCTGATTGCACACCATGGGGCTCACAAAGCACACACACACAAAGGGAAAAAGAGGGCAAATGTGCTCCTCCTGGATCTCCCAAATGCCTCCTGTGCTCCCCAAGTACCCCCAGGGCCTGTGGGGTGCTTTCTTACAGCTATATTTGGGTGAGGGGTGCCCAGGGTGGGGGGCAGCTCTGGTCCCAGCTGTCCCTGCAGCCTCTGTCCAGGCTGCAGCTGCCCAGAGCTGCTCCTTTGCCATCCTGCTGGGGGTGGGCACTCCCCAGCCTTCTGTCAGAACTGCTGGGGGGGGCAATGTGGGGGTTGGGCTCAGCCCCCAACTGCTGGCAGGCGCAGGAGCTCCCTGCTGCCATCCTGGCAGGGCTGCAGAGGCCAAGGTAGGCAGCTGGCCACAGGCTGGGCCCCAGCAGGACAGGGCAGGCTGTGGCTGGCAGGGGCAGAGCTGTGCAGGCTGCAGAGGCAGCAGCAGAAGGCCCCAGGCTGGCTCCAGGGGCTTTGTGTGTGCCAAGTGGAGCTGAAGCTGCTGAGAGCAGGCAGGAGAAGGCCTCAGGCACACGAGTGGGCACCTCCTGCTGCTCCAGCCCCAGGGGCTGCAGGGGCTTGCTGGGCAGAGGTGCCCACACTTGGCAGGTGGCAGCCTCTGCCTGCCCTGGGGCATGGATCTGTGCCCTGCTCTCTGCAGGTGTCTCTGTGCCCCCCAGCTGGGCTCTGCCTTTGTCCCTGCCCTCAGCAAGCCCAAGCCCTGTGCCCAGTGTGCCCAGCTTGCCCTCAGCACCCCAGTGAGCCTCTGGACCTTTGGGGTACCAGGGGGTGCCAGGGAGGCATTTGGAGGTCTGAGGCTGCTGTTGTGGCTTTCCTGGGGGCATTTTGGGCTGGGCCTTGGCTCCTCCTGCTTGTGCCAGGGTCCAGTGTGGGCTGCCCGGGGCGGGGCACAAGAGGTCAGGTGAGGCTGTTTGGGGGGTTCAGGGCTTCAGCCCTCCCCCCTAGTGCCAGTGCCTGCAGCTGGCAGTGCTGGGCCAGCAGCCAGGGGTGCTCCTGCCTGAGCCCCTGGGCCTGGCCCCACAGTGCCTGCTCCTCGTGCTGGGCCTTCTGCAGAGCTGTGCAGAGAGGTCCCGGAGGTGTCAGAACCCCCCAGAGCCACAGCCCCCCCCGAGCCCCACAGCCTCCCCCCTGGGCAGCCTGAGCCCAGGGCTCCCTCCCGCCCCTCCGGCGCCGAGCGCAAGGGGGCGCAGGTGCGGCAAGGCCCCGCCCAGAGCTGGCAGCCAGAGCCAATGGGAGGCGTGGGCAGAGCGGCCCCGCCCCCAAGGGCGCTGTGGGCTCCGGCCCCAGGGGCGTGAGCGCCATTTTGGCTGGTGCTGGGCAGCGTCGTGGGAGCGCTGGAGCAGAGGCTGTGGTGTGCGCGGGCAGCGCTGCGGTGAGAGAGCTGCGGGAGCGTGAGGGGTGGCGGGGGAGAGGAGCCGGGAGGGGCTGCGGGGCCTGGGGGAGCCGAGAGTGGCACCGGGAGGGGCTGCGGGGCCTGGGGGAGCCGAGAGTGGCACCGGGAGGGGCTGCGGGGCCTGGGGGAGCCGAGAGTGGCACCGGGAGGGGCTGCGGGGCCTGGGGGAGCCGAGAGTGGCACCGGGAGGGGCTGCGGGGCCTGGGGGAGCCGAGAGTGGCACCGGGAGGGGCTGAGGGCGGCGGGAGCGGAGCGGGGCTGGGGCTGTGTGGGTCGGGCGTGGGTGAGAGGAGCGGGGCTGGGGCCGGGAGGGGCTGAGGGCGGCGGGAGCGGAGGCGGAAGTGTGTGGCAGGGCCTCGGGGCGGCGCGGGGCAGGGCGGGAGTTGGCGTTGGGGTGGGGCCGGCGCCATGGTGTGTGTGGTGCGGGGCAGGGGCAGGGCTGGGCGGGAGGGGCTGAGGCTGTGTGTGCAGGGAGGTTGTGGCGAGAGCTGTGCGGAGGTTCTGTGGAGCTGTGGGGAGTTTGTGCGAGGCTGTGAGGAGCTGGGGAGAGCTTTTGGCGCTTTGTGTTGCGGCTGTGTGCGGGGCTGAGGAGGCGCAGAGTGGTGCGAGTGTGTGTGAGGCTCCGGGCGAGAGGTTTGGGTGCGTGGTGAGGGGGTTTGGGCAGTGGCAGGGGCTTGGAAGGGCTTCTGCGGAGGGTTTGGTCAGCTGCAGGCGTTGGCAGCAGCTGGTGAGGCTTTGTGAGGCAGTGGTGAGGCTCGGGAGGGGTTTGTGAAGGCTGCTGGAGAGTGGCAGAGGCAGAAGCTGTGTGAGAGCTGTGCACAATCAGTTTGCAGGCGTTGGGCAGGGCCTGGAGTGAGGCTTTGGAGGGGATTTTGGTTCTTTCTGGTCACTCTCAGTGACTTCTGAAGCTCTTCTGAAGATTTCCAGGTCTATTTCTGGTATTTTTCAAAGATGTTTTCATGATTTTGAGTCCTTTGAAATGTTTCAAAGATTTTTTTGCTTTGTTTTATAATATTTTTTTCTTAAATGTTTTCTAGCCTTTTTAATGATTTTTTGAAGATATTTTAAACATTTCCAGGCATTTTTAAATGATTTTTTCAGCTCTTTTGTCCAGTTTCAGGCTTTTTTTTTTTTAATGCCTTTTGCAGCTGTTGTGGTCATGTTCAGCCCTTTTTGGTGATGTTTGGAGAGGTTTTGATGGTGTTGAAGTAATTTGTTCAAAGCAGTTTGAGTGCCATAAAGCTGCTGAAAACCTTCAAGCATCAGAAAGGAGATTTTAAAGCCTCTTTGGGTTGTTTTATGAAGTCCTAAGGCTTTTGGAGCTTTTGAATGAGTTTCTGAGGGGGTGTGAGAGCTGTACAGAGATGTTGATGGCTTCTAGGGCAGTTTGAGACCTGTCTGAGTGCATTTGAAGAGTGCCAAACAGTTGAATGAGCCTGGAGAGTCTCTCTTGAGCATTACTTTGTGTGACTTGTGGAGAGCTGCTGAAGAGGTTGGAATGAGATGTGAATAATTGTGGGTCAGCTCTGAAGGGATTTGTTGCCGTTTGAGGAAGTCGTGTGAGGTTTGAGAGGTTTGTGATGAGGTTTGAGAGGCCTTCAAGAGATTTAAATAGATGTTGGCGATTTTCAATGCAGCTTTCAGCCTATTTCATCTTTACTGAAGGGTGTGGAAGGCTTAAGGAGACCCAGAAAGTCCTTGAAGTCTCTACAGAAGGAGTTGGAAGAGTTGCAGAAAGGTTTTAACAACTTCTGGTGAGTTTTCTAAGCTGTTTTGGTGATTTTCAGGCCTGTTGGAAGAGTTTGTCAAAGGCAGAACTCAGGCAAGTGTCTGCAGTGCTGTTGTGAGAGTTGAATGCATCTTGAGGTGTATTCAGGAACTGGGAGGAGTTTTGAAGCTGTTAATGAGGCTTTAGAGGCCGTTAGGAGTTGTGAAGAGCTGTGGCTCTGTCCAGCAGCTGCGGTTGATCTGTTTGCTGCCTTCCATTGTCCCCAGCCTGCTTCTTCCTGGCTCCTTTGCTGTTGCTCAGCTTGACCTGTACAGTTTGTGCCTTTTGGCTGCATTGCTGTAATGGTTTGTGCTGGAGGGGCCCTTAAATGTCACCCAGTGGCAACTGTCTGCCATGTGCAGGGCCACCTGCCAGCAGCCCAGATTGCTGAAGGCCTCATCCAGCCTGGGCTTGAAGACCTCTGGGGAGGGGAACTCCCAGCCTCCCTTGCCAGGCTGCTGCAGTGTGTTCCCAGGCTGACTGTGTGGAATTTCTTCCTCGTGTCCAGTCTGGGTCTTCCCTCTTGCAGCCTCAATCCATTCTGCCTTATCAGTCCAGGCCCTTGTGCAAAGTCCCTGCCCAGCTTTCTTGCAGGCCTTTTCAGGTCCTTTTCTTGCATATGAAGCTGCTTCTTGAGGGATTGTTCTGGGTTTCAGAACTGGTATGTGTGGAACTGCCAAGTGCAGTCCTCCTTGGGCCAGGGAGTCCAGGAGGTGGACCAGGAAGTGTCATCTGTGTTATTTCATTGTCATAATTCTGCATGCACTACCCCTACAAAGTGGCTGCACTCTCAGTTTCCTTCTGCCTTTGCAGTGTGGACCTCATCTGTGCTCTGTGCAGGAGGTTTGCAGGCTGCCTTTGGCCTTGGCTGATCTCATTTTTTGCGGCTTGTCGTGGAACGCATGACATGGAGACTCTAGAGGGGCTTTTGCTACTCTCCATGACATACTTCAATTTGTTTTGTTGTGGGGGAGGTAGAGAGGAGTGGTGGGGAGGGGTCATGGAGGCCTGGGATTTGTCCTGGTTTGGAGGGAGGTTTTGGAGAGCTTTGTCCTGAGGAGGTGTTTGGCGACCTGTGTCTGAGGTGGACTATGTCTGGGAAGCTTTGGGCTGAGGAGGTCTGTTGGAGAGTGGTGTCCAAGGCAGACTCTGGCCTTGTGTATCTCAGCTGCTGTTGTAGTGCTCTGTGCAGTTCCTGCTGTAAGTTGCCTTTGCACTGCCAATGGTTACCAATGTGGCGTGGAGAGTTTGTGTTTAGCTGCTTTGAGAGGGGCTGAGGAGCCTGTGTGTGCTCTTGCAGGCAGAAGTGGAGAGCTGAAAGGGTTTAGCTTTTGCCAAGCTGGTGGCACAGGAATCCCTAGCAATAAAAGCTGTCCTCTGCCTTGGGCTGCATCTCTGGAGTTGGTGTTTTTGGTGTGAAGCATGAGGGTTGTGGAGCTTGCTGCTGCTGTTGGAGTTGGTAGAATGAGAGCATAGTTTGGTGTGGCCAAAGGCTTGAAGCTGGCAGAGTGGAGCTGGTGGGTTGAGCAGTGGCAGGTGAGCACTGAGACCTGTCCCTGAGCATGAGAGCTGCAGAGCTGTTGAGAAGCTGCAGGGTGAGGGAGTGCAGAAGTGGCCTGGGCAGGCTGTTGCAGTGCTTGATGGTGCAGTTTGTGTCGGGTGCAGGACTTGGCCAGATGGCATCGTGTTGGAAGGGCCCCTCAGAGGTGATCTTGTGCACCTCGTGGCAGTGAGCAGGGCCTGGTGCTGCCAAAGCAGGCTCCTTGGGAGCACATGAGCTGTGATGTGGGATGTGTGCAGGGCTGGAGCCTTCAGCACCTGCCTGGGCAGGCTGTTGCAGAGCGTCAGCAGGCTCCTTGTGCAGAACTTGCTCCTGCTGTGCAGCCTAACTCTGCCCTGCTCCAGTTGGAATGCACTGCCTGATGTCCTATCCCCACAGGCCCCTGTGCACAGTCCCTGCCCAGCCTGCCTGTAAGTGCCCTTGAGAAGTTGAGATGCAGGCTGCAAGGAGAGCCCAGAGCTGCTTTTGTTCAGGCTGAGCAGCTGCAGCTCTCTCAGCCTGTGTTTGTAGGAAAGGTGCTGGTGGTGAGTCAGAGGCAGTCCCCCCGACCCTGTGCTGGGCTTTGTTTCCCCTGTGTGTGCCAGGCTGAGGAAGTAGTTGCTGTGCTCCAGAGTGGCTGAGGTGTGCAGGCAGAGGTCGTGGAGTGCTTTCTGAGCAGGCTGAGATCTTGTCCCCAGCTGAGAAGTCAAATGCTGTGTGCAGTGCCTGTGCTGTCTCTGCTGCAGTGGCTTTGTGCTGAGCTTTCCAGTGCTGAGCATCTCTCTTCTGAGCCTTGCTGTGTGCAGCTGGGAGCTGAGGGCAGTTGAATGGAGGCAGGAGGGATGCTGCTGAGCACTGGGACAAGAGGGAGCTGCTGCAAGCTGGTGAGGGCTGTGAGCTGCTCCCTTCTTTTGTTATGGTAGCCAGTGGTGTTGGAGAGAGCTTTGTGCTTGGAGTGTGCTCTGGTGGTGTGCATGAGAGGTGGTCTGGGTCTGTGCAAAGGGAGCTGCCAAATGCTTGTCCATGTGAGGCCTGTTTTTGTGGGTGTTGTGTGTCCTGTGTTTGATTCTGGAGTCATGGAATGTTCGGCTTGGAGGGGACCTGAAGGATCCTCCAGTTGTGGGCAGGGCAACCTTGCACTGGAGCAGTCTGCTTGAGGCCTCATGTGGCCTGGCCTTGGAGCCCTGGAGGGAGTGTGTCAGGCACATGTGGAGTGATTTGTGTCAGGAAGGTGTGAATTGAGCTGGCAGCTGTGGGCAGGAGGAAGATTGCCCCAATAGGCTGTTAAAGCTGAGCCTGAGTGCATTTCCCTGCTGCAGCAGGCAGGAGGCAGCCATGTGCAGAGTGTCTGCCTGGGAGTTGTTAGGCTCCATCTCCTTAGGCAGAAAGATTTGCTGACAGCTTTCAGGCTGCTTTTCAGTTCCCCTCAAGGTGTCCTGCTGACAGAGTGAGGTCAGGTGGAGCCTTTGCTGTTTGCCTGCAGGCTGACAGCTGCGCAGAGCTTTTGTCCCCTGTGCTGTCAGGAGCACTGTGCCCTGCTGCTGTTGGTGTGGAGATGGAGAAATGCTTTGTGGAAGAAGAGCAGGGAGCATTGAGAGCAGGATGAGATGTCCAGAGTGTGCTTGTGGCTGAGGCCTTGCTTTTGATTTGAGTGCAGTGTTTGATTTGAATGGGGGCAGCCTGTCCTGAGTGGTTTTGTTGGGAAGAAGTCCTGAAGTTTCCTTTGGGGACCTTGAGAAGCAGAGCAAGAAATTGCAGTTGTGCTCTTTGCTGCCTGCTGAGCTGTCAAAGGGAGGAAATGATTGGTGACAGTGAGTGCAGCAATTGCAGTGGTGTGCAAGGCTGAGCAGTGGTGTGGGCATCCAGGCCAGGGCAGGATTGTGCCCCTGTCCTGGGCCCTGGTGAGGCCACAGGGTGAATGCTGGGGTCAGTGTTGAGGCAGTGAGTGGAAGAAGGTCGTTGAGGGCCTGGAGCAGGTGCAGAGAAGGGCAAGAAAGCTGTGGAAGGGTGTAGAGAAGAGGGCTGGTGAGGAGCAGCTGTGGGAGATGAGGGTGTTGAGTGTGGAGAAGAGGAGGCTGAGTGGAGAGCTGATTGCCCTGTCCCTGAGAGGAGGTTGCAGTGAGGTGAGGTTGGTCTCTTCTTGCCTGTGTCAGGTGATGGAAGGGAGAGGAAATGTCCTGGGAGTGTAGCAGGGGAGGCTTAGGTTGGAGATGAGGAAGAATTTGTTTGCAGCAAGAGTGTTGAGGGAGTGGAACAGGCTGCCCAGGGAGGTGGTGGATTCCCCAACCCTGGAGGTGTTGAGGGCCAGGTTGGATGAGGCCTTGAGCAGCCTGGTCCGGTAGCAGGTGTCCCTGGCTATGGCAGGGGTTTGGAGATGTCTTTGGGTTCCCTTCCAGCCCAAAGCATTCTGTGAATGCTTGGATCTGGACACTGAGCAGAGCTTCAGTGGAGTGAAACTGTAAATAAGCAATGTTGTGAAGCTGGGTGGGAGCTTGGAGGGGCTGGGCTGGAGCTTGGCCCCTGCCCTGGAAGTAAAATTGGAGCTTTTATCACATTGGAAGTTGCAGGAGAGTTGCTTTGGCCTGCAGCTGTGCCTCAGAGTTTGTGATGCTCAAGAGGCAGCTGTGCAGTAGCTGCTGCAGGAACTGCGCTGAACTGGAAGGCTGCAGTCCAGAAGGAAAAATTTCTGCCTCACAGTCAGGCCCTGGAATCATCTCCCAAGGGCAGTGTTGGATTCCCCTGGCCTGGGCAGCTTTAAGAGTGATCTTGTGAGGGGCTGGTCCAGCTGATGGCAAGTGTGATGTCAGCTGGCAAGGTTGGAGCAGAAGGTCCTTGGGGTCCCTTCCAGGCTGGCCTTCTGTGGTCACAGAGCTGTGCTGGGCATGTTGAGGGCAGCTGCAAAGCTCTTGAAGCCTTTGTGCAGAGTGCCAAAGACATGAGTGAGCCTGGAAAGTGACTGCAGAGTTCCCTGCTGAGAGCTTTTCCGAGCTGCCCAAGCATTTGTGTGAGTTTCTGCTGAGCTGGGAAGGGATTTGGGTTGTTTTTCCAGGCAGTTGGAAAGCTTTTTAAGCATTCTTCTTGTTCTGCTCCTCCTTGGCCCTGTCCTCTTCATTGTCACAGGCTCAGAGGATGTTAGGTGTTGGAAGGGACCCAAAGAGATGATGGAGTCCAATCCCCCTGGCAGAGCAGGACAATCCTGTCTGACACAGATCACAGAGGAACACATCCAGAGAGGCCTTGAAAGTCTCCAGAGAAGGAGAGCCCAGGACCTCTGTGGGGAGGCTGTTCCTGTGCTCTGTGACCCTAAGAGTGTAGAAGTTCCTCCTTGTGTTGAGGCAGAACCTCCTGTGCTGCAGCTTACACCCATTGCTCCTTGTGCTGTCCCAGGGAGCAGTGAGCAGAGCCTGTCCCCCACTCCTGGCAGCCTTCAGATACTTACTTATAAACATTTATCCAGTGCCCTCTGAGTCTTCTTTTCTCCAGACTAAGCAGCCCCAGATCCCTCAGCCTCTCCTCATCAGCCATGCCCTCCAGTCCCCTCATCCTCATAGCTCTCCCTTGGGCTCTAACCAGCAGATCCCTGTCCCTCTTCAACTGGGGAGCCCAAAACTGAACACAATATTCAAGATGAGGTCTCAGCAGGACAGAGTACAGGTGGAGGTGAACCTCCCTTGATCTGCTGGACACACTCTGCCTAATACACCCCAGGATGCCATTGTCCTTCTTGGCCACAAGGGCACATTGCTGTGCCATGGGTAACTTGTTAGCCACCAGGACCCCCAGGTCCCTCTCCTTGGGGCTGCTCTCCAGCAGATCACCTCCCAGCCTGTACTGGTGCAGTTTGTTATTCCTCCCCAGATGCAGGACTCTGCCCTTGTCCTTGTTGAACTTCACCTGGTTCCTCTGTGCCCAGCTCTCAGTCTGCCCAGGTCTCTCTGGATGGCAGCACAGCCTGCAGCTGTCTCAGCCAAGCCTCCCAGCTTGGTGTCAGCAGCAAACTTGCTGAGCAGCCTCTGTCTGTCTGTGCCCTCATCAGTGTCATTGATGAAGATGCTGAACACTCAGGACTGTCCCCAGCACTGATCCCTGTGGGACACCACTGGTCACAGCTCTCCAGCTGATCCTGGCACCATTGCTCAGCACCCTCTGCACTCTCTGTTGCAACCAGTTCCTAATCCACCTCACTGCCTGCTCTTCCATCCCACACTGCCTCAGCTTGCTCACTAAAATGTCATGGGAGATGGTGTCAAAGGCCTTGCTAAGGCCAAGGCAGACTCCATCCACTGCTCTCCCTGAATCTACCCATTCAGTGATGGCATCATAGAATGCTCTGAGGTTAGTGAAGCATGACTGCCCCTTGGTAAATCCATGCTGACTACTCCTGATAAGCTTCTTCTCTCCCGAGTGCCTTGAGATGACCTCCAGCAGGAGCTGCTCCATCATTTTTGCAGGGCTGGAGGTGAGGCTGCCTGGTCTGTAGTTCCCTGGAACCTCTTTCTTGCCCTTTTTGAGGCCTGCAGTGCCATTGGCTCTGCTGCAGCCCTCAGGCACCTCTCCTGTCTGCCCTGATTTGGCAATGACGATGGAGAGTGGCAGAGCAATAGCATCAGGCAGTTGTCTCAGCACCCTTGGGTGCATCTCATCAGGGCCCTTGGACTTGTGAATGTATATTTTGTATAACTGATCCCTATGCCAGTGTGCACTGACCAGTGAGGGGCAGTCCTTCCTGCAGGCTTCCTCTCCTTCATCCAGGGTCTGGAGTCCATAGGAGAGTTCAGCCTGAGGTGTAAAGAGTGAAGCACAGAAGGCATTCAGCAGCTCTGTCCTCTCTGCACCCTCAGTTCTCAGACTGCCTCCTGGTCCAGCACTGCCCCCACACCTTCCCTGTTCTTCCTTTTCCTGCTGATGGATTTGAAGAAGCCTTTCTTGTTCTGTTTTCCTTCCTTTGCCAGCTTCATTTGCAAGAGGGCTTTGGCCTTCCTTGCTGCTTTGCTACACAGCCCAAGGCAGGCCTGTAGGAAAGCAGTCCTCCTGCAGCTGCTCTGTTTCCTCCTCTGCCTCTCCCTGGAGGCTGCCTTTAGAAGCATGGAACCGTAGAATGGTTTGGGTTGGAAGGGACCTGCAGAGGTCATTGAGTCCAAGCCCCTGCAGTCAGCAGGGACATCCTGCACTAGATCAGTCTGCCCAAAGCCCTGTTGAGCCTCACCTTGAATACCTCCACGGATGGGGCCTCAACTTCCCTCCCTGGGCACCCTGCAGTGTTGCAGCAGCCTCCTGGTGCAGAATTTGTTCCTGCCATCCAATCTCCATCTGCTCTGCTCTGCAGCTACTGCCCTCCTGCTGTCCCTGCAGGCCTTTGGGAGCAGTCTCTTTGCAGCCTTCTTGTAGCCCCATTAGGCCCTGGAAGGTCACTCTTAGGTCTGCCTGGAGCCTTCTTTTCTGAACACCCTCATCTCCCTCAGCCTGTCCTCAGTGCTGAGCTCTTCCAAGCCCCTGATCATTCTCATGGCTTCCTCTGGACCCTGTCCATCAGGTCCATGTGGTTGCTGTGTTGAGGGCTCCAGGGCTGGATGCAGCAGTGCAGGTGAGCTGTCAGCAGAGCACAGTGTCAGAGTCTGCTCTCTGCCTCTGCTGTTGTTGCAGCCCAGGCTGCCATTGGCCTTGTGTGCTGCAGGCTCACACTGCCTGCTCCTGTCCAGCTCCTTGTTCCCCAGCACCCCAAGTCCTTTTCCTCAGGCCTGCTTTTTGTGGGCTCCTCCTCGAGGCTGTGCTGATTGTGAGGCTTGTTGCAGCCCAGGTGCAGGAGCCTGTACTTGCTGTTGTTGAAGCTCAGGAGGTTCCCCTGGGCCACCCCTGCAGCTTGCCCACTTGAGCTCCCCCTTCTTCTTCTGCAGGGTGCTCTATTCTAGGTCCCTCTGCTGTGCCATGCTGGTTGTGTGGCTGAGCCTGGGACCTTGTTGGGGCCCTGGGGAGTCTGAGAGGGCAGAAAGTGAGTGCAGATGGAGAGATGGATGGAGAGATGGAGGGTGAAGGCTGCAGGGGGTGGGAGGTCTTAGTTAAGGAGCTGTGTGGCTCTGTCTGGTTCCTACCTGCAAGGGTGGAGGCAGCAACTGAGGCTGGAAGCACAAAGAGGCAAAGCCTTCCTGGCTCAGGACAGTCCCCTGACACCTTCTGACATCCACCACTGCCAAAGCTGGCCCTTGGGGTTCCTGCCCACACACCCCACCCCATTCTGCATGTCAGGAGTCACCTGAGCTCTCACTCCCTCTGTCCCCTTTCATCAGTTCCTGTGCTAGGAGGAGACAGGGTCCTTCCTCACCCCTCATATGTGACCCTTCCCCCTTGGCCTGTTGCTGTTTCCTTCAGGCCTCCAGCTCCTCCTGGCCTTTAGTCTCAGGACCTTCCATTCTTGAGCTCCTGCTTTCATCCCTGTTCTTTGAATGCTTCCACAGCCACAACATTTCCCACTCCACCCTTCCAACCCCAGCAGAGGTGGGGGACCCAGGGCCATGGGGCAGCAAAGACAGCAGGGCCATGGATGTGCTGTGAATGAGGGAAGGGTCTGGTATGGTCAGGCAGGAATTAGGCCTTGTTCCCCCAGAAAGGGCACAGGATCAAGGCCCAGCTGAAAAATGTATGTGCAGGAAATTATAGAGTCAGTCAGGGTTGGAAGGGACCACAAGGACCATCCAGTGCCAACCCCCTGCCATGGGCAGGGACACCCTACCCTAGATCAAGCTGCCCATAGCCTCATCCATCCTGGCCTTAAACGCCTCCAAAGATGGGGCCTCAACCCCCTCCCTGAGCAACCCATTCCAGGCTCTCACCACTCTCATGCTGCAGAACTTCTTCCTTATCTCCACTCTGACTCTCCAGCTCTGCTCCATCCTCCCCAGTCCTGTTACTCCCTGGCAGCCTAAAAAGTCACTCCCCAGCTCTTTTGTAGCCCATCTCAGCTCCTGGCAGGCCACAAGAAGGTCCCCTGGGACGCTTCTCTTCTCCAGTGTGCACAGCCCCAACTCTTTCAGTCTGTGCTCACTGCAGAGCTGCTGCAGCCCTCTGAGCATCCTCGTGGCCCTGCTCTGGACACACTCCAGCATCTCCACATCCCTCTTGTCCCAGGGGCTCCAGAACTGGATGCAGTACTCCAGGTGGGGTCTCAGCAGAGGGGGAGAATCACCTCTGTGGCCCTGCTGGCTGCACTTCTGCTGCAGCTGTGGCTCTGTTTGTCTTTCTGGGCTGCAAGTGCACACTGCTGGCTCCTGTTGAGCTTCTCCTCCAACAGCACCCCCAAGTCCTTCTTGTCAGGGCTGCTCCCCAGCCTGGCACTGCCCAGCCCGGATTGGTGCTTGGCATTGCCTGGTCCGAGCTGCAGGATCCTGCACTTGGTCTTGTTGAACCTCCTGAGGTTGGCTTGAGCCCAGCTCTGCAGCCTGTCCATGTCCCACACCACAGCTTGGTGTGGTCAGCCCACTTGCTGAGGCTGCACTCAGTGCCTCTGCCCGTGGCACCCAGAGAGATGTTGAAGAGAATCTGTCAGCATTTGAGGAGATGAAAGCAGTGAATTGTCCTGCACCTCTGCATGTCAGGGTTCAGGCAGATTTGAGCAGTGTGAAACAAGGAGAGCAGGAAGGGTAAGGTTAGGTTGTTCTGGCAAGGGAGCACAGCTGCAGGAGAAAAGAACCTTGAGTTGTCTGTAGCTGAGCTGCGTGAGGGGGATTGAGGGGGGCCGATGGGTGAGCTGTGCCTCTAGGCCTGTGGGCAGCCCATGTTGTGCTGTGTGACCTGTCAGAATTGTACACCTTGTATTAGCCACTGTATAAGCATCACTCTTAGCTTCCATAAGGGGCATCGACCTCTCCACCACATTGGTGGGAGGTGATGTCAGAGTGGTTTCCCTGCAGGGACTCTGAGAGAGGAGCACACCTGGCACCTGGTGACCCCCGACGTGATTTCTCGGGACGAGGAAGAGTCTGGCAGCGGATGGCAGGAGGAAACAGGGCTCTGGCCTGCTGGTGAAGGGAGCCAGGCCTACATTAGAGGTAGGGTAGTGGATCCAGAAATCATTAGGGGTGAGAAATGGGAAAGAGCTGCTGTGAAAACGTTAATGCAGCCTGTGTGAAGAAGGGAGATACGCCTGAAGGAGGGGGATTTAGTGCAGTTCCTGCTGTGGAGCCAAAGGAGGAGATATCTAAGAGACTTAAGGCAGCTGTTCAACAGTGGAGGTCTGGCAAAAGCAGGAGAAGCTTTATGGGGGTGGTAAGCATCGGGAGCAGGCTGTAAATCTGATGCTGGAGGAGGATCGGTGAGGAAGAAACAGTGGTGCAAAGCTTCTCTGAAGCTCTTTCTCTCTGTGAGAGATGTCCTTTGGGGCAGTCAGACTTTACAAAGCTATTTTTGCTGTGCCAAACCAACGATCATTCAGCACCTGAGAAGCCAGGGCTCCAGAGGGGGCTGTAAATGTGCCCTTAAGGAGCAGACAGGGGAAAGAACTGCAAAGGCAGCAGCTAACAGCTGGAATTTCACCCTAATCAGAGGCTTGTGTTGGTAGCTGCTGCTAAGCCGAATGCCATAGGAGTGCTGAGTGCTTCACTACCATCTCCTGAGGTGCCTGCGGCTCAATTCCACCTGCGCAGAGCTCACTTTTCGGCTGCAGAGATGGAGGGTTTGGAGCACAGAGGGGTGAGGTCGCAGGCCGAGGGAGGGGCCAGTTTGTCAGTGGAATCCATGGAAGCTGTGGGAGGTGTATCCTCCACAGGATTCACCTGCACACCTCCCTGCCTGCTGGAGCAGCAGGGCCCACTCCCCCCCACACTTTCTTCTTTTTCTTCTTTCTGGCAGTGTATCTTCTGTGGAGAAGCAGCGCTTTGTTCTTAAAGGGACAGAGTGCATTTGTGAGAGCCTTTTGCAGACTAAAATCCTGATGATGTTTTTAGCTTCTGATTGTAATAGATTTAGAGCTAAAGAGCTTACTGGTTAAGATATTAAGTGGCTGTTCACTGTAATAGAATATCAGTAAGTTTTGGAGTCATTTTAGCAGGGTGATGGTGATAAGGCTTAGGTATTTAAAATATGGCATGTTAAGTAATTGGTAGTTGCTGTACTGGAGTATTATGGTAAGAGTTGTTTTGCTAAGTGTGTAAGTTAATGATTCTCTCTTTGTGATGGTTGATTTAAGTTTTTTTGTTTTTTTCCTGGGCACCAGGGTGTTTTCAGAGAGCTCTGTGGAATGTATCAGCCTCTTGGATTTCTTTGGTTTGTTGTTTTTTTCTCAGTACTGATTCAGTGTTTTTAATTTTTAGTTTATCAATTTCTAGCATTGATGTGGTTAAGACTAAGAGTTTGTGGTAGGGGTATTATAGGATATTTTTTCCTTTTTTTTTCTGCATATCAAGATAACACTGTAGGATAAGGATAATGTAAAAACAAAACAAAAAGTGGGAGAGAGGAGAGAGAAAGAGAGACAGAGGAAAACTTGAAAATTCTCTGGTTGCATCCCACAGAGAAATTCACCCTAGAGAAGGCCAAAGAGATTTGTTAGCCTAGGGCATGAATGTGTTTGCATCCTTATATCTGTTCATGCATTTGTTTGTGTGTGCTCACAGGTCTTTTGATTGGCTACCAGCTCGTTATGTGCAGCCTGCTTTGGCAGTGAGCAGAAGTCTTGCTCAGATGGCTGTGGCAGGAAATTGAAAGGTGTGCTGAGATGTGGTTGTGTGCTCAGGCTTTGGTCATGCTTTGAGTTAGGTATTTTGTTGGCCCTCTGTTATAAGGGCCAGAGCCACTCATTGTCAGAGATGGGGAGCAGCTGTTTCTGTTAGCAATGTTTAAGGTGCTGTGTTTGTTACCTTTCTGTGCAGGGCCCTGCACAAGAGGAGAAGCACTGCCTTCATTTTAAAAGGAATAGAGGAATTGTGGGAATGAGGTCTACATGGATGGAGTCTGAACAAGCAGTGCTGTGATGCTCACGGGTCCATGTGTCAGCTGTGGATATTGTTACTCTGTAGGCACTGCAGTTACAAGGGGCAGAGGAGTCTAAATAGATTTGAACAGAATCTGCCCAATTTGTCAAGGCAGAATAGAAAATTGGACACTAGAGTGTTGATTTGGCTGTGCAGGAGAGGGAGCGACACCAGTCTTACACCAATATAATTAGGCCTTGTCCCCCCCAAAACGGCACAGGATCAGGACCCAGCTGAGAAATGTATGTGCAGGAAATCATAGAATCAGCCAGGGTTGGAAGGGGCCACAAGGACCATCCAGTGCTAACCCCCCTGCCATGGTCAGGGACACCCCACCATAGCTCTGGCTATCCACAGCCTCATACATCCTGGCCTGAAAGCCCTCCAGAGATGGGGTCTCAATCCCCTCCCTGAGCAACCCATTCCAGGCCCCCACCACTCTCATGGTGCAGAATTTCCTCCTCACCTCCAGCTCCATCCCCTGCCCTGATTGAGAGATGTGGAGAGAAGCTTGATGCAAGCTAAGTTCTGTGTATTGTACTTTCTGCACTTGGTTATATACCTTAACATACAAGCTGAAAGATTGTGCCACATCCTAATTGGTCGTTAAGACAGACCTCAGTACATACCTCATGGAGACAGACCTCGTACATTAGCAGCTGGATAAGCCAAGGTTAACAAAACCTCAGGCTCATGTTCCGCATAGCTCTGTCTGCTGCAACAGTCCTTAAGGTCATCTCGACCCTCTGTTAACTCAGGACTTTTCCCCTTCATACCTTCTGCACCTGTGGCTTATGTTCTAGTATGTCAGCACTAAAAGTCCTACCATTCCCAACGTTTCCCCCTTTGTGTTGTACAAAAAGTATCCTTGCAGAGCCTTCTGTCACCTTCTGCATACACTGCAACAAGCATGTTGAAAAGGGAGGGGTTCTCCGGGGATGCAGTCGCTCAGCAGAGAGCTCTGTCCTGTTCCATTAGCAAGGGTGATCCAAACATGAGTTTTGTGCAAAGAAAAGGGGAAGGGCAGAAGAAAGGTTTATTTTTTTTACAAGTACAGAGGATGCATAATACAAAATTCCCTTCTGGGAGTGACATTTTGCCAGGGACTCCACTTGCAGTGTGAAGGCTCAGTCCTCAGTGTTCGACAGGCTCTCTCGATGTGGCCGTGCGCTCTTCGCCGCAAGCCACCGGCTCCTTTTCCTGTGGAGACACAAGCATCCCCTCTGCCCCACGTTATTGATGGGTGCAGGCCTACAGTTCTCCCAGCTTCTAAGTCAGGAACCATAACAGGAGGCTTCTCCTTTTTCTCAGAGGAGTCGTTGGCATTGCAGTGCCTGATGATCAGGGGAGTATTGTCCATGAGGGAACAGTTTAAAGAAGTAAAAGTGTGCAAGGCCTTTTGTAGTCTTTCTTCTGGGGTGGCTGCCCCCATTGTCCCTTTCTGCTGTCACAAGAGATGTTTAAGTGTTGGATGGGCACGTTCAATCATCGATTGCCCTGTGGGGGAATGAGGGATGCCTGTAACCTGAGTAGTCCCCCAAGTGGATAAAAATGTTTGAGCCTTTTCAGGTGCAATACACAAAGCAGCTTTAACAACAGTGCACATGACAAGGGCCACAGCTTTCTCCATGATCTCTGGGTACTGTGCTGCCACAAGGAGATCATCCATGTAATGATATAGCAACTCTTCAGGTATTTCCATTGGTACCTTGCTGAGAGCCCTAGCCACATAGCACTGACAAATCCTAGGGCTGTTTTTCATCCCTTGAGGCAGTACAACCCACTGCTGTCTTTGCCACGGGGCTTGCATGTTCATACTTGGAACCGAGAAAGCAAATTTAGGAGCAGCATCTGGATGCAGTGGAATGTTGAGAAAACTATCCTTAAGATCAATAATAGTCAAATGCCAATGTCTCAGGATCATAGGTGGGGAGGGGAGGGCAGGTTGTGAAGCCCCCATAGGTTCCATCACATCATTACTTTTCCTGAGCTCATGGAGCAAGTGCCACTTGCCTGATTGTTTTTTAATAACAAAGAGAGGGGAATTTCACGGGCTCATGGAAGGAGCAATGTGACCCTTGTTAGCTTCTTCTCTGCCAGCCTGCCAAGGCCAGTTTTAAGAGCTACTGCCTTTAGAATACGAAACAAAAGCTATGCCCTGTACCTTACTTCTGGACTTTCTGTTAAGCTCAGCGCGTTTGTGAACTGCTGTGGGGCTGCAAATGCCCATGAACCATGAGGACTGTTTACTGCTCCTGGCAGTTCTGATAAAGGTCTTCCCAGGAATGCCTCAAGATGCAGTTCCACAGTGCCACTTTCTATGCCATATTGACAAATTGGACACTGCCAGTGCAAGTCCTGATCAAATCTATTCACACTTCCCCACCCTTTGTAACTGCAGTGCCTACAGTGCAACAATATCCACGGCTGACAAGTGGAGCTGTGGGTGTTGCAGCACTGCTTGTTCAGACTCCATCCATACAGACCTCGTTCCCACAATTGCTGTTTTTGTTTTAAGCTGAAGGCAGCATTTCTCATCTTTTGCAGGGCCCTTTGCAAACAGGTAACACCCACAGTGCTTTAAACACTGCTAGCAAAACAGTTGTTCCCCATCTTTGCCAGTGAGTGTGTTTGGCCCTAATAACAGAGGTCGAACGAAATACCCAACTCAAAGCGTGACCAAAACCTGTACACCAACCATATCTTATGTACATTTCTGTGCACAGCCATCTGAGCAAGGCTGCTGCTCACTGCCAAAAAACTTGTGTGTGATGATTTGGGCTCACTGCCCCTCCACACTTTGGAAACCACCCAGACTGGAGTCAGCTGGCTCTGGAAATTGAATGAAGCTTATTATTGACAGCTTAGCAGAATGTGCAAGCAGATATTTGCAGTCTGTACAGGTATATACAGAAATAGACAAGGTAAAAGGTAATACAGAAACACAACAGCCCTCCCAGAAACCTGAGTCCCCAGGAGGGGCTCCCAACCACCCCTTCACCTTCCCCCTACCCCTCTAAACCTTGCTTCAGTCCCAAGGAAGAAGAGAGGTTCAGCCAGGGGGTTAGGAAGCAATGTGGATTAGTCAGAGAAAGGGAGGGTGAGGTTAGAGAGATGCAGCTCAGAGCTCCTCAGCAGGAGTAGTGTCTTATCTATGTTTTGATTCCTGTTCTTATCCATCTCAGCAAGCCTATGAGGGAAGTAGGCATCACCATTGTTCTCTTTTCACAGCCTGTAATCTAATTCTTCTCACCAAAACACTCTAGCTTCAAACTAGCACATTCTGAACATCAGAAGCTGATATCCATCAAACAATCCCAAGCCCATTCATTCTCTAGGCCAACAAATCCATTGGCCTCCTCTAGGGTGAATTTCTCTGTGATGTAATCAACGAATTGTTGAATTTTCCCTCTCCCTCTTTCTCTAATTTTTTTACATGAACCTTATCCTGTAATGCTACCTTGATAGAAGAAAAAAACACAAAGAAAAAATATCCTCTGCTACCCCTATATCCTATACTATCCCTGTCATAAACTCTTGGCCTTAACTATATTGTTTATCAACTTAAAAAATATATCAACTAAAGGAAACGAAACCTTTAAATTATTACTGAGGAAAAGCAAAGAAAACCAAGAAAATCTCAGATCCCTGGAGCTGCTGGAAAATACTCTGATACCCAAACCAAGAAAAGAACCTTAAATCACAGCTCATGCACTGACAAAACAACTCTTGTTGTATTATTCCGTTATATTAACTATTGAACATGTTCAGCTCTCAGGTGCTTAGCATACTCTCTTTTAATTACTGACTCTAATTTAATTAAGTGTCATGGAGGGGGATTCTGCCACTTACACCAGTTGTGGCAAAGGGGAGAAATTAATTAATGCGAGAGCATATTTATAAAAGACCATATATTTATTCCAATATTTCCACTCTCACCACCCTCAACCACTGAACTGTAATATTAATATTTGTTCTACACTGTTGTGAAGACATTATGGGAATATATATATCAAAGTTTAACTATTGTAACAACTAGCATACATTCAAACTATTAACAGAGAGTTTTCCCCAGGGCTTAATGCCCCTTGGGGTCATATACTACTTGCCCAGCAAGGGTGGGCTAAAAGCTGTTTTTCTGCTCTATGGCAGAGGCAATAGAAATTAAAGAAATTGCAGAGGCATTCAAGTGTTTTCTCACAATTCTGATTAATCAATAATCCCCCTCCGGGGCTACATCACAGCCCGTGCCTAGTGTCCAATTCATCAGGGTCTCTGCCTGTGGACTTTGAGGCTGGAATCCTCTGACTTCAGGGGAAATTACAGTCTCTGCCCTTATGCTGCTGGCTCCTTCTGGATGCTCTGTCCAGGGAATTCATAGGCAGGACCTCCATGTGCAGAGGCAGGATTCCATGCAGTCTGAGCACAGGTCTAATGCTGGCTATTGAGACTGATCGAAGGCAGACAAGTGGGTCTGCTCCTGGCAGCTTGTGGCAGTGGTGCACACCAGGCAGTCCTAGAAAGGCAGGCATAAAGGTGCAAGGAAGTATGCAGGCAGGAGGCAAGCAAGCAATGTGGCAGAGCCACAAGTAATGTGGGGCAGACTGCACGTGAGCCTGTGCACCCCTATTATTAAATGTGGGCCAAAAGTTAATGGTCTCATTGGCCACTTGAATGACCAATCCGATTGGCTGCCAGCCAAACCTTACCATATTAGGCAAACCCCACAGGCCTGGAGTCCAACTATGGGAATCACGTGGGTCCAGCACTAGGCACTCATGAGCTGAGTGTGTGGGGACTTACACAATCAGGTGTCCTGGGCAACTGACTTTATGGCCCGAGTCTGTTGTGATCCTATTTGCTCGATTACCCCTGACATGGGCAGAGACACATGTCCAGGCAGAGCAGGCATAAATAAGCCTGCTTTCGGGCCTACAGGCCCTCCACAACACTGTCTGCTGGTGTTTGTGTGCTGGGCCAGGAGCTGAGTCTGCACTTGTTCAGCAGCCCTACCTGGCTGCTGTGCCCATGGTGCTGGGCTTGGGAGCTGGTTGCTCCAAGCCCCATCTCTGCTGCATGGTCCTGGGCAGTGCTGAGCCATGCCTTGCAGGTCAATCCTCTCTTCTGGGGCCTTTGGTTGTGTCTGGCAGGGACTGTGTCCTCTCTGCAGCAGCCCTGTCCCTCTGTGCTGAGAAAGAGCAGAGTTTGCAGAGCTGCCCCTGGGAAGGGCCCATCAGGTAAAGAACCCAGAGTGGGGGCCAACAGCAGGACTCCAGGCTGTTGTTGATCCATGTGGTACATCCCAACCCCCTGCAGAGCCTCCTACCCCCCACATTTCACTGCCACTGGGGCTGTGAGGGACATCCTCTGCTGTAGGAGTCTGAGGGCCCCCCAGGCAGGTTGGAGTCAGTTGTTTGGGAGGAGGTTGTGTTTGGGTCTGGGATGTGCAGTGTGGGTGGGAGAGGGTTGGAGGTTGTTTGGTCTTCCTGGGTGAGCATTGCTGCCTCTTGTCTGCAGCAGGAGGGATCAAAGAGCAGGGCCTGGAGCAGAAACCTGCCTGCCGACAGCCCAGGGCTGGCAAACAAGGGGCTGGGATCACTTTGTAAGGACCAGAGCGTCTCCGCTCCCCCAGCACCAGCACCTAGGATCTCAGCACAGGCATTGGAGATCTGCCCCCTCTGTGTGGAAAGAAGTGAGGGTTTGAGGGCCATTCTGCATTCTTTGCCTCAGCTGAATGTTGGTTGTTGGGAGGTGTCAGAAGCTGTATTGTCCCAGGCAGGATGTCAAGGTTTGAGGTGCTGAGGTCAGGTGCTTCCATTTTCCCTAGGTAAGAGGAGTGACCTCGTGCTCCACTAACATGGCCTCAGAGAAGGACCTAGACAAGAGCTGGGAGGAGAAGCAGTGCCCAGAGAGTAAGATGGAGCAGACCAAGTGCAGCCTGAAGAATGAGGAGAAAGATCTCAAGGCAGAGAATGACAATGAGGGGAATGATGACTGTGGTGATGTTGAGTATGAGGATGATGTTCAGGGTGAAGATGACCATGATGAGGAGGAGGAATATGAAGAAGAGATTGAGTTGCTCTCAGCCCCCTCTATGCCAGTCAAGCAGCTTCCTCAGTGTCCTGAGTGTGGGCAGAGCTTCAAAAGGCACTACAGGTTGATTGAACACCGCCGAATCCACACGGGCGAGAAGCCCTTCAGCTGTGCTGACTGTGACAAGAGATTCATGAGGCGCTCAAACCTCATTGTCCACCGCCGCATCCACACGGGCGAGAAGCCCTTCAGCTGTGCTGACTGTGACAAGAGATTCACACAGCTCTCACACCTCATTGCCCACCGCCGTATCCACACGGGCGAGAAGCCCTTCAGCTGTGCTGACTGTGAGAAGAGATTCATGAGGCGCTCAAACCTCATTGCCCACCGCCGAACCCACACGGGCGAGAAGCCCTTCAGCTGTGCTGACTGTGAGAAGAGATTCATAAGGCGCTCAAACCTCATTGCCCACCGCCGAACCCACACGGGTGAGAAGCCCTTCAGCTGTGCTGACTGTGACAAGAGATTCACAGGGCGCTCAACCCTCATTGCCCACCGCCGAACCCACACGGGCGAGAAGCCCTTCATCTGTGCTGACTGTGACATGAGATTCACACAGCTCTCAAACCTCATTGACCACCGCCGAACCCACACGGGCGAGAAGCCCTTCAGCTGTGCTGACTGCAGCAAGAGTTTCACTCACAAGTCTGCCCTCACCCAGCACGGCAGTGTGCACACCACTGAGAAGTCCTTCAGCTGTGGAGACTGTGGAAAGACCTTCAAACGCAGCTCCACTCTCACCATCCACCGCCGCACCCACACCAGAGAGCACCTGTACCCCTGTGCAGAGTGCTGCAAGAGCTTCACCACGAGCTCACAGTTGATCCAGCACAGACTCATCCACAGCGGTGAGAAACCCTACAGCTGCAGGGACTGTGGCAAGACCTTCACCCACAGCTCTGCCCTCACCAAGCACCGTCGTGTCCACAGCAGTGAGAAGCCCTTCAGCTGCTCTGACTGCGTGTGATGGTTTAGGCTCTTACCTGCCCCCCCACACACACACTTTCTATTTTCCCCAGCTAACCCAGAAGGGACTCCAGGAATATAAATGAAGCTATTTGTTTTACAGCAGCAAATATACAGGCAGCTATTCACAATATATACAGTTATATACAGAAATATACAAAGGATAAACAATACAGAAGCACAACTCCCCTCCCAGAAACCTGAGTCCCCAGGAGGGCTCTCAAACCACCCCAACACCTCCCCTTGCCCTCTCAACCTTACCCCAGTTCTCAGAAAGCAGAGAGGTGCAGCCAAGAGGTTAGGGAGCAAGGTAAGTGGCAGCAAGGTTAATGAGATGCAGCTTCGTCAAAGCCCAGAAGCAAAGTGAGAGACAAAATGGAGAATGCTATCAAATGTTTTCTTCTTCTTCCCAGAACTCTCAGCATGACTGTGAGAGAAGTTGACATCACCATTGTTTTCATTTTTCACAGCCCATTATCTAGTTCTTTTACCAAAACATTCCAGCTTGCTTCAAACTAGCACACTGCGGCAAGAGCTTCACCTGTAGCTCTGCCCTGACCCAGCACCGTCGTGTCCACAGTGGTGAGAAGCCTTCACCTGCTCTGACTGTGGCAAGAGCTTCACCCGCAGACACACTCTCACTTCCCACCACTGTACCCTCACTGGCGACCAAGCCATGCTGCAGGGCAAGCACAAATAGTCCCAGCCCGGGTCTGTGGGGGTTATTGCACCCTCACCCTGAGAAGGCCTTTCCAGCAGATTGAACCAAAATCTCCTCTTTTCCAGATGCATTTCTCAGAGGCTGGGGGCTCCAGCAGGAACCAACACCTCCTGCCCTGTTGAGCACCAACCAGTGCTGCTGAGAATCATGGCAGTGCTGAGTCAGCACAGCCAGAGCTGCTGTTGGAGCTGGGCTGAGCTGTGCAGGGATTTGTCTGGTTCTTTCCCCCTATGCTTTGTGTGTCCCTGGGGTAAAGCCCCTCCTGCCCCGTGCCCAGGTGTGTCAATAAAAGCCCACAGTGACCCAAATCCTGTCTTTTGGCTTTTATTTTAGCCCTTGCTGCCCACAGTGCCCAAATGTTGGGGGCATTTGTTCCCTAGGGCCAGCTCCAGAACAAGAGGACACAGCCTCAGGCTGCGCCAGGGGAAATTTCGGCTCGAGGTGAGGAGAAAGTTCTTCACTGAGAGAGTCATTAGGCACTGGAATGGGCTGCCTGGGGAGGTGGTGGAGTCGTCGTCCCTGGGGCAGTTCAAGGCAAGGTTGGATGTGGCACTTGGTGCCATGGTCTAGCCTTGGGCACTGTGGTAAAGGGTTGGACTTGATGATCTGTGAGGTCTCTTCCAACCTTGGTGATACTGTGATACTGTGGAGGCCTGTTCCCAGATTGGGGAGGTCAAAGAGAGGTTCTTGGAGGAGTCTTAAGAGTCTCTTGCTGAGAGTAGTCTCAGGGACATCTCAGAGGGTTTTTTTAGAGGTACCAGGGGATGTTAGGTGTTGGGGGTTGGGGGGGGTGTCTGGAGGATTCTAGGCTTGACTTTGGGGATCTTTGTAGAGTGTAGGGCACATCTCAGGGATGTCTTTGGAACCCCCTGGAAAGCTTCTCTCAGATTTGTGGTAAGTGGCTCTGGTGCTTTCCAGCAGGCCTGGGGCTTCCCAAGGCCTTCTCCCTAGCTCAGCAGTGTTCCTGCTGGATGCCCACTGATCTGTGGCTGCTCTGAGGCTTTCCAGCAGCCAGAGGTGTGCAGAGGTTTCTTGGAGTGTTCAGGAGCTTTGAGGAGCCTGAGGAGTGCCAAGAGTGCCAAGAACCTTCTCTCCTGAGGCAGCAGGTTGAGCTAAAGAGTAGTTAATCTTTGAGCCTGCTGCAGCAGGATGAGAGCAATGAGTGCAGGGCACAGGTGGGGCAGTAGAATTGCTGTTGGAAGGCATCATGGCCACTGGTGACCCAATGGGAGTCCTATAGGGAGGTTTGGGTCTGCCTGATAGAAGCCCTGGGGGAGCTGAAATTGCAGAGGGCCACTGCTGGTGCAGTGGAAGTCCTGTGGGAAGTCTGAAGCCTCCTGGAATGCAGCAGGGCCAGTGGTGGCTACTGGAAGGCTTTCTGGAAGGCTCTGCCCTGCTGGCAGGCACTGAGGCAGCTGGCAGGCTGCGGAGTGTCTTGTGCTGGTGGCCAGGTTGTGCAGGATGATGTCCCTGTCCCTTGGAGGTGGCTTTTGCTGTCAGCCATGGGTGGTGACCTCTTGGCCACTGCTGCTTCTGTTTGGGCACTGGCAGAGCCTGGTCCAGTCTGGCTCATGCCTGGCCTAGCAGCAGAGCTGTGTGGGGATAGGTCCCTCTGGGGTGGCCATGGGGTGAGGAAAGGGGCTTGGAAGGGTGTGGTTCTTTGGGTGCCTGGGCACTTCTTTCTCAATTGCCCAGGTGCAATGGAAAGGAAGGAAGAATGTCTGGGCCTGTTGGAATCCATCATGGCCCTCGGTGAGCTAATGGAAGTGCTGTGGGGAGCTTCAGGCCCGCTGTCAGGAGTCAGATCCACTGCTGAGCTTGTGGCAGCCTGAAGGAAGCCCTGGGCACAGTGGAAGTCTTGTGAGGAAATGTTGGGTTGCTGAAAGGTCCTGAGAGGCCTCTGTGGTGCATGAGGAAGAGTTTTGGGCTTGTAGAATTGCCAGCAGAGGGCTCTAGTCTGGTAGACTCCATCTGGAGCAGTGCTGGGCTAGAGGAAAGCTCTGGAGAAGTTTTGGTCCAGCTGGGATGCTGCAGGGCAGTTGGTGGGCAGGTGGAAGTCAGGTTGGCAGCCCCTGGCTGGCTGGAACCCTGCAGTGTCACTTGGGGGCTCCTGGAAAGGCCAAGAGATGTCCTGGAGCCACTGGAATGCAGCAGGGGAAGTGGTGAGCCAAGGGAACTGCCTAAGGAGTGCCTGGGCCTGCTGGCAGGCATCCATTGGCCTTTGCACAGCCTCCAGCTGAGCCTGCTGGGGATTCCCTTGGGCTTTCCACCAGCCCAGCCCTGGCCCTGCTGCCTCCCAGAAGAGTTCCCACAGGCTTTCCTGTCCCCAGCAGTGCCCTGCTGCCAGCCACTGTGCCCACTGCTTACACTGCAAGCCTGCTGCTTGGTGCCCACAAGTTTCCCTTGCAGTCCGATACAGGCTCCTGCAAAACCATTTCAAGACCCCTTCAGGCCCTTACAGACCCCTCTTGGCCCACAGACCCTGTGTCTTCCCCCAGCCTTCAGATACTTGTAAGCATTTATCCAATGCCATCTCAGTCTTCTCCTCTCCAGACTCTCAGCCCCAGGTCCCTCAGCCTCTCTTCAGTAGCCCTACAGTCCCCTCATCGTCCTCCTAGCCCTCTGCTGGACCCTCTCCAGCAGATCTCTGTCCCTCTGCAACTGGGGAGTGCAAAACTGAACACAGTATTCAAGATGATGTCTCCCCAGGGCAGAGTAGAGGAGGAGGAGAACCTCCCTTGATCTGCTGGACACACTCTGCCATTTGCCTTCTTGGCCCCCAGGGCACATTGCTGTGCCATGAATGTTCTCTACCAGCACCCCCAGGTCCCTCTCCTTGGGGCTGCTCTCCAGCAGATCACCTCCCAGCCTGGACTGCTGCAGTTTATTATCCCTCCCCAGATGCAGGACTCTGCCCTTGTCCTTTTTGAACTTCCCCTGGTTCCTCTGTGCCCAGCTCTCAGTCTGCCCAGGTCTCTCTGGATGGCAGCACAGCCTGCAGCTGTCTCAGCCAAGCCTCCCAGCTTGGTGTCAGCAGCAAACTTGCTGAGCAGCCTCTGTCTGTCTGTGCCCTATCAGGCTAGCCAAGTCTGACCTCTTCTTGGTAAATCCATGCTGGCTGCTCCTGATAAGCTTCTTCTCTCCCAAGTGCCTTGAGATGCCCTCCAGCAGGAGCTGCTCCATTGTTTCTCCAGGGCTGGAGGTGAGGCTGCCTGGTCTGTAGTTCCCTGGAACCTCTTTCTGGCCCTTTTTGAAGCCTGCAGTGCCATTGGCTCTGCTCCAGCCCTCAGGCTCCTCTCCTGTCTGCTACGAGTTGGCAAAGATGATGGAGAGTGGTGGAGCAGCAACCTCAGGCAGTTGTCTCAGCACCCTTGGGTGCATCTCTGTCATGGAGGGTAGCAGAAGTCCTTAGCAGGCCTCCCTGTTGTGAAAGTTGCAGTGTCTCACATTAATGCCAAGAGCCTCACAAAACCAAAACAATCCTTCAGCCCCATGGGAAAGTCTCTCCCTAGTCGAGATAAAAGGTAAACAATGGCCACTGTTTTGGTTAGGGGGAACGGCAGTTCTCATGCCCGCTCCACACCTGGTGTGGGCCGAGCTTGGGGTGGTCTTAGAAACTGTTTTGGTAAAAGTTCTCCAATTGTATGGATTGATTATAACTTTGTGCCAGTCTGTAAGAATAACGTAAAGTAGCCTGGACTGGAGGGTTACCTCTTTTGAACATTATAAATGGTGTGCCTGCCTGGATCAAAAACTAGAGCTTTGAGCTTTTGAGCTTTTGCTAGCTTGCTTGCCTGCCTGCTTGCCTCGCTTCTGCTCCGGTGACCTCTCGTTCCTGATTGGCCCTGCCTGACGAGGGGCCCGCAGAGGCCTGAAACCCGCTTGGGCCCGATCCTGACGAACAAAGGGACACCGCCCAAACTTCGAACTTTGCTGAACTGAACTACGAACAGTGAGTAAATTGGAGAAAGAACTCTTTACCTAAAGACTGAGTAACTTTAAAGACTCAAAGGAACTCTAAGAAAATCACAGGCTCTCCTTTATCTGCTATTTTCTGAAATGTTATTCTACAACCTCAATCCTAAAAGAACTCAGGTGGGGAATTTAGTTCGGGAGGGGATCTCCGTGTTTGAGCAATAAACCACTTAAAATCCACAAGTGAGCCTCCACGTATTTTCCCCACAACCTCCCTAACTACCTTCCGTGACAAATTGGCGATGAGGGTGGGATTGTAACCGTAGAATAACTACAGATTTATGGCAGAAAATATCATGATGGAGCAGCAACAGCCGCAGCTGCAGGCTATGGCAGCTGGAGCAGAGTCTGAGTCTGTCACAGTGGAGGCAGAAGATTTACTGGGGGCAGTAGCAGATGATCCAGTTGTTAAGTTGATGTCTGTTTTTGAGATCGCTCACATACGAAAGACTATGGACGCACTTGCTAATGATACCATGAAACAGGTCACCGATAAGTCAGTAGATATGGTTATCATGCTATATAAAGCTTTCCAAGACATGGAAGGAATAGATAAAGAAAATCTTCTTGTGCTGGCAGTAGGCTTAATTCGAGCTCAAGATAAAGTAGATGAATTTGAATATGAGTTAAGGCAGGTGAAAGACGAGAGAGAACAAGGTTGAGCAGCAAAATTAATCGCGTGAATGTACCCGCGGTAACCGATGAACGACTTCGGGAGTTGGAGGAGAGGCTAGAGGGGAAGTTTCTCCAAGCCTTTCAGGAATTACAGCTGCGAATGTCGCCATCGCAGTCCCCGCAGCCGCGCGTAGGGCAGCAGGGCCCAGAGGCGCTGTCGCCGCAGCAGTCCCCGGCACGGCCAGCACCCATCCCTTGGCCGCGGACCTCAATTCGGCGGACGCAACAGCCCGTGCCGCCGCCGCTCTCTCCACAGATAACTGTTTTGCCTTCTCAGCCCCTGCCGCAAGCCCAGCCGGCTCTGCTGCCAGCGGCTCTGATACCGTCTCAGCCCATGCCACAGCTGCCCCCACAGCCGCAAACGGCTCAGCAGCCCGTGCCGACGTCGCTTTTGCAACTGGTTTTGCCAGTCCCGATGCCTTCTCAGCCTCAGGCAACGGCTCAGCCGCAATTAGCGATGTCTTTTCAACTGATTTTGCCTCACCAGGTTCCGTCGCAGGTTCCGTTGCAGGTTCTGATTCTGCAGGCCATGCCGGCGCCCATCCTGGCTCAACAGCCCACACCGCAGATGCCATCTTCTCCACAGCCACGCTCCAAGGTGCCATTACAGAGTGACAAGGACAGCGCGCCTGTGCAGCCCCACTCTGAGCCGTCACCCGCAATCGCGTCAGTGAGCAGCGACACGGAAGTGGAGGAGATAACCGACAGCATGAAGAACGCATCTGTCAATCCCGTTTTCAAGACAGAAACCGTTAAGGAGCACGAGGACAGCGCACCATGACTCAGAAAACTCGACCATACACCGCACTGCAGAAGCATGAGTTAAGGGAAAGGTATTCCCGATTGCCTAACGAGACTATAACTGATTATGTTTATAGGATTATAATGAATGATGCTGAATCTGTAATTTTGTCTCTTGAAGAGGTAAAGGGACATTGTTGGGGACCTGAAGTGTTTCTTGGGAATGGTCCCGAGGGAGATCTTGCATTAAGTTCTAGAATCCTTTATTGGGCTGGTGCTTATCATCCTTCAGAGAGAGATGAGGTAATCAGATGTCGTATTTCAAACTGTGATCAGTTAGTTGAAACAATCACAAAGTTGGCATGTATGCAGGCCATGGATAATCGTGGGATTAACCCAAATCCTATGAGCCTCCCCATTGAACCAAATAGGCTTCATCCTTTGGTAAAAGGTTTGCCAGGAATTTTAAGAACTGTGTGTGAGGCTAGAAGGGAGCATATTGAGAAAGCAATACAAGAGAAGGTAAGAACAGGAGATAACACATTAAACCACACTACGTGGGGAGAACTCCTAGAGGAATTAATGTTTAAAGGGCGAAATCTAGGTTATACTGATACCACACCTTTACATCCGTCCTGGTACAAATCAAGAACATTTGACCGAAGGAGCAAACCTCCACATGGAAAGAAGCCAGAAGTGAGGTATGCCAAAGCTTATGGTGGTCCAGAAAGCCCTGTGGGAAGCCCCAGGACGAGCCCACGGTCGAGCCCCAGGGGGAGCCCTGAGATCAACCATCGCTCTAATTCGAGAACATTCTGGGGGCAAAATTCCTATTATGGGCAAGGTGACTACCCGAAGAAGAGACTGGTGGAGTATGACCGCAGGAAAACTGAATTCAGTGCTGTAAGTAAGTCCATTGTTGAGTTGCGAGATGATATACATCAAATGGTAAAAAAACTATTAGGCCAGGATGGAGATAAGGCAAAACAGGGACGCAAGAGGGGTTCCAGAAACACCTCTCCCAATAAGTCAGGTCAATCTGATCAGCAAGGGGCTAAGAGCAAGTCAAAAAACGAGAAGTAGCGGTGAATGTCTCAGGCCACACTCATTGCTTTGTTTCTGCTTGTCAGTGGTCTGAAAAACCTGAACCCTTCATTATGATTCCAACAGGACCAGATAGAACTGCTGTTAAGTACCTAATAGACACGGGTGCACAAATTACTGTGTTGAACGAGCAACTAGCAAAATGCCTCAGAATTCTGCCATCTAGTAAGAAGATAAAAATAACAGGTGTGACAGGACAGCCTGACATATGCCACTTGGCTAAAACGAAACTATGGTTGCCTGGGGAGAAGAGAAGTACCCTGGTAGAGGTAGCATTAGCTGATTGTCGATATAATATTCTCGGATTTGATGTTTTAGCAGGTAGAAGGTGGCATCTTCCAGATGGAACATTATGGAGCTTTGGTGCTTATGAGGTGAGAAATAAGAGGGGAAAATTAGTACATGCTCGTGTTCATTGGTTACAAACTGCTCCTCCTTTGCCAAAGTCGCACATTACCTGTGTTGCACAATATCCATTGCCAGCAGCAGCTAGGCAAGGTATGACTGAAGTGATAGCTGATCTTGAGAAGAGAAAGATCATCACCAGAACTCATTCTCCTTACAATTCACCTGTCTGGCCAGTCCGCAAACCAGATGGCCGATGGAGATTAACGATTGATTTCAGGAAACTTAATAGTAACACTCTTCCTCTCACTGCAGCAGTTCCTAGTCTCTCATCCACAGTGACAGCGATCCAAGCAGCTTCTCATGCCTGGATGGCGACCCTGGACGTGAAGGACATGTTCTTCATGGTACCACTAAGAGAAGAGGACAAACCGCAGTTTGCATTCACCTGGCAAGGTATTCAGTACACATTCAACAGTCTCCCACAAGGGTACAAACACAGTGCAACTATTGCACACAACACACTTGCAGCTTTGCTTGACACTGTCCAACTTCCTAAAGATGTTAAGGTGTATCATTACATTGATGACATCTTGGTGGGAGGGAATGACAAAGAACAAGTTGCTGCAGTAGCTGAGAACATTCAAAAACTGTTAACTGATAAAGGGCTAACTATTCCAAAGGAAAAGTGTCAAGGTCCAAGCCAGGAGGTTAAATTCTTGGGATCCTGGTGGGTAGCAGGTGCAGTATCTGTGCCAGATGATACCCTTCAAGAAATTGAAAAGGGTCAGATGCCCCAAAACAGGAAGGAGCTGCAACAATTGTTAGGTACCTTGGGCTACTGGAGAAAACACATCCCAGGTTTCTCTGTAATTGCTCGTCCTCTGTATGATTTGCTTAAGAAGCACAAAGTTTGGGATTGGACTCCACAACATTCTGAGAGCCTGAAAGTTCTCAAAGATGAACTGAAGGCATATCAGAAGTTGGGGCCCTTGCACCCAAAAGACGCCCTGAGGGCTGAATGGGGTTTTTCTGAGCATGCCTCATACTGTGGAATATTCCAGAGGGGACCCAATGGTCCTAGCAGAGCTCTTTTGTTTTCATCAACAGCATTCAAAGAGACCGAGACACGGTACTCGGAATGGGAAAAGGGACTCCTTTCCCTAACTCGAGCTGTCAAAGAGGCCGAAAAGCTTCACACTACACAAGACATTGTAGTGCAAGGCCCATTTCCTCTGCTAAAATCGATCCTTAAAGGATCTCCTCCACCAGAAGGAATTGCCCAAAAGGCCACTGTAAGAAAGTGGTATGCTTACCTAGAGGGAATCTCACAGCTTATGCCGCTGAGAGAAGGACCTACTAAGGTATCCAAATTGCAGCAGCCCATCAACCCTGACAAGGCACTACTTGGTCAGCCATATAAGCCTTCTCCTATTCAGGTGGCCCCAGAAATGACCACAGACTCTGATAAATCAGGAGTGTGGTTTACAGATGCATCCTCTCGGAGAGTGGGGTCCAAGTGGCGTTACAAAGCCGCTGCCTTGCAGATTGCTACAGGCCAAACCATCACTGAGGAGGGTGATGGCAGTGCACAGGTAGGGGAACTGCGTGCTCTCATGCTAGCAGCAGAGCACGGAGCAACAACCATTTACACTGATTCCTACTCCACATTCAAAGGTGCCACTGAGTGGATTTGCCAGTGGGAAGCGAATCAGTGGAAGGTTTCAAATGTGGAAGTTTGGAGGGCTGATGACTGGAAAAGACTATTAGAGATAGGCCGATCCAGATCTCTTGAAGTTGGTTGGGTTAAAGGGCATTCCAAACAACAAACCCCAGCTGCAGCCTGGAATAATCAGGCAGATTTTCTGGCAAGAATAAATATAGTTGAAGATGAGAAAGATGAATGGTGGAGATTAGCTGAATGGCTACACATTAAAAGAGGCCATTCAGGAAAGGCAGACCTCTACTATGAATGTAGATCCAGAGGATGGCCAATTTCTATGACTACCTGCGGGGAAATCATTTCAGCTTGTCCACAGTGTAAAGTCAGGCTTAGAGCCGATCACCCCAACCTAGCTCCAGCACAACACATTAGAGAAGACAAGAAGCTATGGAGCACATGGCAAGTTGACTATGTGGGCCCATTTAAACCCTCACATGGGAAGAAATACATACTGGTGGGGGTGGAAGTAGTTTCAGGATTAGTCATGGCTACGGCCGCTAGTGCTGCCACAGGAGCTCAAACTATTGAAGCTTTAAAGCAGTGGTTTAGTTTCTTGCCAATGCCAGAATACATCCAAAGTGATAATGGTTCTCACTTTACAGCGTCATCTGTACAAGACTGGGCTAAGGGTGAGGGAGTCACATGGGTATTCCACACTCCCTACTATCCTCAAGCTAATGGTATTGTAGAGAGAACAAATGCTCTAATTAAGAGACATGCTATTGTATCTAAAGGTAACTGGGATAAACGTTTGCCATATGCAGTTTTCATTGTGAATAACCGATGGGGTAATTATGGTAGTCCTAAAATAAGAGCATTTTGTCCTGACAAGCCAGTGGAGAATGTCAACCATCCACCGGATAAGTCTCAACACCCTCAACAATCATTACACAGGTTACAGGTGGGACAACCAGTAATGGTAAACTTACCTTCAATTGGAGTTGTGCCTATGACCCTGTCAAAACCAAATGGGTTGTATGCATGGGAAGCAACTGATGTAAGTGGGAAAACTCATCGCATCAGTGTACGATGGATTCTCCCAGACTTCTGAATTGCTTTCGCACATACCAGGTTTTCTTGCTTTGTAAATATTCAATAAAGCTGTGTGTTATTCAGGGGGTGGGCATATATAGGATTAATTTGTCTTAGGTTGATTTAGGTTATAGTTATGTTTATGTATTAGTATACTGTTCATGTATGTATAATAGTTAAGAATACTTGTATTTTGTTTTGTTTTCTGATTTTTGGCTTAATGTGAGCCAGGGGGTGGAGTATGTCATGGAGGGTAGCAGAAGCCCTTAGCAGGCCTCCCTGCTGTGAAAGTTGCAGTGTCTCACATTAATGCCAAGAGCATCGCAAAACCAAAACAATCCTTCAGCCCCATGGAAAAGTCTCTCCCTAGTCGAGATAAAAGGTAAACAGTGGCCACTGTTTTGGCTAGGGGGAACGGCAGTTCTCATGCCCGCTCGACACCTGGTGTGGGCCGAGCTTTGGGTGGTCCTACAGGTTGTTTTGGTAAGGACTGTCCAATTGTATAGGTTAATTATAAATTGTGCCAATCTGTAAGAATAAGGTAAAATAGCCTGGGCTGGAGGGTTACCTCTTTTGAACATTATAAAAATGGTGTGCCTGCCTGGATCGGGGCTTTTGCTGGCTTGAGCTTGCTGGTACCTGCTCCTACTGCTCGCTCGCCTGCCTGCCTGCCTGCCTCGCTTCTGCTCTGGTGACCTCACGTTCCTGATCGGCCCTGCCCGACGAGGGGCCCGCAGAGGCCTGAAACCCGCTTGGGCCCGATCCTGATGAACAAAGGGACACCACCCAAACTTCTAATCCTGCTAATCTGAACCACTGAATCGTGAGTAAACCAAAGAAAGAACTCCTCACCTAAAGACTGAGTAACTTTAAAGGCTCAAAAGAACTCTAAAGAAATCACAGACTCTCCTTTATCTGCTATTTTCTGAAATGTTATTCTACAACCTCAATCCTAAAAGAACTCAGGTGGGGAATTTAGTTTGGGAGGGGGATCTCTGTGTTTGAGCAATAAGTCACTTAAAATCCACAAGTGAGCCTCCACGTATTTCCCTCACAACCTCCCAAACTACCTTCTGTGGCACTTGGGTGCTTTCCTTATTCCTCTTCCAGAGGCATTCTTTTGGGTTAGCCCCATTTATCCCTTTTGCCCTGTCTATTACTGCAATAGCTTCATAGAAAGGGGGTCAGATGTTGTAACAAAGCCAACACTCTTTGGCCAGGTCAGGGTTGGTCTTATTAAAAATCCCATAACTGGCCTGCATTATCTTCCACAAGGTTCCATATTCTGAGATTTCCCTAGGGACATCTACCTGTGTCTCGTTTAAATCTTCTGATGTGCTGCTGTTTGTGGTCCTTTGATCTCCCCCTAGTATGGGGTTGGGTCCTACCAGTTCCGATTCCTGGTAGACTGGCTCCTTTTTGATGAGGAAATGTGCACCTCTATCTGTCCCTGGTTCCCATAACCTAGCCCCCCAGGTCTTCCCTATTAACCATGCTTGGTCTTCTGGTTTGGTGACATTGATATAAATCCATAAACAATTCCCTGCGTCTGCAATGCCCCCTCCTTGACGCCTTGGGGGTTTACAGCCATAGGGACCCCATCCTACCTCCAAATATTTATCTGGATTACTAACTCTCCAGTCTGGGGCAATAGTTTCACAACCCCAGTAAGCACAATAATAGTGTCCAGGATAGTTACAATATCCTTTCCCTGGGATTGAGCTAGGACAAAAGTAAAAGCCATATAACTTTAAGCAGGGCTGGGTGGGCACAATGTCACATAAGTAACAGGTAAGGCTAGGGGCACCAGGGGTAATTGTAGCTTGAATAACCTTTTGATCTTCCCATCGTATTAAGGTCCATCTAAATGGCTGGTGGGGCAGATGTTCATCTGCTTTTGCCTCCCTTACAAACAGCAGGGGATACAGAACAATAATTTGTAGAGTCCAGTGATAACCATTGGCACAAGGGATGGGGAAAGCCCCAGAGTTTTTCTTATTCCCTGGTTGCACTCTGTTCCCCCTGCTAGAATCCTCATTTCTGATGTGGTCCCATAAACATTTCTCCAGTGTCCCTATCTGAGGGTTCTTCTCTCCACAGCCTTTTACCCCTCTGCCTCGCTTGTTGACTCGGTTGCTTCGGGCCACGAGGGATACCATCTTCTCTGTAGCAGGGATACTCTTCAGGAGCCCTCTGGGACAGCTTCTTAATCCTAATGTTTAATGGGACGTGTGCTGCCTTGGGCTTTTGTCAAACAGGTCTGACAGGTGCAACCAACAATATCCACTATATTTTTGTTTAATTTTGACAATCAGATTAGTCTCTCATGCTTTTTCCCTATTTTTCTGGGATTCAGTCAATTATGTCCCTCCAAGATTTTTGGCACGAACCACTAACTCCCCTAAGTGGAATCCCCCTGCAATGTTTCACCACTTGTCTCTACAAACTTTACAGATGTGGTATACAAAAAGGGGTAACAGTCTGAGTTACAAATTAACCCCTCTTCTGTATAGTCTAGGTCTGGTATCTATTCGTTTACAGCCTCTTTTCTTCTTTGTAATTTCAACCTTAGGTCCCCTGGGTCTCCAATTATTTGCCACTCAGATGCTGGCCCTTCCACTGGTCCCTTAATTCTGCTGGCATGAGTCCATCCCCTTTCTGCAGTCCGAACTGCTGTCTCTGTTGTGAGTAATACAAGGTAAGGACCTTCCCACTGGGGGCTCAGATTTGCTTCCCTCCAGGTCTTAACCAACACCCAGTCTCCTGGTTGTACTCGATGTAGCTTCAAATCTAGTGGAGGCCTCTGTGCCAAAATTCCTTTTTTCCACATAGCTTCCCTGTACTTCATTAAATTTGTGATGTAGATACTCATCTTCTCATCCCTCACTACCGGAGGGTCCCGCGATTCTCCCATGTCATAGGGCATTCCATAGAGCATTTCCAAAGGCGTTATTCCCAGATCAGTTCTTGGTTGTGTCCGAATGTTTAACAAAGCCAAAGGTAAACACCTGAGCCAAGTTAATTTAGTTTCAGTCATTAATTTAGTAAGTTGCTTCTTAATTTCCCCATTCATTCTTTCCACTCTTCCTGAACTCTGAGGGTGCCAAGGGGTATGGTGGTCCCACCGAATTCCCATCGCACTCATAATTTCAGTGACTACTTTTGACACTAAATGAGGGCCCCTATCTGAGTCAATCACCTCCATTATCCCGTACCTAGGTATTATCTGCTCTAAGAGAATCTTTACAACCACTTGGGCAGTAGCTCTTGCTGTAGGGAATGCCTGCACACAGTGTGTTAAATGATCCACCAACATTAATAAATACCGGTCTCTCCCAACCTTCGGTAGCTCCGTGACATCAACTTGGGTACATGCAAATGGTCTCTTAGCTACTGGTCTGCCCCCTAATGGAGGTCTCCTCAAATTGGCCTTGTTTACCTTTAAACATACAACACATCCCTGGACTACTTGTTTGGCCAAATTATCCACACCAATACACATATGCTTTGTGGCCAATTGGTCCACTAATGCCTGTGCTCCCCAAGGAGTTTTTTGGTGTGTTCTTTCCATAATTTCTAAAGCAGCAGATTTAGGTAAGACTGTTCTGTCATCCTCAGGGATCTTCCATTCTCCCTTGGGACTTTCCCTTAGTCCCATCTTTTGCATCTTCTCTTTTTCCTGGGTAGTGAAGCTGTATATCTTCCACATTTCCCTAGAGGAACTTTCCTCCACCCCCCTGCTTTCCTTCGGAGTGTCCTCCACCACACTCAGTGCAGCCCTTTTTGCTTCCTTGTCCGCTGCATTATTGCCTCTACTCTTATAATCTAATCCTCTCTGGTGTCCCCTTAAGTGCACTACTGTGCTTTTTTTAGGCCCCCTTAACACTTCTAAAGTCTCCTTTATTAGCCTCTGATGTATCAAATCCCTACCTTGAGAGTTTATTAACCCTCTCTCTTCCCAAATTTTTCCAAAGGTATGTACCACCCCAAAGGCATATTTTGAATCAGTATCTATGGTCCCTACTTTACCTTTTAGCAGTCTTAATGCTTGTAACACTGCACAAAGCTCACACGCTTGTGCTGACCACACCTTACTTAGTGGACCTGATTCCACAACTTCTAAATCTTCTCCACCTATTATTGCATACCCAGACACTCGCCTTCCCTCTACCACTCGTGCAGATCCATCCACAAACAATCTCTCTCCCTCCCCTAGTTCCTCCTCTTCTAGATCAGGCCTAATTTTTGTTTGCTCCTCTATGGTGGATAAACATTCATGCACCAGTTTCTCCTCAGTGGGCTCCCCGTACAAGAATTGAGCAGGGTTTTGCAGTGTTGTCATTTCGATTGTTAGCTTCGGGGAACTGAGGAGGATACTTTCATATTTTAGAAGTCCAGCATCTGTTACCCATTTCTCAGCCTTCTGTTGTAAAACTCCTCGGATGTTGTGAGGAGATAGCACTCTTAGTTCCCCATTTAAAGTAATCTAATTAGCCTCTTCCACGAGAAGAGCACAGGCTACTACAGCCTGTAAGCAGGTAGCCCATCCCCTACCTACAGGATCCAGTAGCTTGGGTAGATATCCAATAGGTTTCTTTTTCCCTGCCCAGTCTTGTGTAAGGACCCCATATGCTGTACCTTCCTCGGTGTTAACAAATAGAAGGGTCTTCTTAAGTCTGGTAAACTGAGAACTGGAGCTCTAACTAGGTCCTGGTTTAATCCCTCTAATCACTTATTATCCTCCTCAATCCATTTCGTTAATCCATCCTGGGTCAATTTTTCATACAGAAATTTGACCTTTGAACTGTATCATAGTATCATAGTATCATAGTATCATTCTCTATCCACTGCCGACAGTATCCTATCAACCCCAGTAGCTGTCTCACCTGTTTCTTGCTTCTAGGGGGTTGTAGGGAGAGAATTCCCTGAACTCTTTCGGGGTCTATCTTCTTTTCTCCCTTACTCAGATAATGTCCCAAATATCTAACTTCTTCTTCTACAAATTGCAATTTAGACTTCGAAACCTTTAGGCCTCTCGAGCCTAAAAAATTTAACAATCTAATACTTTCTGTTCTTACTTCTTCTTCAGTCTCTCCTGCTATCAAAAGATCATCCACATATTGAAGTAAAGTTATCCCCTCCCCAGGTTTATATTCTGCCAAAATTTGTTCTAATGCCTGTCCAAACAGGTTGGGCGATTCCGTGAAGCCCTGGGGTAACACCGTCCATCTCAGCTGCTGTTTCCCATAGGTATCTGGGTCCTCCCACTCGAATGCAAAATAATCCCTACTTTCTTCATCTAAAGGGCAGGCCCAAAATGCATCCTTTACATCTATCACACTATAATACTGTTTCTCAGGGCTCAACCTACTCAGTAATGTGTGTGGATTGGCTACTACCGGGAACCGAGTCACAGCTTTCTTATTTATTTCCCTTCAATCATGAACTAGCTGATAGGATCCATCTGCCTTCCTGACAGGTAGTACAGGGGTATTAAAGGGGGACATGCAGGGTTCTAGAAGACCCCGTTCCAACAACTGTTCCATCTCTGGTTTCAGCCCCTTTTTCCCTTCAGGAGATACAGGGAACTGTTTTACCCAAACCGGGATCTCTGGATTGCTGATAGTGACTGTGAAAGGGGGAATATTTAATCTCCCTGTAGTCTCAGGGGTATACCATACCTCTGGGTCAATTTTGGCCTCATCCTCTACCCTCAAAGGGCATAGTCTGATCTTTATTGTCCCGCTTACCACTTCCATATTGATTCCTAGTTCCACTATCAAATCCCTTCCCAATAGATTGTGTTCTGCCTCAGACACTAATAAAAAATCACATACACCCACTTTTGAATCAGCTTCTACCAGCACATTTTTAATTATAGGGACCCCAAATGGTTCCCCTTTAGCTCCTATTACCTTAGCAGTTTCCCTAGAAACTTCACATCCTGATGGTAACTTCTGAACAGTAGATCTCTCAGCCCCTGTATCAATAAGAAGTTCTAATTCCTGTTGCTGGGGTCCCACTTTCAATTTTATCAAGGGCTCTGAATGTTGTTGGGACCCCAGCAAATAGAGCCCCTGACCCCCCTAATCTTCTTTAAAGTTCTTCTCATCCTGAGCTTTCTTTCTACGCTCCCTGTGCATGTGTCCCTTTCCTCCACAATAAAAACATACTATTGCCCTCCTTTCCCTGCAAAGACCCCAACCCCCTCCCCCATTTCTCTGGGTCCCGGGATTGGGTCTCTCAGTTCTTCCACTTTCTCTAACCACAGCCACCATCATCCGCACATGCCTGCGATGAGTTTCTTCATCCCTCCTAACATACACTTTCTGGGCTTCCCTTAGTAGTTTGTCCAATCCCCTATCCTGCCAATTATCTATCTTTTCTAGCTTTTTCCTCATATCATCCCAGGATTTGGCCACGAACTGAGTTATCAGCAGGGCCTGTCCAGGTTGGGTCTCAGGATCCAATCCTGAGGACATTTGTAAGTTCTTCCTCAACCTTTCAAGCCACTCAGTCGGAGTCTCCTCCTTTCTCTGCCTCTCATTAAATGCCCTATTAATATTTTGCCCTCTGGGGACTGCTTCCCTAATTCCTTGGATGACAATTGCCCTCAAGTCCTGCATATTGACTCTATGCTCTTGCTGTTGATGATTCCACCCTGGATCCTCCAGGGGCCATTTAGTATCTGCCAAAGGTCCTTGGACATGTTGCATGTCCCAAATTCACATCCCCGCCCTCCTAATCATATTTCTTTCCTCGGCAGTACACAGTATGTTCAGTATGGCCTGGAATTCTCCCCCTGTGTATATGTTAGGTCCCAAAAATTGATCTAATTTCTCTGCCACTCCTAATGGGTCCTCCAATAGATTTCCCATTTCCTTCTTAAAATCTCGTACGTCTGCTGTGCTCAAAGGCACTGAAACAAAACCTATGACCGGATTTGGCCCCGGCCCTCCCACAGGCATCTCCCGAAGTGGGTATCAATTATTTTCTCTGGTCCTGCTGCGAGTTCTAGGGCCAGGCCGATCCTCCACTGTCTCATCCTGACCCTCCAAAGGTGGGGCATTAGGGACAGATGGAGTTGGTGGGTTCTGAGGGGGTACATATGGTGGGGGAATTAATGGGAGCTCCTCTTCCCTTCTACCTTTTTCCCTAGGTTTCTCCAGTTCCTCATCCTTCCGTTTTAATGGGAACAGGGAAATATTATTTGCTGGTACTGTTACCCAGATTGCAGCATAATTGCTTTCCTCCTGACTAAAAGGAACCTTTCCATTAACCCATATGCTCAGCTTCTGCCTCACCCAGTCCTCTATGGCCCCGAACACCGGCCAAAATACATTCCTAGATATCTCCTCCCCTCCCCATACAACCACACAATATTGGATCATTTTTGCCTTATCCTTACCCTGAATGTTTGGGTAATATTCCCAGTTTTCTAACATAAATCCTAATGGACTATCTTTAGCTATTGATGGAAGTTTTATGGGAGCCAGGGGCTTGCTCTTCCCGTGTCCCATCTTCTGGAGCGCCCTCAATCAACCGTGTGTGCGTCCACTCGCTTCCCCTCGTTCGTGGCCCACGTCCTCGCGGGCAGATGAGAACCGCACTACTGGAAGGTCTGCACTCACTTGGGTTAGTGCCGAGCTGCCGGCCCCCCTCTCATTCACACACACACTCGCTGCGCCTCCAGGATCCCCGACCCAGACCGAACGGAATCCCTTATATATACTCACGCATCCTGCGTCTTCGTCCGGACCTTTGTGCACAAAGTTTACAGGGTCTGCGGCCTCCTTTGCCTCTTACTCTGAATTTGGGTTCGTCGGTGCAGCGGTGATAGAAGCTGGACTACCCGGGCCGCCGATAAACAGGTGGCAGGGTGCCCCCCAAGTAGAGTGTGATGGTTTGGGGGTTACCCCGCCCCCCCACACTTTTGAATTTGCCCCAGCTAACTCAGACGGACCCTGGGAATATAGATGAAGCAATTTATTTACAGCTAGCAGAATTTACAAGCAGCTATTTACAATATATACAGTTATATACAATTATATACAGAAATATACAAAGGATAAACAATACAAAAGCACAACTCCCCTCCCAGAAACCTAAGTCCCCAGGAGGGGCTTTTAAACCACCCCAACACCTCCCCCCGGCCCTCTTAACCTTACCCCAGTTCTCAGGAAGAATAGAGGTGCAGCCAAGAGGTTAGGGAGCAAGGTTAGTAGGAGCAGGGTTAATGAGATGTGACCAGGTCTAAGGCCAAAGCAAGAGTGAGAGACAAAATGGAGAATGTTTTCTTCTTCTTCCCAGAGTTCTCAGCGTGACTGTGAGAGAAGTAGACACAATTGTTTTTCATTTCACTGCCTGTTATCTAGTTCTTTTACCAAAACATTCCAGCTTGCTTCAAACTAGCACAATCCACCCCTGTCTACTTCGCTCAGAGTATCACTGAGAATTATCCAATCTAATCTAAAACAATATTTACACTAAAACAATATATACAAGTTCAGTTCACACTTCAATCAGATGTAGGTGATTCAAAAGCTCAGAACAGGGACTCCCAGGTGATGTTGGGTTCGTGCTCACGTACTGTAGATTCTATCGTAGATTCTCTCAGTGTTGGGCGCCGATGTTACCTAGAACAGAAAACTCCTAACAGCTTGAATTTAAACTCTCTCAGCTAAAGTTAGATTTCTCTGTGGAATACACTGGATTTCACCATTCTCCTGCATTACCCAGTAGGTATGACCAGGACCTTCAGCAGAAACCACCCCTCGGACAGGTTTCCCTTTGCCCGAAGGAGAAAATACCCAAACAGTTTTCCCTAACAGATTCTTTTCACGTACAACAGGAACTTTATCACCGTCTACTGTTTGGACTAAATCTGATTGTGCAGGTCCTGCTCTATTTACTGAACCTCTACTATTTACCAACCAAGTAGCTTCTGCTAAATGTTTGTCCCAGTTTTTCAGAGTTCCACCCCCCATGGCTTTGAGGGTGGTTTTCAGCAAACCATTGTAGCGTTCAATCTTCCCTGAAGCTGGTGCATAGTAGGGTATATGATAGATCCATTCAATACCATGCTCTTTGGCCCAGTTTTTTACAAGATTGTTCTTGAAATGAGTACCATTGTCTGACTCAATTCTCTCTGGAGTTCCATGTGTCCACAAGATTTGTCTCTCCAAACCAACAATGGTGTTACGTGCAGTAGCATGTGGAACTGGATAGGTTTCCAACCATCCAGTGCTGGCTTCTACCATTGTTAGCACATACTGCTTGCCAGAATGTGATCGAGGTAAAGTGATGTAGTCAATCTGCCAGGCTTCACCATACTTGTACTTTGACCATCTCTCACCATACCATAAGGGCTTGATTCGCTTAGCCTGCTTAATAGCAGCACAAATGTCACAGTCATAGATGACTTGGGTGATAGCGTCCATGGACAAGTCAATTGACCTATCGCGAGCCCATCGGTATGTTCCATCTCTGCCTTGATGTCCAGATGAATCATGGGCCCACCGAGCTAAGAACAGCTCACCTCGGTGTTTCCAATCAAGGTCAATGTCAAGATCAGAGTTGGTATGAACTTGAGCAATCTTAGCAGCTTGGTCTGCCTTCTGGTTGTGTTGATGCTCCTCAGTGGCTCTGCTCTTAGGCATGTGTGCGTCTACGTGCCGCACCTTCACTGGAATTTTCTCCAGTCGTGCATCAATGTCCTGCCATAGATCAGCACACCAAACAGGCTTTCCTTTCCTCTGCCAACCGTTCTTCTTCCAGTCCTTTAGCCAACCCCATAGAGCATTGGCTACCATCCACGAGTCGGTGTAGAGGTAAAGGATAGGCCAATTCTCACGTTCAGCCACATCAAGAGCAAGTTGAACAGCTTTTACCTCAGCGAACTGACTGGATTCTCCTTCTCCATCTTTTGTTTCGGTAACTCTCCTGGTTGGACTCCAAACCGCTGACTTCCATATTCGCTTGTTCCCAACAAGACGACAGGAACCATCTGTGAACAAAGCATAGTTCTTTTCCTGATCAGAGAGATCACCATAGGGAGGAGCTTCCTCAGCACGAGTTATTTTCTCCTCTGGAGGTCTGGAACAGTCTGTGCCTTCCAGCCAGTTGGTGATCACCTCCACCAGACCAGATCGGTCAAGATTACCCATTCGTGCTCGTTGGGTTATCAAAGCCATCCATTTAGACCAGGTTGCATCTGTGGCATGATGTGGTGCTGAACCTTTGCCCTTGAACATGCAGTTAAGAACTGGCAGTCTAGGAGCTAAAAGCAATTGTGACTCAGTTTCAATCACTTCAGAAGCTGCTTTCACTCCCTCATAGGCTGCTAGAATCTCTTTCTCAGTTGCAGTGTAATTTGTCTCTGAACCTCTGTAACAACGTCCCCAGAAACCAAGTGGACGACCACGTGTCTCATTTGGAGCTCTCTGCCAAAGACTCCAAGTTGGACATTGTCACTGGCAGCCGTGTACAGAATGTTTTTAATGTCCGGAGCAGATCTCACAGGTCCCAAGCCCACTGCATGGACTACTTCTCGTTTGATCTGATCAAAGGCTGCTTGTTGTTCAGGTCCCCACTCGAAATTGTTTCTCTTACGAGTCACATCATGCAGAGGTTTGACAATCTGACTGAAACCAGGAATGTGTAGTCTCCAAAATCCCACCACACCAAGAAAAGAAAGTGTGTCCTTCTTACTGGTGGGAACTGCCATGGTAGAGACTTTGTTGATCACATCCTGAGGAATGTAACGGCGACCATCCTGCCACCGCACTCCCAGAAACTGAATTTCTCTGGCAGGTCCTTTGACCTTGTCTCTCTTAATGGCAAAACCTGCTTGCAACAGAATGTCAGTGATTTTGTTACCTTTCTCGAAGACTTCCTCAGCAGTTTGGCCCCACACAATGATGTCGTCGATGTACTGGATGTGCTCTGGAGCTTTACCTTTCTCCAGTGCATTGTGGATGACTGAATGACAGATGGTTGAGCTGTGTTTCCACCCCTGAGGCAAACGGTTGAACTGGTACTGGATTCCTCTCCAGGTGAATGCAAACTGAGGCCTGCACTCCTTTGCTATGGGAATAGAGAAGAAAGCATTAGCAATGTCTATGGTTGCATACCATTTAGCCTCCTTCGATTCCAGCTCGTACTGGAGTTCCTGCATGTCTGGCACAGCTGCACTCATGGGTGGTGTCACCTCGTTGAGGGCACGAAAGTCAACTGTCAGTCTCCAGTCGCCCGTAGGTTTGCGCACAGGCCAGATGGGACTGTTGAAAGGTGAATGAGCTTTCTCGATGACAGCCTGACTCTCCAGTTGACGAATCAGCTGATGAATGGGCAACAAAGAGTCACGGTTAGTTCTGTACTGCCTATGATGAACAGTTTGAGTTGCAATTGGCACTTCCAGGTCCTCTATGTCATGATGTCCCACAACTGCAGATTCATCAGAAAGTTCAGGTCTAACAGACAATTTCAACTTATCATCCTCAATCTCTACAGATGCTATTCCAAAAGCCCATTTATGACCCTTAGGATCTTTGAAACAACCTTGTCTCAAAAAGTCAATTCCCAAAATGCAAGGCGCATCAGGACCAGTTACAATAGTATGTGTCTTCCACTCTTTACCAGTTAAACTGATCTCAGCCTGTATCTTAGTTAACTCTTGAGATCCACCAGTGATTCCAAAGATAGAAATGGACTCTGTCCCTTTGCAATTAGATGGCAATAAAGTACACTGAGCACCTGTGTCAACTAAAGCCCTGTATTTCCGAACTCTTGAACTGCCAGGCCACCTAATGAATACATTCCAAAAGATTCGGTTCTCTCCACTATCCCTTTCCTCCTCCTGGCTGGAGGCAGGGCACCCCTAATGCTGAACATGGCATGTGGGGTGTACACAGTGATTGGTGTTGTTGTGAGAGGAACTGCAACTGTTGGAACAATTGCAGTTGCTCTCGGGAGCTGAAGAAGTGACAGCTACTTTCCTGGCATTATTGCCTCTGTTTCTGCCACTCTGCAGATCCCTGACCCTCTTTGAAAGAGCTGAAGTAGGTTTACCATCCCATTTGTTCATGTTCTCACCATATGTGTCACGCAGAAGTATCCACAGTGACGCACGTGATTGCTGCTGTCTGGGTGGAATTTGTCTCCTCCTGGGCTGGAATTGCCTTGCAGGAGGCGGGCGTCTGTTCCTGACTGCAGAAACATGCACCCATTCAGATGATGCAGGAACGGTATCCTTTACCAGATTGGTAATGTTTTTGAGATCCTCCTTCAGTTCTTTCATGCTCTCCTTGATGCCATCTCTAATCTCTGTACCTAGAGTTTTTATGGCAGAGACTAGACCAGAATGTGACAAGCTGTCCTCAATCTGCCTGAGCTGATCAGTGAATTCACCAACAGTGAAAGATCTTCCATTATCACTCCTTGCTAGGAATTTACTGGCCAAGATGTTAGCATAGGATGAAGGAGCAAGCTTAATCAGCTTCTTCATGAGACCTGTTCCCAAAGGAATATCGTCAGGCTCATGAGTACCATGATCTCCATAAAGCACTTCCTTCACAGCAAACTCCTTCAGAAGCTTAATTCCCTGCTCAATGGTGTTCCACTTCTTGGCAGCCCATGGCAAATCATCTCGGGAAGGATATCTCATAGCCACAGCAAACAAAAGGCGTGTCCACAAGCTAACCCTACCAAGAGGACTTGCCAGGTGTTTGTCCACTCCACTCTCCTTAGTGAGTGGTCCCAGCTGCTTGGCAGACTTGTCTCCTACCTGCAGGGCATTAGCACCAATGCCACGGCATCTCACTAGCCAGCTTAGGATTGGCTCACCTGATTCCCTTGTGTATTCCTTCCTAACTTCCCTGACCTCTCTGAGTGGATCCTTGGAACCCTGGATGTCATCTTCCTCCTCTTCCTCCTGTTGTTCTGGTGGTGCTGGGCCTAACAGAACCTTCCTCATTGCACTCCTAAACTCATGGGAACCATCCTCTCTCTTGGCAGCTAACCTCACAGCGCTCCTCTCACTTGAGTATTGTTGTCTCAGCACATCTACAAGGTCTTGCAGACTAACTGCCTCCTCTTCCTCCTCTTGCTGCTGATCACCAGAGGTCCCCTGTCTTACGTCCTCCTGTGAACCACTCTTTGTCTTAGCTTTTGCCTTAGCCGGTGCCAGAAAGGCCTGAGCAGCAACAGACTTGGATGTGTCTGCTGGAGGATTTGAATCTTTAGGAGTCTGACTTGGAGGGTTTGAATCCTTAGGAGTCTGACCTGGAGCTTTTGAATCATTAGGAGTCTGACCTGAAGGGTTTGAATCCTTAGGAGTCTGACCTGGAGCATTTGAATTACTGGGGGTCTGACCTGGAGCTTGTGAGTTCAAATCTGCCTTGCTTTTAACAGGAGGATTTTGGTTCTGGTCTGCTGGCTGGGGGTTCGAATTGGCTGAGCTGGTGTCATTAGGATTTGGACTGACTGGGCTAGCGTTACTAGCACTAGTAGTAGTATTAGCATTAGTGGGATTGTTTGCCTGTCCTCCTGGGATGCCTGCCAACCCTGACTTGTTTTCATTTTTGCTAGGAACATTCTGATTTTGGGTACCTGCCTGTCCTCCTGAGGCTCCTGCTGAACTCTGCCCGTTATCATTATTGTTTAAGTTAGTGGCAGGAACATTGGCTGTGTTCCCAGCACTTGGAGAAGGAGGGGCAGAGGCTGGCAAGGGGGAAGCCGATGACTGTGTTCCCTTGTTTTGCTGTGAAAGAGACTGCTTCTGAGACACAGAATTTTTCCTAGCTCTTACAGAAGCTGGTTTTGAATTTTTCACCAATAATGCCAAAATTAATATGAATATTAAAATCATGAGGCAAATATTAAAAACTGTGAGAAGAAAAACAGTTTTACACGAGCATGTACCTATACAAACAGTTGGAATTCCTGTCTTAGGCTGAATAACTCTCATTAGAGCCATATTTAAAGCAGAATTTCCATTGATTGTCACATTATTGACCAGAGCTCCTGTAATATCCTTGGTAATATTCTCAGAGATATTAAAACCAGCATAACCAAGAATAAAATCACCCCAGCTCCAGAACATACCTGAAACCTTAGCTTTAGCCTTATTATAAGCCAGATCAATGAAATAAGCAACAATTTGAGCTTTTATCCAATTAAATGCCAAGTAAACAAAACCAGACCAGAGCAATGCACCAACCAAATACAATAGCTGCTTGATTAGCTTCATCTTAATTCCCAGAGCTAATTTCCAGTCACCCAAATCTATCTAGCCCCACGTTGGGCGCCAATTAAAAAATGTGATGGTTTGGGGGTTACCCCGCCCCCCCACACTTTTGAATTTGCCCCAGCTAACTCAGACGGACCCTGGGAATATAGATGAAGCAATTTATTTACAGCTAGCAGAATTTACAAGCAGCTATTTACAATATATACAGTTATATACAATTATATACAGAAATATACAAAGGATAAACAATACAAAAGCACAACTCCCCTCCCAGAAACCTAAGTCCCCAGGAGGGGCTTTTAAACCACCCCAACACCTCCCCCCGGCCCTCTTAACCTTACCCCAGTTCTCAGGAAGAATAGAGGTGCAGCCAAGAGGTTAGGGAGCAAGGTTAGTAGGAGCAGGGTTAATGAGATGTGACCAGGTCTAAGGCCAAAGCAAGAGTGAGAGACAAAATGGAGAATGTTTTCTTCTTCTTCCCAGAGTTCTCAGCGTGACTGTGAGAGAAGTAGACACAATTGTTTTTCATTTCACTGCCTGTTATCTAGTTCTTTTACCAAAACATTCCAGCTTGCTTCAAACTAGCACAATCCACCCCTGTCTACTTCGCTCAGAGTATCACTGAGAATTATCCAATCTAATCTAAAACAATATTTACACTAAAACAATATATACAAGTTCAGTTCACACTTCAATCAGATGTAGGTGATTCAAAAGCTCAGAACAGGGACTCCCAGGTGATGTTGGGTTCGTGCTCACGTACTGTAGATTCTATCGTAGATTCTCTCAGTGTTGGGCGCCGATGTTACCTAGAACAGAAAACTCCTAACAGCTTGAATTTAAACTCTCTCAGCTAAAGTTAGATTTCTCTGTGGAATACACTGGATTTCACCATTCTCCTGCATTACCCAGTAGGTATGACCAGGACCTTCAGCAGAAACCACCCCTCGGACAGGTTTCCCTTCGCCCGAAGGAGAAAATACCCAAACAGTTTTCCCTAACAGATTCTTTTCACGTACAACAGGAACTTTATCACCGTCTACTGTTTGGACTAAATCTGATTGTGCAGGTCCTGCTCTATTTACTGAACCTCTACTATTTACCAACCAAGTAGCTTCTGCTAAATGTTTGTCCCAGTTTTTCAGAGTTCCACCCCCCATGGCTTTGAGGGTGGTTTTCAGCAAACCATTGTAGCGTTCAATCTTCCCTGAAGCTGGTGCATAGTAGGGTATATGATAGATCCATTCAATACCATGCTCTTTGGCCCAGTTTTTTACAAGATTGTTCTTGAAATGAGTACCATTGTCTGACTCAATTCTCTCTGGAGTTCCATGTGTCCACAAGATTTGTCTCTCCAAACCAACAATGGTGTTACGTGCAGTAGCATGTGGAACTGGATAGGTTTCCAACCATCCAGTGCTGGCTTCTACCATTGTTAGCACATACTGCTTGCCAGAATGTGATCGAGGTAAAGTGATGTAGTCAATCTGCCAGGCTTCACCATACTTGTACTTTGACCATCTCTCACCATACCATAAGGGCTTGATTCGCTTAGCCTGCTTAATAGCAGCACAAATGTCACAGTCATAGATGACTTGGGTGATAGCGTCCATGGACAAGTCAATTGACCTATCGCGAGCCCATCGGTATGTTCCATCTCTGCCTTGATGTCCAGATGAATCATGGGCCCACCGAGCTAAGAACAGCTCACCTCGGTGTTTCCAATCAAGGTCAATGTCAAGATCAGAGTTGGTATGAACTTGAGCAATCTTAGCAGCTTGGTCTGCCTTCTGGTTGTGTTGATGCTCCTCAGTGGCTCTGCTCTTAGGCATGTGTGCGTCTACGTGCCGCACCTTCACTGGAATTTTCTCCAGTCGTGCATCAATGTCCTGCCATAGATCAGCACACCAAACAGGCTTTCCTTTCCTCTGCCAACCGTTCTTCTTCCAGTCCTTTAGCCAACCCCATAGAGCATTGGCTACCATCCACGAGTCGGTGTAGAGGTAAAGGATAGGCCAATTCTCACGTTCAGCCACATCAAGAGCAAGTTGAACAGCTTTTACCTCAGCGAACTGACTGGATTCTCCTTCTCCATCTTTTGTTTCGGTAACTCTCCTGGTTGGACTCCAAACCGCTGACTTCCATATTCGCTTGTTCCCAACAAGACGACAGGAACCATCTGTGAACAAAGCATAGTTCTTTTCCTGATCAGAGAGATCACCATAGGGAGGAGCTTCCTCAGCACGAGTTATTTTCTCCTCTGGAGGTCTGGAACAGTCTGTGCCTTCCAGCCAGTTGGTGATCACCTCCACCAGACCAGATCGGTCAAGATTACCCATTCGTGCTCGTTGGGTTATCAAAGCCATCCATTTAGACCAGGTTGCATCTGTGGCATGATGTGGTGCTGAACCTTTGCCCTTGAACATGCAGTTAAGAACTGGCAGTCTAGGAGCTAAAAGCAATTGTGACTCAGTTTCAATCACTTCAGAAGCTGCTTTCACTCCCTCATAGGCTGCTAGAATCTCTTTCTCAGTTGCAGTGTAATTTGTCTCTGAACCTCTGTAACAACGTCCCCAGAAACCAAGTGGACGACCACGTGTCTCATTTGGAGCTCTCTGCCAAAGACTCCAAGTTGGACATTGTCACTGGCAGCCGTGTACAGAATGTTTTTAATGTCCGGAGCAGATCTCACAGGTCCCAAGCCCACTGCATGGACTACTTCTCGTTTGATCTGATCAAAGGCTGCTTGTTGTTCAGGTCCCCACTCGAAATTGTTTCTCTTACGAGTCACATCATGCAGAGGTTTGACAATCTGACTGAAACCAGGAATGTGTAGTCTCCAAAATCCCACCACACCAAGAAAAGAAAGTGTGTCCTTCTTACTGGTGGGAACTGCCATGGTAGAGACTTTGTTGATCACATCCTGAGGAATGTAACGGCGACCATCCTGCCACCGCACTCCCAGAAACTGAATTTCTCTGGCAGGTCCTTTGACCTTGTCTCTCTTAATGGCAAAACCTGCTTGCAACAGAATGTCAGTGATTTTGTTACCTTTCTCGAAGACTTCCTCAGCAGTTTGGCCCCACACAATGATGTCGTCGATGTACTGGATGTGCTCTGGAGCTTTACCTTTCTCCAGTGCATTGTGGATGACTGAATGACAGATGGTTGAGCTGTGTTTCCACCCCTGAGGCAAACGGTTGAACTGGTACTGGATTCCTCTCCAGGTGAATGCAAACTGAGGCCTGCACTCCTTTGCTATGGGAATAGAGAAGAAAGCATTAGCAATGTCTATGGTTGCATACCATTTAGCCTCCTTCGATTCCAGCTCGTACTGGAGTTCCTGCATGTCTGGCACAGCTGCACTCATGGGTGGTGTCACCTCGTTGAGGGCACGAAAGTCAACTGTCAGTCTCCAGTCGCCCGTAGGTTTGCGCACAGGCCAGATGGGACTGTTGAAAGGTGAATGAGCTTTCTCGATGACAGCCTGACTCTCCAGTTGACGAATCAGCTGATGAATGGGCAACAAAGAGTCACGGTTAGTTCTGTACTGCCTATGATGAACAGTTTGAGTTGCAATTGGCACTTCCAGGTCCTCTATGTCATGATGTCCCACAACTGCAGATTCATCAGAAAGTTCAGGTCTAACAGACAATTTCAACTTATCATCCTCAATCTCTACAGATGCTATTCCAAAAGCCCATTTATGACCCTTAGGATCTTTGAAACAACCTTGTCTCAAAAAGTCAATTCCCAAAATGCAAGGCGCATCAGGACCAGTTACAATAGTATGTGTCTTCCACTCTTTACCAGTTAAACTGATCTCAGCCTGTATCTTAGTTAACTCTTGAGATCCACCAGTGATTCCAAAGATAGAAATGGACTCTGTCCCTTTGCAATTAGATGGCAATAAAGTACACTGAGCACCTGTGTCAACTAAAGCCCTGTATTTCCGAACTCTTGAACTGCCAGGCCACCTAATGAATACATTCCAAAAGATTCGGTTCTCTCCACTATCCCTTTCCTCCTCCTGGCTGGAGGCAGGGCACCCCTAATGCTGAACATGGCATGTGGGGTGTACACAGTGATTGGTGTTGTTGTGAGAGGAACTGCAACTGTTGGAACAATTGCAGTTGCTCTCGGGAGCTGAAGAAGTGACAGCTACTTTCCTGGCATTATTGCCTCTGTTTCTGCCACTCTGCAGATCCCTGACCCTCTTTGAAAGAGCTGAAGTAGGTTTACCATCCCATTTGTTCATGTTCTCACCATATGTGTCACGCAGAAGTATCCACAGTGACGCACGTGATTGCTGCTGTCTGGGTGGAATTTGTCTCCTCCTGGGCTGGAATTGCCTTGCAGGAGGCGGGCGTCTGTTCCTGACTGCAGAAACATGCACCCATTCAGATGATGCAGGAACGGTATCCTTTACCAGATTGGTAATGTTTTTGAGATCCTCCTTCAGTTCTTTCATGCTCTCCTTGATGCCATCTCTAATCTCTGTACCTAGAGTTTTTATGGCAGAGACTAGACCAGAATGTGACAAGCTGTCCTCAATCTGCCTGAGCTGATCAGTGAATTCACCAACAGTGAAAGATCTTCCATTATCACTCCTTGCTAGGAATTTACTGGCCAAGATGTTAGCATAGGATGAAGGAGCAAGCTTAATCAGCTTCTTCATGAGACCTGTTCCCAAAGGAATATCGTCAGGCTCATGAGTACCATGATCTCCATAAAGCACTTCCTTCACAGCAAACTCCTTCAGAAGCTTAATTCCCTGCTCAATGGTGTTCCACTTCTTGGCAGCCCATGGCAAATCATCTCGGGAAGGATATCTCATAGCCACAGCAAACAAAAGGCGTGTCCACAAGCTAACCCTACCAAGAGGACTTGCCAGGTGTTTGTCCACTCCACTCTCCTTAGTGAGTGGTCCCAGCTGCTTGGCAGACTTGTCTCCTACCTGCAGGGCATTAGCACCAATGCCACGGCATCTCACTAGCCAGCTTAGGATTGGCTCACCTGATTCCCTTGTGTATTCCTTCCTAACTTCCCTGACCTCTCTGAGTGGATCCTTGGAACCCTGGATGTCATCTTCCTCCTCTTCCTCCTGTTGTTCTGGTGGTGCTGGGCCTAACAGAACCTTCCTCATTGCACTCCTAAACTCATGGGAACCATCCTCTCTCTTGGCAGCTAACCTCACAGCGCTCCTCTCACTTGAGTATTGTTGTCTCAGCACATCTACAAGGTCTTGCAGACTAACTGCCTCCTCTTCCTCCTCTTGCTGCTGATCACCAGAGGTCCCCTGTCTTACGTCCTCCTGTGAACCACTCTTTGTCTTAGCTTTTGCCTTAGCCGGTGCCAGAAAGGCCTGAGCAGCAACAGACTTGGATGTGTCTGCTGGAGGATTTGAATCTTTAGGAGTCTGACTTGGAGGGTTTGAATCCTTAGGAGTCTGACCTGGAGCTTTTGAATCATTAGGAGTCTGACCTGAAGGGTTTGAATCCTTAGGAGTCTGACCTGGAGCATTTGAATTACTGGGGGTCTGACCTGGAGCTTGTGAGTTCAAATCTGCCTTGCTTTTAACAGGAGGATTTTGGTTCTGGTCTGCTGGCTGGGGGTTCGAATTGGCTGAGCTGGTGTCATTAGGATTTGGACTGACTGGGCTAGCGTTACTAGCACTAGTAGTAGTATTAGCATTAGTGGGATTGTTTGCCTGTCCTCCTGGGATGCCTGCCAACCCTGACTTGTTTTCATTTTTGCTAGGAACATTCTGATTTTGGGTACCTGCCTGTCCTCCTGAGGCTCCTGCTGAACTCTGCCCGTTATCATTATTGTTTAAGTTAGTGGCAGGAACATTGGCTGTGTTCCCAGCACTTGGAGAAGGAGGGGCAGAGGCTGGCAAGGGGGAAGCCGATGACTGTGTTCCCTTGTTTTGCTGTGAAAGAGACTGCTTCTGAGACACAGAATTTTTCCTAGCTCTTACAGAAGCTGGTTTTGAATTTTTCACCAATAATGCCAAAATTAATATGAATATTAAAATCATGAGGCAAATATTAAAAACTGTGAGAAGAAAAACAGTTTTACACGAGCATGTACCTATACAAACAGTTGGAATTCCTGTCTTAGGCTGAATAACTCTCATTAGAGCCATATTTAAAGCAGAATTTCCATTGATTGTCACATTATTGACCAGAGCTCCTGTAATATCCTTGGTAATATTCTCAGAGATATTAAAACCAGCATAACCAAGAATAAAATCACCCCAGCTCCAGAACATACCTGAAACCTTAGCTTTAGCCTTATTATAAGCCAGATCAATGAAATAAGCAACAATTTGAGCTTTTATCCAATTAAATGCCAAGTAAACAAAACCAGACCAGAGCAATGCACCAACCAAATACAATAGCTGCTTGATTAGCTTCATCTTAATTCCCAGAGCTAATTTCCAGTCACCCAAATCTATCTAGCCCCACGTTGGGCGCCAATTAAAAAATGTGATGGTTTGGGGGTTACCCCGCCCCCCCACACTTTTGAATTTGCCCCAGCTAACTCAGACGGACCCTGGGAATATAGATGAAGCAATTTATTTACAGCTAGCAGAATTTACAAGCAGCTATTTACAATATATACACTTATATACAATTATATACAGAAATATACAAAGGATAAACAATACAAAAGCACAACTCCCCTCCCAGAAACCTAAGTCCCCAGGAGGGGCTTTTAAACCACCCCAACACCTCCCCCCGGCCCTCTTAACCTTACCCCAGTTCTCAGGAAGAATAGAGGTGCAGCCAAGAGGTTAGGGAGCAAGGTTAGTAGGAGCAGGGTTAATGAGATGTGACCAGGTCTAAGGCCAAAGCAAGAGTGAGAGACAAAATGGAGAATGTTTTCTTCTTCTTCCCAGAGTTCTCAGCGTGACTGTGAGAGAAGTAGACACAATTGTTTTTCATTTCACTGCCTGTTATCTAGTTCTTTTACCAAAACATTCCAGCTTGCTTCAAACTAGCACAATCCACCCCTGTCTACTTCGCTCAGAGTATCACTGAGAATTATCCAATCTAATCTAAAACAATATTTACACTAAAACAATATATACAAGTTCAGTTCACACTTCAATCAGATGTAGGTGATTCAAAAGCTCAGAACAGGGACTCCCAGGTGATGTTGGGTTCGTGCTCACGTACTGTAGATTCTATCGTAGATTCTCTCAGTGTTGGGCGCCGATGTTACCTAGAACAGAAAACTCCTAACAGCTTGAATTTAAACTCTCTCAGCTAAAGTTAAATTTCTCTGTGGAATACACTGGATTTCACCATTCTCCTGCATTACCCAGTAGGTATGACCAGGACCTTCAGCAGAAACCACCCCTCGGACAGGTTTCCCTTCGCCCGAAGGAGAAAATACCCAAACAGTTTTCCCTAACAGATTCTTTTCACGTACAACAGGAACTTTATCACCGTCTACTGTTTGGACTAAATCTGATTGTGCAGGTCCTGCTCTATTTACTGAACCTCTACTATTTACCAACCAAGTAGCTTCTGCTAAATGTTTGTCCCAGTTTTTCAGAGTTCCACCCCCCATGGCTTTGAGGGTGGTTTTCAGCAAACCATTGTAGCGTTCAATCTTCCCTGAAGCTGGTGCATAGTAGGGTATATGATAGATCCATTCAATACCATGCTCTTTGGCCCAGTTTTTTACAAGATTGTTCTTGAAATGAGTACCATTGTCTGACTCAATTCTCTCTGGAGTTCCATGTGTCCACAAGATTTGTCTCTCCAAACCAACAATGGTGTTACGTGCAGTAGCATGTGGAACTGGATAGGTTTCCAACCATCCAGTGCTGGCTTCTACCATTGTTAGCACATACTGCTTGCCAGAATGTGATCGAGGTAAAGTGATGTAGTCAATCTGCCAGGCTTCACCATACTTGTACTTTGACCATCTCTCACCATACCATAAGGGCTTGATTCGCTTAGCCTGCTTAATAGCAGCACAAATGTCACAGTCATAGATGACTTGGGTGATAGCGTCCATGGACAAGTCAATTGACCTATCGCGAGCCCATCGGTATGTTCCATCTCTGCCTTGATGTCCAGATGAATCATGGGCCCACCGAGCTAAGAACAGCTCACCTCGGTGTTTCCAATCAAGGTCAATGTCAAGATCAGAGTTGGTATGAACTTGAGCAATCTTAGCAGCTTGGTCTGCCTTCTGGTTGTGTTGATGCTCCTCAGTGGCTCTGCTCTTAGGCATGTGTGCGTCTACGTGCCGCACCTTCACTGGAATTTTCTCCAGTCGTGCATCAATGTCCTGCCATAGATCAGCACACCAAACAGGCTTTCCTTTCCTCTGCCAACCGTTCTTCTTCCAGTCCTTTAGCCAACCCCATAGAGCATTGGCTACCATCCACGAGTCGGTGTAGAGGTAAAGGATAGGCCAATTCTCACGTTCAGCCACATCAAGAGCAAGTTGAACAGCTTTTACCTCAGCGAACTGACTGGATTCTCCTTCTCCATCTTTTGTTTCGGTAACTCTCCTGGTTGGACTCCAAACCGCTGACTTCCATATTCGCTTGTTCCCAACAAGACGACAGGAACCATCTGTGAACAAAGCATAGTTCTTTTCCTGATCAGAGAGATCACCATAGGGAGGAGCTTCCTCAGCACGAGTTATTTTCTCCTCTGGAGGTCTGGAACAGTCTGTGCCTTCCAGCCAGTTGGTGATCACCTCCACCAGACCAGATCGGTCAAGATTACCCATTCGTGCTCGTTGGGTTATCAAAGCCATCCATTTAGACCAGGTTGCATCTGTGGCATGATGTGGTGCTGAACCTTTGCCCTTGAACATGCAGTTAAGAACTGGCAGTCTAGGAGCTAAAAGCAATTGTGACTCAGTTTCAATCACTTCAGAAGCTGCTTTCACTCCCTCATAGGCTGCTAGAATCTCTTTCTCAGTTGCAGTGTAATTTGTCTCTGAACCTCTGTAACAACGTCCCCAGAAACCAAGTGGACGACCACGTGTCTCATTTGGAGCTCTCTGCCAAAGACTCCAAGTTGGACATTGTCACTGGCAGCCGTGTACAGAATGTTTTTAATGTCCGGAGCAGATCTCACAGGTCCCAAGCCCACTGCATGGACTACTTCTCGTTTGATCTGATCAAAGGCTGCTTGTTGTTCAGGTCCCCACTCGAAATTGTTTCTCTTACGAGTCACATCATGCAGAGGTTTGACAATCTGACTGAAACCAGGAATGTGTAGTCTCCAAAATCCCACCACACCAAGAAAAGAAAGTGTGTCCTTCTTACTGGTGGGAACTGCCATGGTAGAGACTTTGTTGATCACATCCTGAGGAATGTAACGGCGACCATCCTGCCACCGCACTCCCAGAAACTGAATTTCTCTGGCAGGTCCTTTGACCTTGTCTCTCTTAATGGCAAAACCTGCTTGCAACAGAATGTCAGTGATTTTGTTACCTTTCTCGAAGACTTCCTCAGCAGTTTGGCCCCACACAATGATGTCGTCGATGTACTGGATGTGCTCTGGAGCTTTACCTTTCTCCAGTGCATTGTGGATGACTGAATGACAGATGGTTGAGCTGTGTTTCCACCCCTGAGGCAAACGGTTGAACTGGTACTGGATTCCTCTCCAGGTGAATGCAAACTGAGGCCTGCACTCCTTTGCTATGGGAATAGAGAAGAAAGCATTAGCAATGTCTATGGTTGCATACCATTTAGCCTCCTTCGATTCCAGCTCGTACTGGAGTTCCTGCATGTCTGGCACAGCTGCACTCATGGGTGGTGTCACCTCGTTGAGGGCACGAAAGTCAACTGTCAGTCTCCAGTCGCCCGTAGGTTTGCGCACAGGCCAGATGGGACTGTTGAAAGGTGAATGAGCTTTCTCGATGACAGCCTGACTCTCCAGTTGACGAATCAGCTGATGAATGGGCAACAAAGAGTCACGGTTAGTTCTGTACTGCCTATGATGAACAGTTTGAGTTGCAATTGGCACTTCCAGGTCCTCTATGTCATGATGTCCCACAACTGCAGATTCATCAGAAAGTTCAGGTCTAACAGACAATTTCAACTTATCATCCTCAATCTCTACAGATGCTATTCCAAAAGCCCATTTATGACCCTTAGGATCTTTGAAACAACCTTGTCTCAAAAAGTCAATTCCCAAAATGCAAGGCGCATCAGGACCAGTTACAATAGTATGTGTCTTCCACTCTTTACCAGTTAAACTGATCTCAGCCTGTATCTTAGTTAACTCTTGAGATCCACCAGTGATTCCAAAGATAGAAATGGACTCTGTCCCTTTGCAATTAGATGGCAATAAAGTACACTGAGCACCTGTGTCAACTAAAGCCCTGTATTTCCGAACTCTTGAACTGCCAGGCCACCTAATGAATACATTCCAAAAGATTCGGTTCTCTCCACTATCCCTTTCCTCCTCCTGGCTGGAGGCAGGGCACCCCTAATGCTGAACATGGCATGTGGGGTGTACACAGTGATTGGTGTTGTTGTGAGAGGAACTGCAACTGTTGGAACAATTGCAGTTGCTCTCGGGAGCTGAAGAAGTGACAGCTACTTTCCTGGCATTATTGCCTCTGTTTCTGCCACTCTGCAGATCCCTGACCCTCTTTGAAAGAGCTGAAGTAGGTTTACCATCCCATTTGTTCATGTTCTCACCATATGTGTCACGCAGAAGTATCCACAGTGACGCACGTGATTGCTGCTGTCTGGGTGGAATTTGTCTCCTCCTGGGCTGGAATTGCCTTGCAGGAGGCGGGCGTCTGTTCCTGACTGCAGAAACATGCACCCATTCAGATGATGCAGGAACGGTATCCTTTACCAGATTGGTAATGTTTTTGAGATCCTCCTTCAGTTCTTTCATGCTCTCCTTGATGCCATCTCTAATCTCTGTACCTAGAGTTTTTATGGCAGAGACTAGACCAGAATGTGACAAGCTGTCCTCAATCTGCCTGAGCTGATCAGTGAATTCACCAACAGTGAAAGATCTTCCATTATCACTCCTTGCTAGGAATTTACTGGCCAAGATGTTAGCATAGGATGAAGGAGCAAGCTTAATCAGCTTCTTCATGAGACCTGTTCCCAAAGGAATATCGTCAGGCTCATGAGTACCATGATCTCCATAAAGCACTTCCTTCACAGCAAACTCCTTCAGAAGCTTAATTCCCTGCTCAATGGTGTTCCACTTCTTGGCAGCCCATGGCAAATCATCTCGGGAAGGATATCTCATAGCCACAGCAAACAAAAGGCGTGTCCACAAGCTAACCCTACCAAGAGGACTTGCCAGGTGTTTGTCCACTCCACTCTCCTTAGTGAGTGGTCCCAGCTGCTTGGCAGACTTGTCTCCTACCTGCAGGGCATTAGCACCAATGCCACGGCATCTCACTAGCCAGCTTAGGATTGGCTCACCTGATTCCCTTGTGTATTCCTTCCTAACTTCCCTGACCTCTCTGAGTGGATCCTTGGAACCCTGGATGTCATCTTCCTCCTCTTCCTCCTGTTGTTCTGGTGGTGCTGGGCCTAACAGAACCTTCCTCATTGCACTCCTAAACTCATGGGAACCATCCTCTCTCTTGGCAGCTAACCTCACAGCGCTCCTCTCACTTGAGTATTGTTGTCTCAGCACATCTACAAGGTCTTGCAGACTAACTGCCTCCTCTTCCTCCTCTTGCTGCTGATCACCAGAGGTCCCCTGTCTTACGTCCTCCTGTGAACCACTCTTTGTCTTAGCTTTTGCCTTAGCCGGTGCCAGAAAGGCCTGAGCAGCAACAGACTTGGATGTGTCTGCTGGAGGATTTGAATCTTTAGGAGTCTGACTTGGAGGGTTTGAATCCTTAGGAGTCTGACCTGGAGCTTTTGAATCATTAGGAGTCTGACCTGAAGGGTTTGAATCCTTAGGAGTCTGACCTGGAGCATTTGAATTACTGGGGGTCTGACCTGGAGCTTGTGAGTTCAAATCTGCCTTGCTTTTAACAGGAGGATTTTGGTTCTGGTCTGCTGGCTGGGGGTTCGAATTGGCTGAGCTGGTGTCATTAGGATTTGGACTGACTGGGCTAGCGTTACTAGCACTAGTAGTAGTATTAGCATTAGTGGGATTGTTTGCCTGTCCTCCTGGGATGCCTGCCAACCCTGACTTGTTTTCATTTTTGCTAGGAACATTCTGATTTTGGGTACCTGCCTGTCCTCCTGAGGCTCCTGCTGAACTCTGCCCGTTATCATTATTGTTTAAGTTAGTGGCAGGAACATTGGCTGTGTTCCCAGCACTTGGAGAAGGAGGGGCAGAGGCTGGCAAGGGGGAAGCCGATGACTGTGTTCCCTTGTTTTGCTGTGAAAGAGACTGCTTCTGAGACACAGAATTTTTCCTAGCTCTTACAGAAGCTGGTTTTGAATTTTTCACCAATAATGCCAAAATTAATATGAATATTAAAATCATGAGGCAAATATTAAAAACTGTGAGAAGAAAAACAGTTTTACACGAGCATGTACCTATACAAACAGTTGGAATTCCTGTCTTAGGCTGAATAACTCTCATTAGAGCCATATTTAAAGCAGAATTTCCATTGATTGTCACATTATTGACCAGAGCTCCTGTAATATCCTTGGTAATATTCTCAGAGATATTAAAACCAGCATAACCAAGAATAAAATCACCCCAGCTCCAGAACATACCTGAAACCTTAGCTTTAGCCTTATTATAAGCCAGATCAATGAAATAAGCAACAATTTGAGCTTTTATCCAATTAAATGCCAAGTAAACAAAACCAGACCAGAGCAATGCACCAACCAAATACAATAGCTGCTTGATTAGCTTCATCTTAATTCCCAGAGCTAATTTCCAGTCACCCAAATCTATCTAGCCCCACGTTGGGCGCCAATTAAAAAATGTGATGGTTTGGGGGTTACCCCGCCCCCCCACACTTTTGAATTTGCCCCAGCTAACTCAGACGGACCCTGGGAATATAGATGAAGCAATTTATTTACAGCTAGCAGAATTTACAAGCAGCTATTTACAATATATACACTTATATACAATTATATACAGAAATATACAAAGGATAAACAATACAAAAGCACAACTCCCCTCCCAGAAACCTAAGTCCCCAGGAGGGGCTTTTAAACCACCCCAACACCTCCCCCCGGCCCTCTTAACCTTACCCCAGTTCTCAGGAAGAATAGAGGTGCAGCCAAGAGGTTAGGGAGCAAGGTTAGTAGGAGCAGGGCTAATGAGATGTGACCAGGTCTAAGGCCAAAGCAAGAGTGAGAGACAAAATGGAGAATGTTTTCTTCTTCTTCCCAGAGTTCTCAGCGTGACTGTGAGAGAAGTAGACACAATTGTTTTTCATTTCACTGCCTGTTATCTAGTTCTTTTACCAAAACATTCCAGCTTGCTTCAAACTAGCACAATCCACCCCTGTCTACTTCGCTCAGAGTATCACTGAGAATTATCCAATCTAATCTAAAACAATATTTACACTAAAACAATATATACAAGTTCAGTTCACACTTCAATCAGATGTAGGTGATTCAAAAGCTCAGAACAGGGACTCCCAGGTGATGTTGGGTTCGTGCTCACGTACTGTAGATTCTATCGTAGATTCTCTCAGTGTTGGGCGCCGATGTTACCTAGAACAGAAAACTCCTAACAGCTTGAATTTAAACTCTCTCAGCTAAAGTTAAATTTCTCTGTGGAATACACTGGATTTCACCATTCTCCTGCATTACCCAGTAGGTATGACCAGGACCTTCAGCAGAAACCACCCCTCGGACAGGTTTCCCTTCGCCCGAAGGAGAAAATACCCAAACAGTTTTCCCTAACAGATTCTTTTCACGTACAACAGGAACTTTATCACCGTCTACTGTTTGGACTAAATCTGATTGTGCAGGTCCTGCTCTATTTACTGAACCTCTACTATTTACCAACCAAGTAGCTTCTGCTAAATGTTTGTCCCAGTTTTTCAGAGTTCCACCCCCCATGGCTTTGAGGGTGGTTTTCAGCAAACCATTGTAGCGTTCAATCTTCCCTGAAGCTGGTGCATAGTAGGGTATATGATAGATCCATTCAATACCATGCTCTTTGGCCCAGTTTTTTACAAGATTGTTCTTGAAATGAGTACCATTGTCTGACTCAATTCTCTCTGGAGTTCCATGTGTCCACAAGATTTGTCTCTCCAAACCAACAATGGTGTTACGTGCAGTAGCATGTGGAACTGGATAGGTTTCCAACCATCCAGTGCTGGCTTCTACCATTGTTAGCACATACTGCTTGCCAGAATGTGATCGAGGTAAAGTGATGTAGTCAATCTGCCAGGCTTCACCATACTTGTACTTTGACCATCTCTCACCATACCATAAGGGCTTGATTCGCTTAGCCTGCTTAATAGCAGCACAAATGTCACAGTCATAGATGACTTGGGTGATAGCGTCCATGGACAAGTCAATTGACCTATCGCGAGCCCATCGGTATGTTCCATCTCTGCCTTGATGTCCAGATGAATCATGGGCCCACCGAGCTAAGAACAGCTCACCTCGGTGTTTCCAATCAAGGTCAATGTCAAGATCAGAGTTGGTATGAACTTGAGCAATCTTAGCAGCTTGGTCTGCCTTCTGGTTGTGTTGATGCTCCTCAGTGGCTCTGCTCTTAGGCATGTGTGCGTCTACGTGCCGCACCTTCACTGGAATTTTCTCCAGTCGTGCATCAATGTCCTGCCATAGATCAGCACACCAAACAGGCTTTCCTTTCCTCTGCCAACCGTTCTTCTTCCAGTCCTTTAGCCAACCCCATAGAGCATTGGCTACCATCCACGAGTCGGTGTAGAGGTAAAGGATAGGCCAATTCTCACGTTCAGCCACATCAAGAGCAAGTTGAACAGCTTTTACCTCAGCGAACTGACTGGATTCTCCTTCTCCATCTTTTGTTTCGGTAACTCTCCTGGTTGGACTCCAAACCGCTGACTTCCATATTCGCTTGTTCCCAACAAGACGACAGGAACCATCTGTGAACAAAGCATAGTTCTTTTCCTGATCAGAGAGATCACCATAGGGAGGAGCTTCCTCAGCACGAGTTATTTTCTCCTCTGGAGGTCTGGAACAGTCTGTGCCTTCCAGCCAGTTGGTGATCACCTCCACCAGACCAGATCGGTCAAGATTACCCATTCGTGCTCGTTGGGTTATCAAAGCCATCCATTTAGACCAGGTTGCATCTGTGGCATGATGTGGTGCTGAACCTTTGCCCTTGAACATGCAGTTAAGAACTGGCAGTCTAGGAGCTAAAAGCAATTGTGACTCAGTTTCAATCACTTCAGAAGCTGCTTTCACTCCCTCATAGGCTGCTAGAATCTCTTTCTCAGTTGCAGTGTAATTTGTCTCTGAACCTCTGTAACAACGTCCCCAGAAACCAAGTGGACGACCACGTGTCTCATTTGGAGCTCTCTGCCAAAGACTCCAAGTTGGACATTGTCACTGGCAGCCGTGTACAGAATGTTTTTAATGTCCGGACCAGATCTCACAGGTCCCAAGCCCACTGCATGGACTACTTCTCGTTTGATCTGATCAAAGGCTGCTTGTTGTTCAGGTCCCCACTCGAAATTGTTTCTCTTACGAGTCACATCATGCAGAGGTTTGACAATCTGACTGAAACCAGGAATGTGTAGTCTCCAAAATCCCACCACACCAAGAAAAGAAAGTGTGTCCTTCTTACTGGTGGGAACTGCCATGGTAGAGACTTTGTTGATCACATCCTGAGGAATGTAACGGCGACCATCCTGCCACCGCACTCCCAGAAACTGAATTTCTCTGGCAGGTCCTTTGACCTTGTCTCTCTTAATGGCAAAACCTGCTTGCAACAGAATGTCAGTGATTTTGTTACCTTTCTCGAAGACTTCCTCAGCAGTTTGGCCCCACACAATGATGTCGTCGATGTACTGGATGTGCTCTGGAGCTTTACCTTTCTCCAGTGCATTGTGGATGACTGAATGACAGATGGTTGAGCTGTGTTTCCACCCCTGAGGCAAACGGTTGAACTGGTACTGGATTCCTCTCCAGGTGAATGCAAACTGAGGCCTGCACTCCTTTGCTATGGGAATAGAGAAGAAAGCATTAGCAATGTCTATGGTTGCATACCATTTAGCCTCCTTCGATTCCAGCTCGTACTGGAGTTCCTGCATGTCTGGCACAGCTGCACTCATGGGTGGTGTCACCTCGTTGAGGGCACGAAAGTCAACTGTCAGTCTCCAGTCGCCCGTAGGTTTGCGCACAGGCCAGATGGGACTGTTGAAAGGTGAATGAGCTTTCTCGATGACAGCCTGACTCTCCAGTTGACGAATCAGCTGATGAATGGGCAACAAAGAGTCACGGTTAGTTCTGTACTGCCTATGATGAACAGTTTGAGTTGCAATTGGCACTTCCAGGTCCTCTATGTCATGATGTCCCACAACTGCAGATTCATCAGAAAGTTCAGGTCTAACAGACAATTTCAACTTATCATCCTCAATCTCTACAGATGCTATTCCAAAAGCCCATTTATGACCCTTAGGATCTTTGAAACAACCTTGTCTCAAAAAGTCAATTCCCAAAATGCAAGGCGCATCAGGACCAGTTACAATAGTATGTGTCTTCCACTCTTTACCAGTTAAACTGATCTCAGCCTGTATCTTAGTTAACTCTTGAGATCCACCAGTGATTCCAAAGATAGAAATGGACTCTGTCCCTTTGCAATTAGATGGCAATAAAGTACACTGAGCACCTGTGTCAACTAAAGCCCTGTATTTCCGAACTCTTGAACTGCCAGGCCACCTAATGAATACATTCCAAAAGATTCGGTTCTCTCCACTATCCCTTTCCTCCTCCTGGCTGGAGGCAGGGCACCCCTAATGCTGAACATGGCATGTGGGGTGTACACAGTGATTGGTGTTGTTGTGAGAGGAACTGCAACTGTTGGAACAATTGCAGTTGCTCTCGGGAGCTGAAGAAGTGACAGCTACTTTCCTGGCATTATTGCCTCTGTTTCTGCCACTCTGCAGATCCCTGACCCTCTTTGAAAGAGCTGAAGTAGGTTTACCATCCCATTTGTTCATGTTCTCACCATATGTGTCACGCAGAAGTATCCACAGTGACGCACGTGATTGCTGCTGTCTGGGTGGAATTTGTCTCCTCCTGGGCTGGAATTGCCTTGCAGGAGGCGGGCGTCTGTTCCTGACTGCAGAAACATGCACCCATTCAGATGATGCAGGAACGGTATCCTTTACCAGATTGGTAATGTTTTTGAGATCCTCCTTCAGTTCTTTCATGCTCTCCTTGATGCCATCTCTAATCTCTGTACCTAGAGTTTTTATGGCAGAGACTAGACCAGAATGTGACAAGCTGTCCTCAATCTGCCTGAGCTGATCAGTGAATTCACCAACAGTGAAAGATCTTCCATTATCACTCCTTGCTAGGAATTTACTGGCCAAGATGTTAGCATAGGATGAAGGAGCAAGCTTAATCAGCTTCTTCATGAGACCTGTTCCCAAAGGAATATCGTCAGGCTCATGAGTACCATGATCTCCATAAAGCACTTCCTTCACAGCAAACTCCTTCAGAAGCTTAATTCCCTGCTCAATGGTGTTCCACTTCTTGGCAGCCCATGGCAAATCATCTCGGGAAGGATATCTCATAGCCACAGCAAACAAAAGGCGTGTCCACAAGCTAACCCTACCAAGAGGACTTGCCAGGTGTTTGTCCACTCCACTCTCCTTAGTGAGTGGTCCCAGCTGCTTGGCAGACTTGTCTCCTACCTGCAGGGCATTAGCACCAATGCCACGGCATCTCACTAGCCAGCTTAGGATTGGCTCACCTGATTCCCTTGTGTATTCCTTCCTAACTTCCCTGACCTCTCTGAGTGGATCCTTGGAACCCTGGATGTCATCTTCCTCCTCTTCCTCCTGTTGTTCTGGTGGTGCTGGGCCTAACAGAACCTTCCTCATTGCACTCCTAAACTCATGGGAACCATCCTCTCTCTTGGCAGCTAACCTCACAGCGCTCCTCTCACTTGAGTATTGTTGTCTCAGCACATCTACAAGGTCTTGCAGACTAACTGCCTCCTCTTCCTCCTCTTGCTGCTGATCACCAGAGGTCCCCTGTCTTACGTCCTCCTGTGAACCACTCTTTGTCTTAGCTTTTGCCTTAGCCGGTGCCAGAAAGGCCTGAGCAGCAACAGACTTGGATGTGTCTGCTGGAGGATTTGAATCTTTAGGAGTCTGACTTGGAGGGTTTGAATCCTTAGGAGTCTGACCTGGAGCTTTTGAATCATTAGGAGTCTGACCTGAAGGGTTTGAATCCTTAGGAGTCTGACCTGGAGCATTTGAATTACTGGGGGTCTGACCTGGAGCTTGTGAGTTCAAATCTGCCTTGCTTTTAACAGGAGGATTTTGGTTCTGGTCTGCTGGCTGGGGGTTCGAATTGGCTGAGCTGGTGTCATTAGGATTTGGACTGACTGGGCTAGCGTTACTAGCACTAGTAGTAGTATTAGCATTAGTGGGATTGTTTGCCTGTCCTCCTGGGATGCCTGCCAACCCTGACTTGTTTTCATTTTTGCTAGGAACATTCTGATTTTGGGTACCTGCCTGTCCTCCTGAGGCTCCTGCTGAACTCTGCCCGTTATCATTATTGTTTAAGTTAGTGGCAGGAACATTGGCTGTGTTCCCAGCACTTGGAGAAGGAGGGGCAGAGGCTGGCAAGGGGGAAGCCGATGACTGTGTTCCCTTGTTTTGCTGTGAAAGAGACTGCTTCTGAGACACAGAATTTTTCCTAGCTCTTACAGAAGCTGGTTTTGAATTTTTCACCAATAATGCCAAAATTAATATGAATATTAAAATCATGAGGCAAATATTAAAAACTGTGAGAAGAAAAACAGTTTTACACGAGCATGTACCTATACAAACAGTTGGAATTCCTGTCTTAGGCTGAATAACTCTCATTAGAGCCATATTTAAAGCAGAATTTCCATTGATTGTCACATTATTGACCAGAGCTCCTGTAATATCCTTGGTAATATTCTCAGAGATATTAAAACCAGCATAACCAAGAATAAAATCACCCCAGCTCCAGAACATACCTGAAACCTTAGCTTTAGCCTTATTATAAGCCAGATCAATGAAATAAGCAACAATTTGAGCTTTTATCCAATTAAATGCCAAGTAAACAAAACCAGACCAGAGCAATGCACCAACCAAATACAATAGCTGCTTGATTAGCTTCATCTTAATTCCCAGAGCTAATTTCCAGTCACCCAAATCTATCTAGCCCCACGTTGGGCGCCAATTAAAAAATGTGATGGTTTGGGGGTTACCCCGCCCCCCCACACTTTTGAATTTGCCCCAGCTAACTCAGACGGACCCTGGGAATATAGATGAAGCAATTTATTTACAGCTAGCAGAATTTACAAGCAGCTATTTACAATATATACAGTTATATACAATTATATACAGAAATATACAAAGGATAAACAATACAAAAGCACAACTCCCCTCCCAGAAACCTAAGTCCCCAGGAGGGGCTTTTAAACCACCCCAACACCTCCCCCCGGCCCTCTTAACCTTACCCCAGTTCTCAGGAAGAATAGAGGTGCAGCCAAGAGGTTAGGGAGCAAGGTTAGTAGGAGCAGGGTTAATGAGATGTGACCAGGTCTAAGGCCAAAGCAAGAGTGAGAGACAAAATGGAGAATGTTTTCTTCTTCTTCCCAGAGTTCTCAGCGTGACTGTGAGAGAAGTAGACACAATTGTTTTTCATTTCACTGCCTGTTATCTAGTTCTTTTACCAAAACATTCCAGCTTGCTTCAAACTAGCACATAGAGCCAAAGCCCCTATCCTGCAGGCTGCATCCGAGTCACGGCACCAAATTGTGATAAATTGTGAAGACAAAAATCTTAAGTTCCAATCAGAATTTGACTGATTGCAACAAGCAAGCAGGATAAGAGGCAAAAATCAGCGCTGGACGACAAGAGGGAGTCCCTGCTCCGCCCACTGCCGCGCCGGTTCCGGTCCTCCCCTTTTATAGTCCACTCTACCGCACTGACAGGTCCCTCCTGTGATAAACAAGCACTCTGCACATGTGCGTTGCTGTCACTGAGGGGTCTTCTTCTACCCCCTGGGGATCGCTGTGAGGAGGGCGGGAAATCCTTCTCAGGTGAGGTAGACCTCTGGCCTGGGTTCCTGGAACTTAAAGCTTATTAAACAAGTACCTACTGGCATATAATGTTTGCCCAGATTCAGGTGGCTAACTTCCCATTATCCTACTTTTAGTGAACAAAACACATTATGTTCCATCACAGGCACTGACTTGGTTGGAGAGTAGACAAACAGCACCAAAAGCTGCCAGCCTCGAGTGGGCCAGCAGAGAGGGACCCCAGAGCACAGCTCAGGACAGGGACATCTGCCAGCACCGCCGGCTCAGGCTGCTCCGTTTGTAGCTGAGGGTCAGGCTGGCAGGGTGAGGAGTGGAGCTGCTGCTGCTCCACGCCGAGGGTCTGGAGCTGGACAGTTCCTGCCCTCAGCTGCTTGCATCAGAGCTGCCTGTGCTGCTGCAGGAGTGGAACCTCCTGGTGCTCGTGGGGTCCCACACAGCCTGTGAGAGGCAGAGAGCAGCTCAGTTCCAGGCCTTTCACCAGCTTCGTTGCCCTTCTCTGGTCATGCTCCAGCACCTCAACATCTCTCTTGAATTGAGGAGCCCAATGGACACAGCACTCAAGGTGTGGCCTGATCAGTGTTGAGTACAGGGGCAGAGTAACCTCCCTCATCCTGCTGGCCACACTGTTCCTAATCCAGGCTAGGATGCCATTGGCTCTCTTGGCCACCTGGGCACACTGCTGGCTCATGTGCAGCTACTATCTACCAGTACCCGTAGGTCCCTTTCTTCCTGGCTGCTCTCAGCCTCGAGCACAAGCCCTACGAGGAGAGGCTGAGGGAGCTGGGATTGGTTAGCCTGGAGAAGAGGAGGCTCAGGGGAGACCTTATTGCTGTCTACAACTACCTTAAGGGTGGTTGTAGCCAGGAGGAGGTTGCTCTCTTCTCTCAGGTGGACAACACCAGAACAAGAGGACACAGCCTCAAGCTACGCCAGGGGAGATTTAGGCTGGAGGTGAGGAGAAAGTTCTTCACTGAGAGAGTCATTGGACACTGGAATGGGCTGCCCGGGGAGGTGGTGGAGTCGCCGTCCCTGGAGCTGTTCAAGGCAGGACTGGACGTGGCACTTGGTGCCATGGTCTGGCCTTGAGCTCTGTGGTAAAGGGTTGGACTTGATGATCTATGAGGTCTCTTCCAACCTTGGTGGTACTGTGACACTGTGATGCTCTGTCCCCAGCCTGTAGTGCTGCTTGGGATTGCTGTGGCCAAAGTGTCGAACCCAGCACTTGGCCTTCTTAAATCTCATCCCATTGGCCTCTGCCCATCCAGCCTGTCCAGGTCCCCCTGCAGGGCTCTCCTACCTGCCAACAGATCAACATCTGCTCCTAGAGACGGCTCTGAGACATCAGAGAAAGGATTTTGTGACATCATAGAAGGGGTTATAGAGGGGGTCATGTGATGCCATGGATGGGATTGAGTGACATCATAGAGCTGGCTATGTGACATGTGCCATGGAAGGCATTGTGTGACATGGAGAGGGCTGCTTGATGTTGTAGTGGAGATTGTGTGACGTCATGGATGGGGCTGTATGTGACATCATAGAACAGGCTGTCTGACATCACAGTGGGGATTGTGTGACATCACAGAGAGGGTTGTGTGACATAGAAGGGATTCTGTAATGCTATGGAGAGATCTGTGTGATGTCATTGATGGGATTCTGTAATGCCATGGAGAGTGCTGTGTTACATCATGAAGGGGATTGTGTGACATAATAGAGAGGGGTGTGTGACATCACAGAAGTAATTCTGTGATGTCATAGAGAGGCCTGTGTGATACCATGTCCAGAGTTACCCCAAATTCCTCTCTTCTCCCTCTCGCTCTGTGGGTTTAAATGGGAGAAGAAAGGCGCCAAAACCTGCTTCCCCCCCACCTCCCAGCCTGCAGGCTTGAAGTGGGGCAGCAGAAGTGCCCTTCTGCAGGGGGGCTGACCCCTGTGGCAGGCAGCCCGTGCCGCAGTCAGGCTGGTGGTTGGCTGTGCTCTTGTGCCTGGATAAATGGGAGTGGGCACTTTGTCTAGAGAGAGGATAAACAGAACAAGGGTTCTGCCTCGAGGGATCCTGCCTGGAGAGTTCTGGTCTTGAAAGAGCTTCTGCCCTAACAGAGTGCCTGGCAGGACAGGTTCCTGTCCTGACTGCACTGTCCCTGCTTTTGGACAGCTCCTACCTCTTGTGCGGCTCTTGGTTTGATCCCGTCCCTGCTTTTGGATGGTTCTCCCCACTTTGGCACCCTCCTGTGCAAACCAGCAGGCTTGGCAAGCCTGGGGTCCTTTGAGAGCGAGCCGGCGGTGTCTGGACCGCTCCCTCTCAGACCCTCTCAGTAACCAACTTCCTGGCTGCCTCCCAGACTGGGGGACCCTCACGGTTTTGGCTCTCCCTTGCCACTGTGAAGGCAGCACTGCTCCATGACCATCCCCTTTGGGAAGAAGTGCTGGAGACATTTCCAAGTCTGGCAGCTCTGCCACTTGCCTAAGGGCTTCTGCGGTGTGGATCTCTGTTCCTGGGCACTGCCTGCAGCAGCAGAAGGTTGTTCCTGCAGAGGAACCCAGTAAGGGATCACTGCTGAGTGCCTATCTCACCTCCATGAGTAAGCTTCTCCCTTAATCTTCTGCTCAGCCTGACTGCCAGTGGGGTGAAGCTGTGCTTAGAGCTTAGCCTTTTCCATCGCCCGACTTCCTAAATGGCTACATTGATCTGAAATATGTCTCTGGAAGAGACTCCTGATTGAACTGAATCTGTTACTAAACTACACTATTTTTTGCCTATGGTTTTGGGGGCAGGGTTCCAGGAAAATAGAACAATTCTATTTCTTGTAATTCCTGCCTCTGCCACATTAATTCCCTGCCTCCACGACACCATGGCGCAGCTTATGCAGGGTAGTTCCAGAGTGGAATGTCTTCCCAGGAAAGGATGCATCATCACAGGACCTGATTTAATTTGGGCTCAGCAAAATTGTAAACATTCAGAAAAAATCACAGAGAGGTTCCAGGAAAATAAAATAATGCCATTTTTTGTAGCTCCTGCCTCAGCCACGTTAATTCCCTGCCACCTTTAGGGGAGCACTGCCAGAAGCACTGACTTCACCGTGACAGAGGTCTGTGTCTTGTCTCTTGGGCAGAGAGAGCCTGCTTAGGAGTCCGAGGCAGAGACTGGGCTCTCAGGGACCTTCTGTGCTGCTGGGACCGCATGGCCCTTCCTTCTGCTGGCTTGGAGGCAGGTGAGCACCTTCCCTGCCCGGGGCGGTGCCTGCCCTGCAGCAGCCAGCTGGTGCCTGAGTGCCTGGGCAAAGGCAGAGGCTGGGAGGCCAAGGCATGCGCCTCCAGCACGGGGCCTGGCCTCTGCAGGGGTGAACGTCTGCAGAGCTCCCGCACTCGCTGCAGTCAGCAGGCTGAACGCAAAGCAGTGACAGAATTGGCCTTTCCTCCTGCCCTGAAGAGCCCTCCAGAAGACTTGGCTCTACCGCAGCCCCCTCCCTGGCTGCCGCGGGACTAAGGCCATGCAGGAGTGCTGGGAAAGGAAGGCAGCTTGGGCTTGGCGCTTTGCTTTCAGGCTACTCACTCCTGCCCTGGATCTCTCTCTCCCCTGCTGGCAGATCGGCTGCGAGGAAAGCTGCAGTGGGGGAGAAAGGCTGCATCACGCCAGGCTAAGGACTGCTGGCAACCAGAGACCAGCCAGCAGCACAGACCAGAGTGGGCAGGAGCTGCCACACGGCCAAAGCATCTCACAGCCGGCATGGGACCTGCTGCCTCCCTGCCACTGGCACCCTGCAGCACTGCTTCTCCTGGCAGCTCCCCCCCAGTGCCAGCAGCATCACAGAGGTGGGTGACCCAGTGGAGGACACTTAGGAGCTGCCCATCTGGCTAGGTGCGAGGTGACAGATGCTGGAGAGGCCCAAGGTGCCGCCCAGCTGAGCCCAGTCGCTCTGTGGCTGCTGCCAGCTGCCCTGCAGCTTAGGCTCTGGCACCACCTCCACTCCACCTGCTTTCTGGTTTGCTTCTGAGGGCTATGGGAGCCTGGTCCCATGCTCCTCCTGGCAGCACATCATCTAAATAGGAGCAAGGAGCCCAGCCGAGCCCAGGCACTGCTGCTGGAGGCAGCTTTGCACTTTCCTCTCCTGCCTGTGCCAGCTGAGCTGAACAACTGCATGGCTTAAGCTCCCCCAGAAAACTCTGCTGCTGCACTGTCTTGGGTGTCTGTGGGGGCTGAGAAGCGTTTGTTTGGTATGGACACTGCTGTGGAGGTGACTGATGGTCCTCATGCTGACTCCACCTTGTCAGAGCTCACCACTTCACCTTTCTCACACTGAGCATTTGCCCTTTCTGCTTCCCAGACCCAGCTGCTTCTGTGTTCCCCTTCACCTGCAGACACAGTGCTTAGGCAACAAGAAACCTCTGAAGCCAGGAGTGACCTGAGGGGCAAAAGTCCTCCTGCTTTAGCCCTCCTGGCCAGATGAGAGCCATCGTTCTGGTTCTAGAAGCAGCCTTGGAGGTGGATCTGTTACAGAGGTGTGTGTTGGGGGTGATAGGGGTGGGGCATAGACCCTTGAAGCTGTTCTCAGAGTTCCACCTGGTGATTTCACATTTAGGCATGGTCTGGAAACCTCCCAGTGGTACACAGGCTGTGAGCCCATAATATTGCACCCACATCCAAGAGCACAGGGCAGGTGGAAGGAAGTGTGGAAGGAAGCCCTAAGAGACAGCTCAGTGGATGGAGCCATCAGGCAGATGGCAGTGGGGAGGTGCTTCCCTGCATGCCCTGTGTGAATGGAACTGCTGTAGCATGGAGAAGGACAAGGATCTGCTCTGAGGTGGTTCAGGTGGCTTGCACAGCAGCTATGGTGGGGATGGAAGCCTTGCAGCCTGCCCAGCTTGGGGCTGGGTATGGCACTCGTCCAGCACTGGGGCTGCTGGCTGGGAAACTGAGGTAGGAGCAGAGGCCACTGAGGCGAGAGCTCTGTTCCAGCACTGGCAGGAGGCCCCTCCAGAGGGGCAGTCCTGCAGTTTGGCCTCACATCACTCACTTTTCTGTCACTCAGGAAGGAAAAGGGTGTATGGCTTGGGGCTGGTGATTGCCCAGCTCCTTAGCTGCCCTCAGCACTGCAGGGGAGGTTGTTTTGCTGCCACAAGCAGCCTTCTTTCCATAAACATCCTTATCTCACGTTGTGCTCCTGCTGTGCTGGGGCAGCCAGGATGACTGCCACATTGGGCCTGCTCCATCATGCCACAGCACTCCTCCCTCAAGCCACTGTCCTCCTAGAGAGGTGTCTGATCTGCTTCCCATCTCCTGTCTCCTGAGCAGTGTGGCAGATGGCCGCACACCCTGGCTCTGCTTTCGCACACCTCCCTCTCTCTGCCCTTCTCTGCAGTGCTCAGAGCAATGCAGACAGCGCTTCAGAAGGTTGCTTTTGGAGTGGGGCATCTCCTGGCCAGAGCTGATTCCCTGATTGTGCAGCTATGGCAGAAGTGCTGCTCGGGCTTTCTCGAGGAGCTTTGTGTTTTCCTCCCTGCAGGGCCTTGGTCTCTGCTGCTCAGCATCCCTCCTGGAGTGCCAAAGCTGCCAACAAGCTGCCATCAAGCTCTGGTCTAAGGCTTACCCTTGGTGCCACTGACCGCCTTGCTCTGGAGGCTCCTTCCACACCTCTGGCTGCCTCTTTGGCAGGTAGTTGCCCTGCTCTCCTCCAGGCGTTGAGGCAGAGCAGATTGTGGCTGGAGGCTGGGCAGGATGCAACATGCCCTGCTCTTCTCCTGCCTAGGGACCTTGTGCAGGTGTCCTCTGGCTTCAGACGCTCACAGCCTCTCTGAGGATGGAGCACCAGGGGAGGACAGGTGTGGGGTAAGCAGGGGACCATCATCAGCGTGTGTCATGGAGGAAGAATGGAAAGGAGAGGGGAAAGAGCAGGGCTCCTGCATGTGTGTGCTGCAGGAGGAGAGCTTGGATGGAGTGTTTGGGCTGGTAAGGCCTTGTGTCTGTGGGTGGCAAAGGAGGGCACTTCTGAGTAGCCAATTTCCACTGAACTCATCTGCAGTCCTTCCTTCCTGGGAGTGCTTCCTGAAGCAATGTATCTTCTTGTGTGTGTGTTGAGGAGAGGCTCACCTGGCTCCACTGTGGCCTGAACTGCTCTGCAGCCCTTGGTGTCTTGTGGTGCAGCTGGAGCACACAGAGCAGGAGCACCAACAGCTCCCCTAGCAGCAGTCACAGGTCAAGCGTGAGGTGAGCTGGGACACTCCAAAGTGCTGTGCTTGTTTCAGCCTGCTGCTTTAAAAGGAAGCTGCTGCACTTCCTTCCCAGAAGCTGGCCCTGACTGTGGCCTCACTCCTGAGGGGATCTCCACAGCAGAACTCTGTTCTCTCCAGTTCCTCAGGAACCTTCTCAACCACAGCCAGTACTGCCCCACTGTGCCAGGCTTGAGGGATGCCCGTGGGAGCCCTTAGGCTGGTGAGAAGAGTTCACTTCGCATTCCACACTGCTCAGAAATCTCTATTTAGAAACCAATCACACAATGGCCTTGGGTTTGGCATCTGCAGTCTGCTGGCAGGTGAAAATAAACCAATCTCAGTGAAGCAGAACCAGCTCTGTGCTCCTTTTCCTCCAGCTGTCACGAGGAAGTTGCTGCCACCCAGACTGCACCTCTGTCCCAAGAGCTCATCCTCACCACTCTCACTGCAAAGAACTTCTTCCTCCTAGCACCCGATATGAAGGAAAAGACTAACCCCAGCATGATGCAGTTCAGGATGCTGCAGCTGTGTTTCACTCACATCCTTCTCCTGGCTTCCCTCCCGCTGCTCCTACAGGTCTCACTGAGCCTCTGTGCTCAGCAGTCTCATTGCAGAGGCTTCCTCCTGGTGCAGGGGAGGGGTAATGTGTTGTGAGCTGTCATCCTCTGGAGCCCTCTGCTGGGAGAAGTATGGGGCTAGTGTCGATGCTATCTTCTTCCTCACCGTAGAGCCCAAAGAACTCTGGAGTCATGTTGAGGTTTTCTAGCTCACTTTTGTACCCTTCTCTTCCCTTCCCTGCTCTGCAGCTCCATGCTGCATCCAAATTCCCCATGCAGGACGTTCTTTACCCATGCTGGATGTTATTTCTGTGCTCTCTTTGTTACCCCTGTGACTTTGTGCAGCTCCAGCTCTGCCTCTGTTACTGCTGTCTGTACAAGCCTATGGCTGTACCACACAGAGGGAAGCAAACATTAACCATGCATCCTTAGACTCACACCCTGCAGCTTGTGCAGGAAGAGTGGGCAGAGGTTCCTGTGAGGGGCAGATGCCAGCCAGAAAGAAACTCTCCAGGGCTGCAGGGTGGTACTGCTTAAGGGCACTGTGCTTGGCATGTGCAGCTCAGTGAGCTTCCTTGTGCCACTCACTGTGCACTGAAGAGGCTGCCAGGGAGCTCTAACTCCTGCAGAGGCAGTTGGCCTGTGGCCAGGAGAGGAAGGGTGCCTGGGATGTCTCCTTGCATCCAAGAGCTTCAGGGAGGAAAATACCCAATTGGTTTCCTTCTGCACATAGGGTCAATGGCTCTGGACAGAGGGTGGCCAGCTTGGATGTGGGTGGGGGGATCAAAGTCTGGTCTCTTAACCCCATCCTGCAAGCTGAAGAAGCTTCCTGCGTGTCCAGATCTCTGCTGCTGTCTCTGGGATGGGCCAAGCCTGAGGGGCTGAGGAGCAGCCTGCCCGGGGAGGTGCAGAGGCACCGCAGATGGTCGGGGCCCTGCTGCCGCATGTGGCACAGCACCTTCTAGGCAGCTGCACTGTAGGGAAGCTCAGGGCAACAGTTCCACCTCAGTGGCACATGGGCAGCCCAAGCCTGGAGGGGCAAAGTGTGCTCTGGGTAGTCTTGAGCAAGGAACTCAGCAGTGGCTGCCCTGAGCCAGAAGCTGCCAGGCTGCAGTGTGGGTGCGGCTGGAGGACAGAAGCAGCTCCCTTAAGTGCCTCTCTTCAGGCAGCCACTTGTAGAGGCAGGCAGAGCACAAGAGCCCATGGAACCCTGCAGCAGGGAGCTGTGCAGCTTTACTTGCCCCCTGAGGCAGGGGAAGGAGAGCAGGGCTGAGGAGCAGGGATGTGCTGCTGGCACTCTGCTCATGCGGCTGTGCAGAGGGCTCCGTGACCAGCTCTGGGCTGGCACTTCACCAGCTGGGGGCAGCTGTGTGCAGAAGGAGCTCGAGGCTTGCTTGGGGATCCTGGCAGTGCAGATGTTGCCTGCAGCACTCTTCCTGCAGCTCTGGCACTGGAGAGAGCCTTCACTTACACACTCTGTGAATCACAGAATGGTTCAGGCTGGGAGGGAGCTTCAGGAGCATCCAGCTCCAACCCTCCTGCTGTGGGCAGGGACACTGTACCCTAGAGCAGGCTGCTCAAGGCCTCATCCACCCTGGCCTTACACACCTCCAGGGAGGGGGCATCCACGAGGTCCTGTTCCAGTGTCTCACCATCCTCACTGTAAAGGATTTCTTCCTAAGATCCAGTGAAAATCTCCTCTCTGCCAGCTTCAATCCATTCCCTCTTACCCCATCACTACAAGCCCTTGTAGAAAGTCCCTCCCCAGCTCTCCTGTAGTCCCCTGCAGGGACTGGAAGGCTGCTGTAAGGTCTCCCTGAAGCCTTCTCTTCTCCAGGCTGCACAGCCCCAGCTCTCTGCAGCTGCCCCCATAGGGGAGGTGCTCCAGCCCTCTGGTCATCTTCATGAGCCTCCCTAGAACTGCTCTTTGTTCCATGCTTTCCCTTGACAGAGCTGTGTGAGAAGGCAAACCTGCAACCAAGGGAATGCTCTTCACATTCTGGCACTGACAATGTGCTGCTGCTGACCCCAAATGCCACCTCTGAAGAGCTGCTGCTGCAGCTTGTCTCTTCCTTTTGCTCTTCTACAGGCAGTTGTCCGCTCAGGTGTTCTGATGCTTCCTCTGCTTGGTGGAGCTCCTTTCCTGCTTGCTGACAGATTCCTCTTTCTGAGCTCTGTGGGGCTTCAGCAGTAAATCAGGGTCTGAAGTGAGAAGGATCTGGCTTGCTTTGGTCTCTGTAAGAAAGTGTCCCTGCATGGTTTTACGTGTGACAAAGCATGGGTGAGCCCTTTGGAATGATTCCATCCCCCCTGGATGAAAGGAGGTGCTGCCTACTGAGGTTGTCTTAAACTGAGAACCTCAAATCTCTGTTTCTCTTTCACTGCTGCTGTAGATAGTGAACCACTGAATATGTTTTGCATCCTATAATGCTGAGCCAATCAGGTCTTGCTCTCACTGGACAGCAGTGCTTTTACTCTGTCATCTGTAGCTCTGGGGCAGTCCTGCTCAGCGTCAGACACGCAGGAGGTCAGGGTGTGCCCTCATGGAGTGATGTTTAACCCAATGCACCAGCAGGGAAGACATTTGCTCTGGCGTGAGTGGCTGTGGGAGAGCATCATTGTACTCCTCACTCACACTGCTCCCATCTGCTCCTTGCTGCTCTCCAGCTCCTGCCTGGCAGCAGGGTCAGGGCGCTTGGTCCGTGTGACACAGCAGCCAAGAGGAGTCTCTGTGCAATCAGCACTGATGAGGCCATGCCCAGGTACCTCTGGAGTGTGCAGCTTTACACACAGACACTGGGTCTGACTGAGCCAAGGTAGCTCCAGCCTCAGTGCTCCTGCTCTGTTCCTGCAGCTGCAGGACTCTCTGGCCTGCACCCAAGAGGCCAGTCCCTGCCTGAGCAGTGTGCAGCTGCTGGGTTCAACGAGGCACACTCAGAATCTAAGCACAGGCATCCTGCTCTCCTCGACAGTGCCCCTCTCTTGCAGGGTCTTCATGGCAGAGCCCACAGCTGAGTGCTGTGCTTGAGGCAGCTGCTGGAGAGAGGCAGTGCAGACTGTTTGCTGTGGCTCAGGAGCCTCTCGCTTGCCTGCAGCCCAAGTGGTGCCTCCTGTGTCTGCTCTGCAGCAGCTCCCAGCCCCATCTCCCATGTGGACATCTCAGCAGTAAGCTCTGGTGGCAAAAGCATGAACCAAGCTCCTGGGAAACTGCTGCTGTGGGACACTAAAACAAGGAAGCAGCAGGGACTTGCTGGGCTTATTTCCTCCTTTCTGAGCAGGAGTCTCTTCTGTCTCAGTGTGCAGGAGCCTCTTCCTAAGGGAGGCTGAATCTCTTCTCCACACCCTTTGTGTTCCTCCTCTCCCTTGTACCACATGGGAGGTAAAACAGAAGAGTGAAGTAGCAGCTGGGTTTAGGGGGGTTGGGTTTTGGCAGGGTTTTTCACAGTCCATAGCCTTGTTTCTGTCCTGCCTGTGCACTTTGTGACTGGGAATGTGCTCAGTGCACTGAAGCATCTTCTCCATTGCTTCAGTTCAGATAGGTCAGGTTGTGTCAGGGAATCCTCATCCCATCCCTCACCTCTGTCCTCAGGGAACGCTGCCCCTGACATGGAGGAGGAAGCAATGCCCTCAAGCTGATTCCCTGCCAGGTGTTTTTGCAGCCTTGCAGCCACAGCCAAGGAAGCTGTGGCTTGGCTGAGGGGAGTTGTTGATTTAGTGTCACAGCAGCAGCCAGCTTTGAAGTTTGTGGTCATCAGAGCTGCTGCTGCCAGAGGAATTCTTGCTGCTGGCTGCTGCCTTTCCTCCCTGCCCTGCAGATCCTTTCCTTTCCAGCTGCAGTTCTCCCTGGAGCCTGAGCCCATTGCTATTCACTGCACAGCTTTCAAGCACAAGGGCAACCTGCTGCTGCTGGGGGCTGCAGATGGGACTGTTGGTCTCTTGGGCAGGGAGCAGAAGCACCTGGGGGCATTGCTTGCCAGCAGCTGAGCAGGAGCCTGCAGTGTGCCGGGGGGCAGAAGCCCAGGGGCTGCCTGGCCTGGATCAGAGCTGGTGTGGCCAGCAGGACATGGGCAGTGATTGTCCCTCTGCACTCAGCACCAGTGTAAAGGGTTACCCCTCCTGGGGAGTGGTCTTGGCCCTGACCCCAGGTCCTCCTGACCCCTCCCTGGGGTGAGTCTGCACACTGCCAGGTGTGGTGCTTGGCCCACTCCCACTGCCCGTGTGGGACCAGAGGAGCTTCCTCTTCCTCTCTCTCTCGCCTGCCTGCCTGCTCAGCAGCATCACCACCCTGCTCCTGCTGCTCTGTGTCACCACCTGGCTGCAGCCCAGGGGGCAGACAAAGCCACTGCCATCAGATCTGGCTGTGTTCACAGGGTCTGTGCCTTCTTCTCCCTTCCCTACACCTTCTGTAACTTCCCTGCCTCTGACACCTTTCTTTGACTGTTAACATTTTCTTCTTTCCCCTGCCAGAGTGCAGTGAGATTGTTGATTTGGGGGTGCTGAGCTCTCCTCTCTCCATGGCTAACTCCTTTGCTTTGGGAAAGAAGGGGGAAGAGGGAAAGGCTTCCTATAAATTGTTCTTGGCTCTGTTAACTCTCTTGGAGTCTCTGGGAAGTTTAAACTAGAGCTGAGACAAGGAGGGAGGCTGCACCTGGAATGCTGGGTTGAGTTTGGGACCCCTCTGCAGTGCAGACACTGAGGTACTGGAGTGTGCCCAGAGAGAGGCCAGGAGCTGGCAGTGGGGCTGGAGAACAAGGCCTGGGAGCAGTGGCTGAAGGAGCTGGGCTTGTTTAGCTGGGAGCAAAGGAGGCTGAGGGCAGCCCTGAGCATTCTCTGCAGCACCTCAAAGCAAGCTGCAGTGAGGTGGGTGTTGGTCTCTTTGCCCACGTAGCAAGTGATAGGACAAGGGGAAATGGCTTCCAAGTGCCCCAGGAGAGCTTTGGGTGGGTTGTTAGGGAAACTTCCTTCCCTGGAGGCGTTCCCAAGCACTGGAACAGGCTGCCCAGGGAAGTGTTGGCTCAGCAGCCTGGGTGGCATTTACAAGAGGTGTGGCTGTGCTGCACAGGGACAGCTTTCAGTGGTGGCTTGGCAGTGTCAATGGTTGGACTTGATGCCCTTACAGGTCTCTTCCAAGCTAAATGATTTTGTCCTCTCCAGGCTGTCCTTGTGCTGGAGGAGTTTTTAGGCCTCCCTATTCTGTGAAGGAGAGATCTGCTTCTGGCCTGGACACTGGGGTGGAGGCTGCAATCAGATGGTCTGTGGGAAGAGAGCTGCCAGCAGCTGCTTGGATGGAGTGGAGAGCAAGGGGAGGAGGAGAAGAAAGGTGGCTGTGGGCTCTGGCTGCAGAGTGCCTGCAGCTGGCAGAGAGCCTCTCAGCAGCCCTGTACAGCTGGAGGAAGAAGTGAGCTCCTGAGAGGCAGTGATCTGTGGCCAGTGCAAAAGCCCCACGTGCTGGAGAGTAAGCACAGGCTGCTGGCCTTGGGTCGCTGCCTCCAGGCTGGCTTAGAGGGCTGGGATGGAGACCTTCTGGAGATGAAGGCCTTCAGCTGTGGGTGAGTGCAAGGTGTGCTCAGTGCTGGCTGCCCCTCAGACACGCAGCAGCAGGAGTGTGCCATGGGCTGGAAGGCTCCCGATGGGGAAGGCTACTCCGCTGAGTGCAGCTACGCTGAGAACAGTCTCCAGCACAGGTGGGGATGGCAAGGTGAGCTCTGGCTGACCTCCTGGGGGTGAACATCTGCCTTGGCGCTGGGTACTGCCCTGCTCTGAGACAGAGTGAGCTCAAGGGGAGAGAGAGAAGGAAACCAGAGCCCTGTGGGTTGAGACAAGGAGAGTTTAATGCAAAGTAACTCAATGTACAGCACCTTCTGAGCAAGCAAAGCAAACCAAGGCAGCAGAACACACTCAGCAAACAAAGCAGCAAGTGGCAAGGGGCAGTGTCCAAGCCAAGTGAAAGAGACACAGACCCCAACCCAGAGAGTGGAAGAAAGCCCCCCAGAGCTGAACTCCAAGCCTCCCCACCCTCTGCTCCAGCCAGCACTTGTGCTACAAAGCTGGCCTGAGCAGCAGGGCAGCAGATTCTCATCAGCAGGCTGAACAGGCTGCCCCAGCTGCTCCCTGCCAGCCCAGAGCAGCACAGGTGTTTGTTGTAGCCTTGCTCCATCAGTCTCGGCCAAACCAAGGCCATGGCATCTTCACAAGACCTCCTCAGCTCTTTTGCAGCACAGCTTTGGGGGGCTCCAATTAAGACACAAAACTGCTGATGTGGCCTGGGTGCTGCAGTACCTGGGCCCTGAAGCTACTGAATCAGCTTGCAGTAAGCCAGGTGGCTCCCCTGCCGCTGGGGACAGCAGCAACAATGCCCTCAGCCTCTGGCGGCTCTGCAGGCTGCTCACTGCAGTCTTAGGGTTGGGGGTGCTGCACAGCACCCATCTGAGGAGGGGACTCAGTGCCCCCTGGCTGCGTTTGCAGATGGCACCACATTGGGTGGCAGTGCTGACCTGCTGCAGGGCAGGAGAGTCTGCAGAGGGATCTGGACAGGCTGCATCAATGGAGCAAGGTCAGGTGTAGGAGGTGTAACAGAGCCAAGTGTGGGGTCCTGCACTGGGGTCACACCAACCTCAGGCAGCACTGCAGGCTTGGGGCACCTGGGGGTGCTGGTGGCATGCTGGCTGAGCACGAGCCAGCAGTGATGGGGCAATACACACAGGCAGCAGTGCCTGTGGAAGCTTGGCACTCTTGGTGCTCTGCAGCCTGTGTTGGGTCAAGAGAGGCCCTTAGAGGTGTCCCAGGGCCATCCTCTGTGAGGAACAGTCACTTGGCTTTCCTCCCAGCCCACTGGACTTGGGGCTTTTGTCCTCTCCTTGCCATGCCAGTTCATGCAATGGAACATCCACAGCAGTGGCTCGAAGGTGTCTGAGCAGCATCTTCCCAGTGCAGCCACAGGTCCCTCTGTGCTGTGCAGGGGCAGTGGCTGCAAGCAAGTCCAGTTCCCTGGAGCAAAGCTCTTTGCTTTTGGCTCTGAGGGCACCTCCACGGTGCCCTCTGCTCCTGCTGGGGGAGTCGTTTTGAAGGTAAGCCTGAGGTGCTCTCAGTGCTTCCATACAAGCTCCTGTAACGAGGTTGCAGCAGCAGCAGCCACTGGCAGTTGGGAAGCAGCAGCTGCTCTCTGTGCAAGCTGCTGCTCGGTTCATGCACTGTGCACTGTAGCATTGCCTGCTGCTGAGCAAGGCTCTGACCCCTCTGCTGGCATTTGGCCCTCTGGCTGCAGCATGCACACTGCTGCTTCCCAAAGCTGCTCTGCAGCACTTGTCCTTAGGGCGTAGCTGAGCACAAAGCTCAGCTTTCATCTTTTAATCTATTGATGCAGCTCAGCTCAGTGCAAAATGTGTGCCTGGTGCCTGCAGCTTCTCCTTACCCTGCCCTGTGAGCTTCCTGAGGCTGTGTTAGCCTCAGCCTGATCCAATCTTCCCCCTGGGGGCTGCAACCCAGGCCCAGGCTGAATGCTTCCCACTCTCCAAACTGCTGTGCCACAGTAACAAAAGGTTCCCGGTGCCACAGCCCTGCCCTGCCTCCTCTGGGCTCAATGCCCAGCAGCAGAAGCCATTGCAAGGCAGAGTAGATGCAAAGGTTCCTTTGCCCCTGGGGCATTCAGGAGCAGCTCCACTCACAACAGCTATAGTTGAGCCTTATTTGCTTGGCCTCAGCCCCTGCTCTTACCCTGCCTCCTGCAGCCTGCGACTGCTTCTCCGTGGCCGAAGCAGCAAAGTGGGGAAGATCTCAGCGTTGTGCTTCATTCCCTATCAGCATTCCCAAGGGAGTCCCCAGCAGGCTTTGGCTGGGCTGCACCGCAGCCAGGTGCTTGCAGGCGTGGGGGCAATGCCTCTGCTGCAGAAACCTGCCCCTGAAATCTGAACTTTCTGCCTTGCAGTCAAACAGTGAGGAGAAGGTTCTGGAGAGCTGCCTCTGCTTGGCAGGACACTGAGCTGCTCTTGTGCCAGTGCACTGCAGTGCAGCCATGGGCTGTGGCAGCTGCCTCACTGCCTCCATGCATGGCAAGGTTCAATAACAACCTCACTGGCTCCAGAGTCTCAACGTGGGCAGTGCTGCAGGGGCCAGAGCAAGAGCCGTGACAGAATCGCTGCCAACTGCACAGCAGCAGCTGCGTGGGACAGAAGGCAGCAACAGTGCTGCTGCTGCCGGCAGCTTCAGCTCTGCAGAGGCTGAGGTGGAGCCGAGGCAGGCGGCAGCACAGGGCCTGGAGCTCAGCTGGGGCAGAGTGGGAAGAGCTGTGCCAGAGCAGAGCTGTGTGCGGGCAGAGCCTTTGCTGTGCCCTTGGCTCCTCTGCCTCTCTCGGCCCTTTCCTCCTGCCGCTGTCTCTGCCCCCACCCCCTCCCCTCTCTGCCTCCTCCCTGCCCCCTCCACCCCGCACCCCAACCCAGCCTAACTCCGCCCCCACCCCCCCACCTGCCTAACTCCGCCCCCACGCCCCCGCCTGCCTAACTCCGCCCCAACCCCTCACGTGCCTAACTCCGCCCCCACCCCCCGCCTGCCTAACTCCGCCCCCACGCCCCCGCCTGCCTAACTCCGCCCCCACCCCTCCACCTGCCTAACTCCTCCCCCAACCCCTGCCTGCCTAACTCCGACCCCCGCCTGACTCCGCCCCCACCCCCCCGCCTGTCTTACTCCGCCTCCACCCCCCGCCTTCCTGACTCCGCCCCCACCCCTCCACCTGCCTAACTCCGCCTCCACCCCACGCCTGTATAACTCCGCCCCCAGCCCTCCACCTGCCTAACTCCGCCCCCACCCCCCGCCTGCCTAACTCCGCCCCCACCCCACCGCCTGTCTAACTCCGCCCCCACCCCCCCCGCCTGCCTGACTCCTCCCCCACCCCTCCGCCTGTCTCACTCCGCCCCCACCCCCTGCCTGTCTGACTCCGCCCCCAACCCCCACCTGCCTGATTCCGTCCCCACCCCTCCACCTGCCTAACTCCGCCCCCCCGCTAAAACTCCGCCCCCACCTAACTCCGCCCCCACCCCCCCGTCTGTCTAACTCCGCCCCCATGCCCCTGCCTGACTCCGCCCCCACCCTTCCACCTACCTAACTCCGCCCCCACCCCCCCGCCTGCCTGACTCCGCCCCCACCCCCCGCCTGCCTAACTCAGACCCCCCCGCCTGCCTAACTCCGCCCCCACCCCCCACCTGCCTAACTCCACCCCCACCCCCCACCTGTCTAACTCCGCCCCCACCCTACCGCATGCCTGACTCCGCCCCCACCCCCGCCTAACTCCGCCCCCACTTACCCCACCTGTCTAACTCCACCTGCAACCCCCCGCCTGCCTAACTCTGCCCCCACCCCCCGGCCTGCCTAACTCTGCCCCCACCCCTCCACCTACCTAACTCCGCCCCCACTCCCCCGCCTGCCTGACTCCGCCCCCACCCTTCCACCTACCTAACTCCGCCCCCACCCCCCCGCCTGCCTCACTCCGCCCCCACCCCCGCCTGCCTAACTCAGACCCCCCCGCCTGCCTAACTCCGCCCCCACCCCCCCGCCTGCCTAACCCCCCCCACCCCCGCCTAACTCCGCCCCCACTTACCCCACCTGTCTAACTCCGCCTGCAACCCCCCGCCTGCCTAACTCTGCCCCCACCCCCCGGCCTGCCTAACTCCGGCCCCCCACCTAACTCCGCCCCCACCCCCCGCCTGCCTAATTGCGCCCCCACCCCCCACCTGTCTAACTCCGCCCCCACCCTCCCACTTGCCTGACTCCGCCCCCACCCCCCACCTGCCTAACTCCGCCCCCACCCCCTGCCTGCCTCACTCTGGCCCCAACCCCCGCCTGCCTAACTCCGCCCCCACCCTACCGCCTGTCTAACTCTGCCCCCACCCCCCCACCTGTCTAACTCTGCCCCCACCCCCCCACCTGCCTGACTCCGCCCCCACCCCTCCACCTGCCTGACTCCTCCCCCACCCCTGCCCACCTAACTCCGCCCCCCTGCCTAACTCCGCCCCTACTCTCCCACCTGTCTAACTCCGCCCCCACCCCCTGCCTGCCTAACTCTGCCCCCACCCCCCGCCTGCCTAACTCCGCCCCCACCCCTCCGCCTGCCTGACTCTGCCCCCACCCCCCGCCTGCCTGACTCCGCCCCCACCCCCCCGTCTGCCTAACTCCGCACCCACCCCCCGCCTAACTCCGCCCCCCCCTCCCACCTGTCTGACTTCACCCCCACCTCCTGCCTGCCTAACTCCGTCCCCACACCCCCGCCTGCCTGACTCCGCCCCCACCCCTCCACCTGCCTGACTCTGCCCCCACCCCTCCGCCTGCCTGACTCTGCCCCCACCCCTCCGCCTGCCTGACTCCTCCCCCACCCCCCCCACCTGCCAAACTACGCCCCCACGCCCCCACCCCTCTCTCTGACTCCGCCCCCCCCAGCCCTCGCTCTGACTCTTCCCCTGCCCCCTGCCGGGTGGGCAGTAGGAGGCAGAGAGGAGCAGGGCAGGGGCTGAGACAGGGGCAGGAAGAAAAGGGCCGAGAGAGAGGCAGAGCAGCAAAGGCAGCAGCAGCTCTTTCCCTCTGCCCCAGCTTAGCTCCGGGCACTCTGCTGCCGCCTGCCCCTGCCCCACCTCAGCCTCTGCAGCAGCCCTGCTGTGCCCCCAGCAGCTTCCCTCCCGCTGCTCCCCACCGCTGCCTAGGCCAGCACAAAGCTCAGCTTTCAGCTTTTTCATCCAGTCCTGCAGCTCAGCTCAGTGCAAAATGTCTGCTGCTGCCTGCTGCTTCTCCTGACCCTGCCCTGTCAGCTTCCTGAGCCTGGGCCAGCCTCACTCTGATCCGCTCTGCCCCTTGGGGGCTGCAGCCCAGGCCCAGGCTGAATGCTTCCCACTCTCCCAATTAAACCCTCCAGCTCTCCAGAGTAACCTTTTGTTGCTGTGGCACAGCCCTGCCCTGCCTCCTCTGGGCTCAGTGCCCAGCAGCAGAAGCCACTGCAAGGCAGAGTAGATGCAAAGGTTCCTCCACCCCTGGGGCACTCAGGAGCAGCTCCAGAGTTGAGCCTTACTTGCTTGGCCTCAGCCCCTGCTCTCACCCTGCCTCCTGCAGCTGCTGCAGCTCAGCTGAGGCCAGCAGCCTGCGACTGCTTCTCCGTGGCCCAAGCAGCAGAGTGGGGAAGATCTCAGCCTTGTGCTTCATTAGCAGTGGGGAGAGGGACATGGAGTCCCCAGCAGGCCAGGTGCTGCTGCCTCTCACTCCTGTCCTTGCTCAAACCTGCAGGGGGCCCAGCAGAGCGAGGGAGGTTCCTCTCCCTTCCTACTCCACTCTGCTGTGGCTCTGCAGAAGGTGAGGCTGGAGCAGAGGCCAGAGCCAGCACAGGGCCTGCTGATCAGGTGGCACAGACTGGCCAGGGCTGTGCCAAACCAGAGCAGTCTTCTGGCAGAGCTTTTGTTGTGCTTTTTCTTTTGCCTTCTTTCTCTCCCACTCTTTCTCTGCCTCACTTTTTCTCTCCTCGTTGGTTTTTGCCTTTAGCATTGCTGCTTTCTTTCCCTCTCTTTTCACCTGCCTCAGCTCTGTCTCGCTGTCCTGTCTCCAGCTCTGTCTCAGCTGGGCTGCTGCTCCTTGCTCCTCCAGACCACAGTGGCCTGCATCCTGCTGCTTCTCCCTCTCACGGACACTCAGCTGCCATTCACTCTCTCTCCCCGTCCCTGGCCTCAGCTCTGCCTCATCCAGAAGCACCTCCAACCTGCAGGCAGCAGTTGGCCTTTGCCATGTGCCCATGCAGGCAGCACAGCTGTGCCGTGCTCCATGGGCCAGCAGTCAGTGACAGCAGCCAGCACTGCCCCCAGCACCACACCCCACACGCAGGGCCTCAGCTTTCCCTGAAGGCAGGCAGAAAAGCCTTCCTGCCCTCCCAGGGGCACTGCAGGCAGCCTGCACCTGCCAGGCCCTGTGCAGCTCTGGAAGCCCAGGGGCTGATGTGCAGAAGCACCTTGCAAGCTCCAGTGCCAGGCCTGGCTCTGCTCGCAGGCAGCTCCCTGCACGGGGGCACAGCAGAGCTGGGCTCAGCTCCGCTTCCACTCAGGGGCACTGCTGGAGAGCAGCACACAGCCAGGCCTGCTACCTTGTGCCTGCCCACGGCCAACTCTCTTTGCCACGCTCCAGCCAGGAATGCCTCCCTGCAGCTTGCCATCGAGGCCAGGTCCTCCGGCTCTGGGCAGTGGCAGTGAGTCCCTTCTGAGTCCTGGACGTTCATCTTGGGAGGTCTGCTCGCTGCAGGATGGAGCTGCACCTTCTGGCCAAGGCATCCACAGGCACTGGAGCAGGAAGGTGAGCACAGTGCAGGCAACTAAAGAACTCCTGTCACGCTCTGGGCCTCCAGGGGCAAGCACCCAGCAGCACCAGAGCCCAAGGAAAGCCTGCAGCCAAAAGTACCAAATCCCTGTCCCACAGCACTGCCTCAAGTGCTGCCTGAGCTCCCAGCCTCGGCCCTGCTCCAAACTGCAGCATCCCTGCCAACTCCTTCACAAGGATGCCATTGCCTGGCACTTGCTACCATCTCACCACACAACTCTCAAAGCCACACAGCTGGGCAGCAGGCCAGGAGAGCAGCCTCCAGGCAGCAGAACAGAGGAACTCATCTCTCCCAGGCTCTCCAGGAGCACCTCGCCTCCAAACCACCCCACACCAACCCCCAAGCAACCAGGCTCTGACTGGCTTACCGAGGCAGCAGCTTGCAGGTCTTTATGAAGGGCTGCAGTGCTCCTGGCTTGCTCCTGGGCTGTGCTGCTCAGCCTGCAATGTTCACCTTGGACCCTGACAAGCAAGCACAGGCCTCAGCACAGAGGTGCACAAGAGCACAAAGCCCCAGAGAAGCCTGGGACACAACCTCCCCTACAGCAAAAGCAGCTCTGGCCACCCTGTGCTGCCTTGCTGGGACACAAGAACACAGAGGGCAGAGCCTGGCTCCACTCTGAGCTCCTCACCGCTGCAGGCCTCCTGCCAGCTCTTGGACAGACGCAGTTCCCCTGCAGGCATCCTCCAGGTGGCCCTGCAGGTTCTGCCCTGCTGTGTCAGACCCAGAAGCAGTGCTGGGAAATAAATACACCTGTCCTCCTGCTCCAGTGATGGACAAAGGGACCTCACTCTCAGGCACCTCTCTAACTGCAGGCCCCAGGCTCACAAAACAAAGCTGAGTCACTCCCAGGTCACTCCCTCTGCTCTTGGGGCACAGTTGGCTCGAGTGCACTCAGACAGCTGTAGGGCAGCCACCTGCTGCCAAGAGAGAGGCTTTCTCCATACCTTAGCTTCAGATCTCTCCAGCTCCTCCTGCAAACTGACATTCTCCCTCTGCAGCTCACTGCTCTCCTGCTGCAGGCAGCTGCTGGAAAGCTTCTGGGCTTCGTGGGAGGACTCTGCCAGAGGCTGCACTCTGCCAGCGTGCACAAGCTCCTGCTGCAGCTGCAGGACCTTTTGTTACAGAAACGGAGTTCCATGAGCAGGGAGAGGTCAGGCAGAAGCACACAGGAGGAAAGAGGCTTTGACTCAAGGCACTGTGTCATTACCTGGCTCTTCAAAGTGCTCAGCAGAGCAGGGCAGGCGATTCTGCCCTTCCACTGCACTCTGCTGTGGCTCCTCCTCACCTGCTGCATCCAGCTCCCCAGCACAGGGAAGGCATCAACCAGTTAAGAGCAGGTCCAGAGAAGGCCACAGAAGGAGACAGGGAGCTGGAACAGCTCTGCCACAAAGGAAGGCTGAGCTACAGCTCTTCAGCTTCGCCTGAAGCAGGCTGCTGGGGGATGTCATTGCAGCCTTTCAAGGGAGAGAGATGGAGAGAGAGACGTTAGCGAGGGCTGCAGGGACAGGACAGGGCCTGTAGGTGGCATGGGCAGGAGCTGGGGGCTGCAACCGTGCAGCTGATGGATGGAGGTTCCTCTCCCCTCCCAGTGCCCTCTCTGCAGGCAGAGGACAGCAGCAATGGTTTGCAGCTCTGCTGAGGGCTTTCTGCTTGAGGCTCTGCCCCTTGGACTCTGGCCTGACTCTGAAGGACGCCAGCAATGTCCATGGCTCATCTGAGCCCCTCAGAGTTCAGGGATCCTCTAAGGGGCTATGGAGAGGCCGACAAAGGCAGCCAGAGCCTGGCCCCAGCTGGGAAAATCCCCTCAGCTGTGCCCGTGCTGCCCTTTGCCGGCTCTGCCAGCCGAGGCCGTGGCAGCTTTGCCACGGGGCACTGCCCACCCCCACTGCTCCTTCGCCCCCAGCCTCTGGGCGCCGACTCTCTGCCACTCACCTCTGCCGGCTGGGAGAAGCAGAGGCGATGCAGGCTGCCGCCGCTGGCGTCTCGCTGCCGCTGGGCTCCACCGGCAGCCACCGTCGCCGAGCACCGCGGCCGGACGCCTGCAGGGCTCGGGGCGGCTCCCGCCGGCGGGACGGAGTCGGACGGCAGCCGCCGAGGGCCGTGGCGAGGCTCGCCTGGGCCGGGCCGGCTCTGCCCCCGGAGCCGCTGCCAGGCGTCTCAAGAGCCTCGCTCGCCGCCACCTCTCGGTGCTGCAGGCTCCTGCTTTGCTCCCCTGCCTCACTGGCGGCTGTGGGGCTGAGACTCCGAGCTTCGCCCTGCCCCGGCTCTGCGCTCTGCAGGCAGGAGGAGGCAGTCAGCTGAGCACAGAGCACCAGCGTCAGCCACACAAACTCCTCTGCCCGGGAAGGTGCCTCTTGTTCTAGGGCCACAACGGCAGCCAGCGGCGCCCACAACGGCGGCCCACAACGGCGCCCCACAACGGCAGCCAGCGGCAGTCAGCAGCTCTTCGCCTCACCGCCGCGCTCCGGCGGCTGCACTGCGCCCCGGCTGCTATAGCAACAGGGCCGCGGACGCGCAGCGGCACTGTGACAGCAGCAGGGACAGAGAGGGGAGTGCCCAGGGTGGGGCAAGAGAGCAGACAAGGGGCAGAGCCCACCCGGGCCCAGAGCGGAGCGGGGGCTGCCTGCGCACCCCCTGCTGCAGCTCGGCCAGCCCAGGCCTGCAGGCTGCTCTCCACCAGCACCCCCAGGGCTTTCCTGCAGGCAGCAGGACCCCAGCACACTCCCACCCAGCCTGACATAGCCCCCGGGGCCCCGGCACACGCCGCCCCCAGGCACTCACCGCAGCCGCTCCGGTCCCGCTCCGCTGCCAGCTCCCAGCGCCCCTCTCCGGCTGCTTCCTCCGCAGCACTCTCCAACGGTGCCGCCGACCACGCCCCCCGCGCTGATTGGTCAAGGGCCGAGCGCAGCCTCCCATTGGCTGCGGAGCGCCTCGCGCCCCACCCGCTCCCGCCCCCGCGGCCAGCCCCTCCCCGCCCCTCCCTCCCGCGCTCCGCCCGCTCCGCGCAGCGCCCCCTGGGGGCTGCAGTTCTGTGCCCGGCCCAGGGAGGAGCTGGAACTGCTGAGAGGGTCCAGAGGAGGCCACCAGGGTGAGGGGAGGGCTGCAGAGCCTCCCCTGCGGGGCCAGGCTGGGGGAGCTGGGGCTGTGCAGCCTGCAGAAGGGAAGGCTCCAGGGAGACCTTAGAGCAGCCTTGCAGTGCCTGAAGGGCTCCAGAGGAGCTGGGGAGGGACCTGTGACAAGGGCTGGGAGCGCCAGGATGAGGGACAGTGGCTCTGAGCTGGCAGAGGGGAGAGTGAGAGTGGAGGTGAGGAAGGAATCCTTGGCAGTGAGGGTGGGCAGAGGCTGGCACAGGTTGCCAGGGGAGGTTGTGGCTGCCTCCTGCCTGGAGGGGCTCAAGGTCTGAGCGAGCTGTGCCGGTGGGAGGTGTCGCTGCCCATGGCAAGAGGCTGGAACTGGCTGATCCTGAAGGTCCCTTCCGACCCAGCCCATTCTCTGCTTCTCTGCCTCTGTGCCAGGAGCAGGCTGTTGAAGGAAGCTGCCCAGCAGCGTGGGTCCTGCAGAGCAGCAGCGTTTGCTGTCCCGCAGGGCGGCCAAGGGCTCTTGAGGAGGCTTTCTTCAGCTGGCTGCAGGCAGCTCGGTGATTCACTGCTTGATTGTCTCCAGCCATTAGGAGGATGTTGCCTCCTGTGCTTGGCCTCTTCTGAAGGATTCTTTGGCAACTGCTCTTTGATGGCTGCTAAACGGCGTGGAGCAGGGATACAAAAGGGAACTCTTGCTCCTCTGTGCCACAATTGCCCTAGGGGGAGAGTTGGCCAAAGGGACCGATCCTTTCTTGGCTGCCTTCTTTCTGAAGGCAAACCTAATGTTTGTCCTTCCGTTCTTGAAAGGCTTCTCCTGTTGAACACAATTTCACACAATTATAATGAGGTGACTCAAGAGCAGAGAGGTTAAAGATGAGCTTCACATGGTTGCTGTAGCTGCTATTTCATTTACAATTTCTGTTGGCTGTGGCATTTTTGTCATGTTAAGGGAGAAATACTGAAAGCATTTCACATGTCACAGATTTTATGAGCTGTCTTCTGTAGAGCTTGTCAAGGTCTTACTCCCCTTGATGCATGTTTCTTTGAGAGTCAGTCACTGCTTGGAACCTTGAGGTTTGGACACTTTACCTATGTCCTGGTGTGCACCCAAACTGGGCTGTTAGAACTGGGGGTGTGCAGCCTGGAGAAGAGGAGGCTCAGGGCAGAGCTCATTGCTGTCTACAACTACCTGAAGGGAGGCTGTAGCCAGGTGGGGTTGGTCTCTTCTTCCAGGCAACCAGCAGCAGAACAAGGGGGACACAGTTTCCAGTTGTGTTGGGGGAGGTCTAGGCTGGATGTTAGGAAGAAGCTCTTCCCAGAGAGAGTGATTGGCATTGGAATGGGCTGCCCAGGGAGGTGGTGGAGTCGTCGTTCCTAGAGGTGTTGAAGCAAAGCCTGGATGAGGCACTTAGTGCCGTGGTCTGGTTGATTGGCCAGGGCTGGGTGCTAGGTTGGACTGGCTGAGCTTGGAGGTCTCTTCCAACCTGGTTGATTCTGTGGCTGGTGCTCCATTGCTATGAATTATTTTAGTGAGAGGAAAGCAGCCTTATTTCTCTTTCCAAATGCTCTGCAGGAGTATTTTCCTGGTGAGGAAAAGAATAAAGTCTAATATTTCATAGCCCATAATGTAGTATCCAGGAGTAGATGAGATATTGCCTGTCTCTGTCAGGCAAAAAGGAAATGAGGACAGCCTTTGAATAGCCTCCTTCTCTTTCAAAGTGGCAAGAGTATGAAAGGAGAATGACTTGCAAGCCAGAGAACAGAGTGGGGGTTGTCTGGCTGTCCCCATGCTAGCATGCAGTAGGATGCTGAAGAAGTAGATCTGTTTGTAGAGTAAAGCAGTTTGTGATGAGGTTCCAAGATGTGTAATGTTTTGGAGGCATACCTTGGGCTACCACTGCTGTGGGTTCTAGGACTCAACCTAATCAGCAGCTGAAGCACATCTGCTCTGAGTAGTCCCAAATTCAGTTCAGTTCCTGCTTGCTGAGTCCTGCACCTCCTGTGATTTGGATGCACTAAATGGGGCACATAAGGGATTCTTCTGACCCCACAATGCAGTCTGAACAAGAATGGTGATGCACCATATATATCCAGAATAGGGAGAAGGTTTGGAATCTTCAATTACTAGCAGAATATTGCAGCAGAAAGATTGCTTCTGAACTGCTTCCAAGGTTTCTTCTGCAGCTGCCTGTATTTAAGCAGCTATGCTTTAAGCTGGCCTGTAGGGAAGCAAGTTAAATGGGAAAGGCAGCACAGAACTGCAGCCTGGAACAAGAAGGAAGGAACCACAGAGCACTGGCATAGGCTTCCTAGAGAGGTCATGGAGTCTCCTTCTCTTGAGCCTTTCAAGGCCTGTCTGGATGTGCTCCTCTGTGCTCTGTGTTAGATAGGATTGTCCTGCTCTGGCAGGGGGGTTGGACTCGATGATCTCCTTGTGTCCCTTCCAAACCCTAACATCCTGTGAGCCTGTGAAAAAACTGTGTCAAGTGAGATCCTAGAGGTGACAGGTTTATTCCTGAGATGGTTTAATGTATATTAGACCTTAAAAACTGGAGAAAAGAGAAATAAGGGCAGATAAATCTATCTCCTGTAGATCCTGTAGCAGTCAGTAGATCTGAGGGAGCGCCATTAGGCTTTATTGGAGCTTTAATTCCTCTTGAGCTGGAACTTCCCAAAGAAAGGGCTGGCATGATTCCATGGAAAAGCTTTGCTTTGTTCTACCTTTTCTGTGTTTGGGATTTTTTTTATCAGTTCTTACAAAAGGATTTGGTGGTGCCCAGCAGCAGGACAAGAGGTAATGGGCATGAACATGAACAGATGATGTTACGTCTCAACACAAGGAGGAACTTCTTTAGTTTGAGGGTGGTATTGCTCTGGAACAGGCTGCCCAAGAGGATGCAAAATCTCCTTGCCTGGATTCAATCAGAGGTCACCTGGATACCATCCTGTGCAATCTGCTCTGGTTGAACCTGCTCTGACAAGGGAGCTGGCCTAGATGATCTCCAGAGGTCCCTTCCAACCTCTATCATTCTGTGATTCAGGTCTGTTTGAAAAACCAAAGCACAGTATCAGCTGGACTCTTCCCTTTGTGAGTAAGCCAAGAGTTGTGTCCTCTTCTCTCCAGAGCACTTCAGTTATCCAAGCTTCTCTGTAACCTCTGCTGGTCGGCAACATTGTCAGTCCCTGCTATTTATGACCTCTTTCATGGTTGACTTGAGTGATTATCCTGGCTAAAACTTTCTGTGCAGCCTCATGAAGAGCTGCAGAGGTTGTCTAATGACAGCAGAGCTGCCTTTTGCTGTTACCCTCTCAGTGGTTTTGTGAGGACAGAGATGTAGACTGAAAGACATTGCTTTGTTCTGCTTTCCTGCCTTCCTGTGAACCAAAGGACTGAAACAAGCATTACACCAGCCTGCAGTCTTAGTCGTGTGGAAATAGAGGCTGAAATATGACACTGTGGTCTCTTGGGCCTTGGCTAGTTGCTGACACTGCTCAGTACTAGTTAGTCAGAGGAGTGAGCCTGCTTACTACTAACAGAACAAGTCTTAGGATCTGCTTACTACTTAGAGAACAGGACTTGTGAGGAGCAGCTTGTTTGGTGTTGAGAAGAGGAGGCTGAGTGGAGACTTCATTGCTTTCTACAACTACATCCCTGAAAGGAGACTGAAATTAGAAGGGGCTCAGTCTCTTCTCCCCAGTACCAGGTGATAGAACAAGAGGAAGTGGCCTGCAGTTGTGCTGGGGAGGTTTAGCTTGGAGATAAGGAAAAGTCTTTCCTGCAAGAGTGGTCAGGCATTGGAACAGGCTGACCAGGGAGGTGGTGGAGATACTGGCTTTGGAGATGTTGAGGAGCATTTCCACCTTGGCTCCTGTGGCTTCAGGATGCCTCCCACGGGAGAGGAGAGATAGTGCACACCTGGTTAATGAGCAAAACAAGGTGTTGTGTGTCAAAGACTGGGTTGTGCTTGCCTAGGTGATGCTAATGTGTAGATGTGTGCTCTGTGCTCAAGTCTATAGATATGATGTCAGAACGAGCAATAAAGGTCTCTGGTGGGATTCACATTGAGTCATCTGGAGTCCATGTGGTATCCCTTGGCAACAGGTGGTGACCTACAGCGCACTGCTGAAGGCAGCATCCGTGGCTAACATCCATTCTCAGTCACTCTTATTGCCATACATTTCCCTAGCACTCACAAGCGTTTGGATGTCTGCCCAGGTGCTCTCTGTGGGGCTGTTTGTGTCTAACATAGGGTGGAATGGATCACAGAATCCTAGAACAGTTTTAGTTGGGAGGGACCTTAAAGAGCATCTGGTTCCTACCTGCTCTGCCAAGGGCAGGGACACCTCCTGCTAGATCAGGTTGCTTCAAGACCTCATGCAACCTGGCCTGGTATGCTTCCAGGGAGGGAGCATCCACAGCCTCCCTGGGAAACCTGTTCCAGTGCCTCACCACCCTCTGTGTAAAGAATTTCTTCCTAAGATATGCTTAAAGCTGGAGGTCAAGTCCTTGTCTTGTTTCTGGGCTGCTTCTGCACTGCTTAAACCAGACTTTGACATTGTTCCTGAGCCGGCAGTTGGCAGAGGGTGGTGCTTTGCCTCAGCATTTTGCTTGCCTCCCTCTCCTTCAATCTTCTGTTCCTTACAGGAAACACCTGTCTCTTGTGTACTGGAGAAGGAATGGTGTGTGTGCCATCCTGTGCTGGCTTTGCTGCCATCCTCAGCATCCTCCACTGGAAGGTCAGGAGTGCTGTGCTCTGCCCAGAGTGCAGCTTGTCTGATCTGAACAGACCAGTGATCTCCTCAGCTGTGCTCCTGAGAGGGAAGTTCTTCATTATCCACAGAGAATTTTTCTTGTAATCATGGTTCTGCTGTTTCTTCAGGTGCCTGAATCTGTGTGCTCCCACTTGTATTTTGTTCACAGCAACCTTAACATCTTTCTTAGAGCACTTTAGGGTGCGCAGGCAGCAGTGCGTGCAGTGAGATGTGTGCAAGCTGCTGCAGCAAGACAAGACCAGCAGCAGTGCTAAGAAGGAATGCAGTGAGCAGTGCTGCCAGGCTTTTCTCTTTGAGGTAGGTACATAGAAGCAGTCAGGGTTGGAAGAGGCCACAAGGATCATCTAGTTCCAAGCCCCCTGCCATGCCCAGGGACACCCTACCCTACATCAGCCTGGCCTTAAACACCTCCAGCCGTGGGCCCTCAACCACCTCCCTGGGCAACCCATTCCAGCCTCTCACCACTCTAATGCTGAACAACTTCCCCTTCACATCCAGTCTGAACTTACCCATCTCCAGCTTTGCTCCATCCCCCCTAGTCCTGTCACTCCCTGACAGCCTAAAAAGTCCCTCCACAGACTTTTTGTAGGCCCCCTTCAGATACTGGAAGGTATCACAGTCTCATAGTATCATCAGGGTTGGAAGAGACCTCACAGATCATCAAGTCCAACCCTTTACCACAGAGCTCAAGGCCAGACCATGGCACCAAGTGCCACGTCCAACCTTGCCTTGAAGTGCCCCAGGGACGGCGGCTCCACCACCTCCCCGGGCAGCCCATTCCAGTGTCCAATGACTCTCTCAGTGAAGAACTTTCTCCTCACCTCCAGCCTAAACCTCCCCTGGCACAGCCTGAGGCTGTGTCCTCTTGTTCTGGTGCTGGCCACCTGAGAGAAGAGAGCAACCTCCTCCTGGCCACAACCACCCCTCAGGTAGTTGTAGACAACAATAAGGTCACAATAAGGTCACCTCATAGCCTTCTCTTCTCCAGCCTGAACAGCCCCAACTCTTTCAGTCTGTCCTTACAGCAGAGCTGCTTCAGCCCTCTGAGCAGCCTCATAACTCTTCTCTGGGCATCCTCCAGCACATCCACATCCTTCTTGTAATGAGGGCTCCAGAATTGGATGCAGTACTCCAGGTGGGGTCTCAGCAGATCACAGCAGAGGAGAGAATCACCTCCCTCCATCTGTAGGCCACATTGTAACAGAATGACAGGGGTTGGAAATGATCTCTGGAGATCAAGTCCAGCTCCCGTGTCAAGGCAGGTTCAGCTAGAGAAGGTCACACAACAGGACTGTAATGTCTCCAGAGATGGAGCCTCCTCACAGCTCTGTCAGCCTTAAGTTAAAGATCATCCTGATGTTCAGAAGAGGAGCACACATATGTTCTAGTTTCTGCCTCTTGTCCCTTGTCCTGTCACTGGGCACCAGTGAAAGCAGATTGGTACCATCCTCCTGGCACCCACCCTTTAAGTGTTTATAAGCATTCCTGAAACTCCTCCCCCAGTCTGCTTTTTCCCAGACTAAAGCACCCAAATTCTCTCAGCCTTTCCTCATGAGGCAGATGTTCCATTCCCCTCACTGGTTTTGTAGCCCTTTTCTGTCCCCTCTCCAGCCAGTCCCTGTCATTCTTGAGCTTGCAAACCCAAATCTGATTTGCCTTACACTGAACACAGACCAAGCAAGGTAAGAAACCAAATGCAAAACATCCCTGTGAGAAAGATTGGTTCTGCAAGAGTTCTGCAGTTGTCCTTACTCTGCATCCTTTTCCTTGGAGCCAGTGATGATGTCTCAATGAATTTGTACATAGGTACAAAAGAAACTAAAACCCTAAGACTGTGCTGCAAGAAGAGGAGTTTTGTTGTGTGCTCCTTTTGCTCAGCATAAATTCATCCCTGAGAAATGAGCACAACCTTGTGCACTGCAGGATTTATTTTGTTACAAACCTTCTCATTGATTGGTCAGAAGGTTCTTGTGCTCACCTGCCAGCTAACATCACAGTGACATTTTTAAAGGCCTTTCTTCTGTGCTGAGAGTGTGTCCTGTTGCACAGTGTGGTTTTGTCTTGGTTCTCTCTCAATTGCATCCTTTAGGAGTTATTTCACAGCCACTTTTAGACTGGAGTGTAAATGTAAAGGGTAAACCAAACCCTGCAGGACCTTTCCTCCAGTTGGGGCATTTACATGCAGCTCACTTGCTGGCTGGGCAGCCAGCTCCTGTGTCAGTTCACCTGCTAAACAGAGAAGCCTGAAGGCAAGTTACCTGTACTGAGGTTGGCAGCTTTCTAAAGGCAGGTGCTGGATGTTAATTCACCTCTGTCAGAGGTGAAGTGCACTGGTAGGAACACATCAGAAGCTGGGAACTGCTGTGTGTGTTACCTGTAATACTTGGTGTTGGCTTGGATCACAGGAACCAGCTCTCACTGCCTTGTGGGGTTTTGCCCCTTCCACCCAGTTCAGGGTGGCTCCTCAGCTGTTTGCACTGGTTCCACAGTGTGCAATGCCAACTCTGTTCTTGAGCTCTTTGCAGCATCTGTGTCCTGAGCTCCATGCCAGAAAGTGTAAGGGACAAAAGACAAAGCTGAGGCAAACCTGCTGTTTTTTGGCTCTAGCTTTGGTTATTTGCTCCTTCTCAGCTGCAGTTATTCACTGTTTGGGCTGAATGACTTTTCAGTTGGCAATGACCAAACCCATATTTTGTTTTGTTGCCCTTTTCACTTGCTCAGTGTAATTCTACCTGATGTGTCTGCTAGCAAGCAGGAACACTTCCTCCTCTGGTCACATTCACAGGTTACATTGGCTTGGAAGGGACCCTCAGAGATCATCTTGTCCAGCCCCCTTGTAGTGAGCAGGACCACCCTAAACTGGCATAGGCTACCCAGAACCACATCAAATCTGATCTTGAATGTCTCCAGGGATGGGGCCTGAACCACTTCCCTGGGCAGCCTATTTCACTGTTTCACCATTCTGATTGTGAAGAACTTCTTCCTCATGTCCCACCTAAGTCTCTTCTGCTCTGGTTTCAAACCATTGCCCCTAGTCCTACCACTAGGAAGGATGGAGGAAGAAAAAGTTTACATCTCAATTGAAAGGCAGAATTAGAATCATCATAGAATCAGCCAGGTTGGAAGAGCTCACCCAGTCCAACCTATCCCCCAGCTCTATCCAGTCAACCAGACCATGGCACCAAGTGCCTCATCCAGGCTTTTCTTGACCAAGCCAGGGATGGTGCCTCCACCACCTTCCTGGGCAGCCCATTCCAGTGCCAATCACCTCCCCTGGCACAACCTGAGACTGTGTCACCTTCTACTTTTGTTCTCTTGCTGACATCACTTCTTGGCCAGAGCTCATCTTCTGAGTGCACTGCTGTGACCTGTATTGCAGTAGAGTTTACCCAGGCTGGAGAGTGATGTTGGTGCTCTTCAGCAGCGGTTTCAGTGCTGATTGTGGGCAACCACCACAGCTGTGCTGTGTGGCAAATGCCATGACCTTTCCTAAAGAGCTGCCACCATCTGTACTTCTTTGCAATGGGAACTGAAATCAAGTCTGTTGTAGGACTTGCAATGCATTCAGAAGGTCTGGCTGGTTATGCTGCTGTGCACTAGGGGGAATGTGCTAGGCGAGGATGCTCAGGGGGCTGGAGCACCTCTCCTATGAGGACAGACTGAAGGAGTTGGGGCTGTGCAGTCTGCAGAAGAGGAGAGTCTGAGGTGACCTTACTGTGGCCTTTCAGTATCTGAAGGGGGCCTACAAGAAAAGCTGAGGAGGGACTTTTGAGGCTATCATGTAGTGACAGGACTAGGGGGAGTGGAGCAAAGCTGGAGGTGGGTAGGTTCAGACTGGATGTGAAGAGGAAGTTGTTCATCATGAGAGTGGTGAGAGGCTGCAATGGGTTGCCCAGGGAGTGGTTGAGGCCCCATGGCTGGAGGTGTTTAAGGCCAGGCTGGATGAGGCTGTGTGCAGCCTGATGTAAGGTAGGGTGCCCCTGGCCATGGCAGGGGGCTTGGAACTAGATGATCCTTGTGGTCTCTTCCAACCCTGACTGATTCTATGGTTCTATGAATTCCCTTTGAGATGCCTTCAGCAACCTCTGTGTATGCTGTCAGCAGGGCATGTGCTTAGAAATCTGTATTTAAATTGTCTGTCAGCTGCTGACTCACACAGAGAAACTTCTTTTGGCTGCCGAGCCGAGAGAGTGAAAAGCTCTGCAGGCCTACCTGCGGCTGGGAGATTTTTTTTTTTTTTTTTTTTTTTTCCGACTGTCAGTATCTCTGTGCACTATGCCTGTCACTCGTGCTACAAAGGGCAGGAGGAGCGTGTGCACACAGACTGATGTGACCTGGGAAAGCACAGGAGTCCAGGCCACTGGATGCAGGGAGTGCTACAGCCTCTCGCTTGCTGCTGAAGGGGAGGGGGAGAACAACTGCACCAGGTGTGAGCAGGTGAACTTCCTTCTCACCTTGGTGGCGGAATTGAAAGATGAAGTGGCCGAGCTGAAGGACGAAGTGTGCAGGCTCAGGTCAATAAGAGAGAATGAAAGGGAGCTGGATCTGTGGGTGCAGGCTCTGCAGATCCCCCCTGCTAAGGAATCTGCCCCTGGTAACAGTGAGGGATGGGTGCAGATCCCTGTCAGGGGTAGTAAGGGAAATCCTCCCTGGCCCTCTCCTTCTCCTCCTCTGCCCTTGCGCAACAAGTATGAGGTGCTGCATGCAGAGGGTACAGAGGGTGAGAGCAATGAGGATCATCCCACTGAGACATTGCCTAGGGTGGAGCAGTCACCACCAACTGTGGTGACTAGCTCCACAAAAAACAAGAAAAAGAGAAGAGTTGTAGTTGTCGGGGACTCCATCTTGAGGGGGACAGAGGGACCCATTTGTCATCCCGACCCGTCTCACAGGGAGGTCTGCTCCCTTCCTGGTGCCCGGGTTAGGGACATCACCAGGAGAATCCCTAACCTAATCCAGTCCTCTGATTATTACCCCTTGTTGGTAATACAGGCTGGCAGCGACGAAATTGAAAAGAAGGGGACCAGGGCAATTAAAAAGGAATTTAAAGCCCTGGGGAAATTGATAGATGGGGCAGGAGCACAGGTGGTGTTCTGCTCAGTTCCCTCTGTGGCAAGGGAGTTCACAGAGAGGAATAGCAGAACCTATGACATCAACAGCTGGCTCAAGGGATGGTGTGAGAGGAGGCACTTTGGCTTCTTTGACCATGGGGGAACTTTTACTGCGCCGGACCTGCTGGCTTGTGATGGGGTGCAGTTATCTAGGAAGGGCAGGAGAGTCCTGGCAATGGAGTTGGCAGGGCTCATTAGGCGAGCTTTAAACTAGGTCTGAAGGGGGTGGGTGAGGAAAGTACTCTCTCTGAGAAGGAGAGAGATGGAAGGAAACTAAGGACAATTAAATCGAGAGCCCAGCTGAAGTGTATCTACACCAATGCACGCAGCTTGGGTAACAAACAGGAGGAATTGGAAGTCCTGGTCCACCAGGGGGACTACGATGTAGTTGCCATTTCAGAAACTTGGTGGGACGACAGGCATGACTGGGCTGTTATACTGGGGGGATATAATCTTTTCAGGAGAGATAGGCAAGGGAGAAGAGGAGGAGGGGTGGCCCTGTATATTAGGGAGTCACTCCATGTCATTGAGCTTGAAGTGAGGGATGAAGGGGTAGAGACCTTGTGGATTAAAATCAGAGGGAGGACTAATAAATCTGACATCCTGGTTGGAGTCTGTTACAGACCACCCAACCAGGATGAGGAAACAGATGAGATATTTTACAAACAGTTGGAGGCTGTCTCAAGATCAGATCTTGTCCTTGTGGGCGACTTTAACCTGCCAGATATCTGCTGGGAACTTAATTCAGCAGAGAGGAGGCAGTCCAGGAGATTTCTGGAGTGCATGGAGGACAGAGTCATGACCCAACTGTTAAGCGAGCCTACTAGGGGTCAAGCTCAGCTTGACCTGCTGCTCTCCAACAGAGAAGGGCTGGTAGGAGATGTGATAGTGGGAGGCTGCCTGGGGTGTAGTGATCACGAGTTAGTGGAGTTTTCAATATACAGGGAGGTAGGGAGGCACTTCAACAAAACCTACACCTTGGACTTTAGGAGGGCAAACTTCAATTTGCTCAAGGAACTTATTTCCAGTGTCCCCTGGGCAGCAGTCCTTGAGAACAAAGGGGTCCAGGATGGTTGGACCTACTTTAAACAGGAGCTCTTGAAGGCACAGGAACTGGCAGTTCCCACGTGCCGAAAGATGAGCCGCAGGGGGAGATGACCAGCCTGGATGAGCAAAGAGCTCCTGAAGGAAGTGGGGGAGAAAAAGAGGGTGTATCGCCTCTGGAAGGAGGGGAAGGCTTCTCCTGATGTGTTTAAGGAGGTAGCCAGACTATGTAGGAGAAAAATTAGAGAGGCTAAGGCCCAGCTAGAACTTAGGCTGGCCACTTCCGTGAAAGTTAACAAAAAACACTTTTATAAATTTATCAATGCTAAAAGGAAGGGCAAGAAGAGCCTCCACTGCTTACTGGACCAGGAGGGGAACACTATAACTGATGATGAAGCAAAGGCAGAGGTCCTGAATGCCTTCTTCGCCTCAGTTTTCAACAGTAAGGAGGGAGGAGGAGGAGGCAAGAGGCCTCTTGAACTGGGGGATGGGGTCAGGGAGCAGTGTGTTCCCCTGGAAATTCATGAAGAATTAGTTCAGGACCTGCTGAGTCATCTGGACACCCACAAGTCCATGGGACCAGATAGGATCCATCCCAGGGTGCTGAGAGAGCTGGCAGCTGAGCTGGCCAAGCCACTCTCCATCATTTTCCAGCAGTCCTGGCTCACCGGAGAGGTCCCAGGAGACTGGAAAATGGCCAACGTGGTCCCCATCCACAAGAAGGGTCGGATGGAGGAACCTGGGAACTACAGACCCGTCAGCCTGACCTCAGTGCCAGGGAAACTGATGGAGCAGGTTCTCTTGGGGCCAATAACTGCGCACCTGAGGGATGGCAAAGAGCTCAGGTCCAGCCAGCATGGGTTTAGGAAGGGCAGATCCTGCCTTTCTAACCTGATCTCCTTCTATGATCAGGTGACCCACTTGGTGGATGTGGGGAGGCCTGTGGATGTGGTCTATCTGGACTTCAGCAAGGCCTTTGACACTGTCCCCCACAGCAAACTGCTGGCTAAGCTGTCAGCCCATGCCTTGGATAGCAACACTCTGTGCTGGGTTAGGAACTGGCTGGAGGGCCGGACCCAGAGAGTGGTGGTGAATGGTGCCACATCCAGCTGGCGGCTGTCACTAGTGGTGTCCCTCAGGGATCTGTGCTGGGCCCCATCCTCTTTAACATCTTCATAGATGATCTGGATGAGGGCATGGAGTCAGTCATCAGCAAGTTTGCAGATGACACTAAGCTGGAGGCAGATGTGGCTGGGTTGGAGGGCAGAAGGGCTCTGCAGCGGGACCTTGACCGCCTGGACAGATGGGCAGAGGCCAATGGGATGGGGTTCAATAGCTCCAAGTGCAGGGTGCTGCACTTTGGCCACAACAACCCCATGCAGAGATACAGGCTGGGGTCGGAGTGGCTGGAGAGCAGCCAGACAGAGAGGGATCTGGGGGTACTGATTGATACCCACCTGAACATGAGCCAGCAGTGTGCCCAGGTGGCCAAGAGAGCCAGTGGCATCCTGGCCTGCATCAGGAATGGTGTGGTCAGCAGGAGCAGGGAGGTCATTCTGCCCCTGTACTCTGCACTGGTTAGACCACACCTCGAGTACTGTGTTCAGTTCTGGGCCCCCCAGTTTAGGAAGGACACTGAGATGCTCGAGCGTGTCCAGAGAAGGGTGACGAGGCTGGTGAGAGGCCTTGAGCACAAGCCCTACGAGGAGAGGCTGAGGGAGCTGGGGTTGTTTAGCCTGGAGAAGAGGAGGCTCAGGGGTGACCTTATTGCTGTCTACAACTACCTGAAGGGTGGTTGTGGCCAGGGGGAGGTTGCTCTCTTCTCTCAGGTGGCCAGCTCCAGAACGAGAGGACACAGCCTCAGGCTGCGCCAGGGGAAATTTCGGCTCGAGGTGAAGAGAAAGTTCTTCCCTGAGAGAGTCATTGGACACTGGAATGGGCTGCCTGGGGACGTGGTGGAGTCGTCATCCCTGGGGCAGTTCAAGGCAGGGTTGGACGTGGCACTTGGTGCCATGGTCTAGCCTTGGGCACTGTGGTAAAGGGTTGGACTTGATGATCTGTGAGGTCTCTTCGAACCTTGGTAATCCTGTGATACAGGATTCTCATTGGGTCACCAGTGGCCATGATGCCTTCCAACAGTGATTTTAGTGCCCCACCAGTGCCCTGCACTCATTGCTCTCATCCTGCTGCAGCAGGCTCAAAGCTTAACTATTCTTTAACTCAACCTGCTGCTTCAGGAGAGAAGGTTCTTGGCACTCTTGGCACTCCTCAGGCTCCTCAAAGCTCCTGAACACTCCAAGAAATCTCTGCCCACCTCTGGCTGCTGGAAAGCCTCAGAGCAGCCACAGATCAGCAGGCATCCAGCAAGAACACTGCTGGATGTGTGTGTGGCAGGAGCCACTTTATCAGGAACATGTAAGCAGTAGGCCTCTTGGATGGCGGAGGCACTGGGGGGGGGGGATTGGAGCAGTGGGGAATGTAGATTTAGGGGTTTTTTTTGGGGGGATGGGGAAAACTTCAAGGGGGTTTGCCATGGATGGGGGAAATTGCTTTGCAATGTCTATTGCTGTATTCTCTCTCTCTCAATACAATTCTGTATTTTCTCTCCAATTTGATTTGAGAGTTTAATCTCTGTCAGCTCTCTTTAAAAACCCATGACAGAATTTTGGTGGCCTGGACAGGGAATCGAGATGGTTGGTTTGGCATGGACTGAACTGGAGAAAAATACAGAATCAGAGCTTAGGGAAAATGGTGCCTCTCAGTGAAGCTGGCATGGAGAGCTGAAGGGCTTGGAGAAGTGAGCCGCTCCCCTCCTGGGTGGCGGAGGGGGGAGAGAGAAGTGGCAAGGAGTGAGTTGAAAGGTCTGAGGTGGCTAAGGGTGACACTGGACCCCGGCCCTGAAACGGCCACGACTCTTGCTGACCCACAGCACGGTGCCGAGTGGCACTGCACAGGGCAAGCTGGAGGGGTGGGGTAGAGTGGAGCAGGCAAACCCCTGTGTGTTTGCCCCTCCTGATGGCAATCCACCAGCGGTGGAAACGCAGGCAGCTCCGGCAGTGCCAGTGGCCTCCCCTGGACCTGTAGGTCCAGGCAGCGTTTCAAAGATGGCATCACACGGAGCAGCGCTGTCACCTTCTGTGGCATGGCGACCTGGTTCAGGAATGGCACAGCGACCAATCCCAGGCCGCTCAGACCATCAGCTCACAGACACCAATGTGGTGGACAACAAATGGTGTTTATTGATGGGTGGCACAGGATTATGTAGCATGGGTTACAACGTCACTTCCGTCTGCTTACATCATAAGCTGAACACTATTGGCTGTTCAGAGAGGGGCCCTATCTTTCCGTACAGCGCGATATCTTCCGGCCGCCAGACCCTAGCTGCCTACATTTCCCCCCTCCCTATGCATAATTCAATTAGCTGAAATAGAACAGTCTCAAAGAAGATACAGATCATAATCTTGAATAAAAACACACTAAATGCATAACCAAACCAGCTCAAATATCCTGTTCTTATTCTGTGCTTTACAACAATCTAAAATATACCTATCACAAACTTGATTAGAAAACATAAGGCACACTAAGCAAGAGGTACCTGGGAATAATGGGGTGTAACTGGGGATAGCTAGGGGAAAATGTTTAACTAAGGACATTCTTAAAGCAGTTGTTGGCATTCTACCAACATGATGTTAACACTCTCTAGCTGGCTCTTAACAAACAACACGAGCCTATTCAGCATACAGGGTCCAAAGCTCAATGCTACCACGAGCATTACAATCAGCCCTATCAAGGTAGATATAAGGGTGGTCAGCCACGGTGATGTGTTAAACCAGGATGAAAACCAATTTTGTTGGGCTTCCCTGTCTCTTTCTCTTTTTTCTAGACCCTCCCTAAGTTTGGCCATGGTATCTCTGACAACCCCAGTGTCACCTGCGTATACACAACATTCCTCTCCTAATGCAGCACACAGTCCACCCTGCTGTAAAAACATGAGATCCATTCCTCTATGATTTTGTAAGACTACTTCAGACAACGATCTCACTGACTTCTCCAAAGTGCTGATTGATAGTTCAATTCCAGCCACATCTTCATCCACTGATATTCTGAGGGAATGAAGCTTTTGATTCTGCTTGACTAGTGAGGCTATTCCTGTACCTGTCCCTGCGGCTCCTATAGCCAGTAGGGTAGCTATGGTCAGAGCGGGAATGGGTTCTCACTTTTGTATATGATAAGAAGTTAAAAGGGTTTGATGATTATATACAAATTCCTCAGGGTGGTATATGATTCTTGGAACAATCATTACTTGTGTACAAAATTCATCACTGCCATTGAACTGTTTAAGAGATATACAGGGGCTAATTCCAGTTTTTGAACACATCCATTTGGTATTATTGGCAGGAACCAGCCAATTGGCTTTCAATCCTTTTCCTAATGTGGTCTCGTTTGTACAGAAGCACTTTTTCTCAAGGGGCACTTTGCCAATACATTTACCCTGTCCTGATACGTATTGCATCGTTATTCCTGGGTTGCTCACAGTGTGCCATAGACATTGGCTTGGATTAGTGCCATTCACTAGCTCTGGTTTAGAGGGTATACCTACTGCTTCATAAAAAGGAGGCCTTACATCATAGCAAAGGCAACAGCTTGTTGCCATCTTTGGGTTTGTAGAGTTCAGTATCTGGTATGCTGAGTTCAACAACTTCCACGGGGAGGCATTTCAAGTTCTAAAGTATTCAGAGTGTCGGTGTTACTGGGAGCCGCACCCTCGGTACTATTCTTGGTGTTATGTATTAAAGGTTTCGATGTTTGTGGGTTAAGAACTGGGTTAGGCCCCATTGCTTGGGGTGCTTGTGGCGTGATCTTAATAATTTGTATCACTACTCCTGGGTCTTTGGTAGCGATATGAATAAATACTGACCACATTTTCCCCACAAACCAACCCGGACTAGCCAGGTTTTGGATTTCCAAGTTCAAATATTTACAAGTACCTTTTTGAGATATCATTCCGTCACACCCAAATTTTGGATGCATACACCCTTTTGGTCCCCATCTTACCTGCAAAAATTCACCCTCTTTTTCTGGTCTTGTTACAATGGTCTCACATCCCAAATACCCACAAAACCCCTATCCTGGACAGCTACAGTAACTCTTTCCTGGGTTTGAACTAGGGCACCAATATGTTACCCATAATGACTTAGATTTAGATCCTCCAACTTTGGGGAACAGCTCACCAATTGTAACCGTAAAGGTTGGGGCACCTACTGTTATGTTTGCCTTTATCTCTCAACTGCTCGCAGGGTCCCGTAGGACCCATCTGAATGGCTGATGGTGACTGTAATTTGGTTCTGCCTGTCCTATAGTGAAAAGCCCTAAAACTAAGATCACACAAAAACATCACAGCCCTCCCCTTTGGGGGCTATCTTGCCGTTGCTTGGATTTCACTGTTGCAACACCCTCAGGCATGGGTAGAATGCTTGCCGACTTGTCGTCCTCTTCTGCCACCAGGACATACGCGTTACGAGGCCGTCCGATAATCCGGTCCTGTGGACAGAAACTCACAGTTTTCATTAGCTTTTTCTGGAGGTCTGGTTTAATAGACTTAAGTGGACACCACTTAACCCTGCCATCTTTTCTGACAGCAGCGTACCCTCACCCTGTCAAAACTAATTTCCACCCTGGTTCCCATTCTCCCAACTCATTTCTAACTATGACTGACAGGCCCTCTTCTAGCGCCCGAGTGGCCCAATGTTTTTGGGAGGGGCTATTTACCTTCTGCTCTCTGGGGAATTGATTTAATGCTAACAGAGCAGTTGCTAGCAAGCGTGTTTGATCTCCTGAGAGAATGGCATTGGCAAACCCTTCTGATTTTGCTAATACCTCCAACTGAACTTTCAGAGTTTGATTCTCTCATTCAACTATAGCTTGTCCTGTGCTGTTGTACGGAATGCCGTGTATCAGGGTAATACCCCATTTCAAAGCAAATGTCTGGATTGATTTAGAGACAAAATTCAGACCACTCTGTTTTAATCTGATTAGGGACACCAAGCCATGCCATGGGTGTCAGCCAATTTTGGATGGTCGCTTTGGAGTCGGTCCAGAGATGTTGTGTAGCTACGACCACTCCGCTGTACCTGTCTACAGTTACTGCTAGCCACGTTCGAGGTTTCAGTAACTGACAGAGCGTGAAGTCCGTCTGCCACACTTCGGAGGCTTTAAGGCCTCTGGGGTTGACTCCACTGGACCACAGTGGTGCTTTCTGGCAGTGGGGGCATGTGGCTACTATGTGTTTCACATCAGTGACCGAGATTCCACATTTCTTTGCTAGCACTTTGGCTCCAATGTGGAGAGACTCGTGCAGCTGGTGGGCATCTCTTAGCATCCACAACTCTTTTGCAGCGGTGTCTGCCTTGTCTTTGCTGATTTGGAAAACCCCTTTTATTGGATTGTGGCTGTTACCATGGATGACTGAGATAGTGCCTTTTCGGGAGAAGAGTGCCTCTTCCAGCATTAGGGCTGCTGGGGATGTTGACACACCAGGCCCCGCCATGGCCAAGCAGAGTTTAGCCGCAAACATTGAGTCGGTCACGATGTTAAGGTGTTCCATTGGGAACAGTCTGCATGCCAGTACTATGGCTGTCACTTCTAGCTGCTGGACTGAGAGCGCATGATCAGCCATTTTGATGCAGTGCTATTCTTCTCCTGATTGCCACACTGCTGCTGCAGTTGAAGTCATTAAAAATGCGTCTGTGAAGACTGTCGGTCCCTCTTGCGGCCGGTCCATGATTTTTTGTGGAAGGTCGATGTCAACAATTGCCAGCATTTGGGTCCAGGGGGGTTTTGCAGCGTACCGGACTTCTCCACCAAATCCAACAAGAGCTATGGCCAGATACTCTGACATCACCACTGATTGCATCGGAAGCTGTTTACAGAAGGGTAGATATATCCTGGCTGGTTCGATGCCTAGATGCCTTAGGGCAAGCTTTCTGCCTTTCATGATGAGGTTGCCAAGGCACTCAACTCCTGGAGAGAATGCACATGACACTTTTCCCAGGACTACCCATTGTATTGGTTAAGCTTTCTCAGGGGGCCCTTGGGCTAGTGCCCCTATTCCTCCCCCTTCTGCAAAGTGTACATACAGATCGAGTGGTGCATCTGGGCTCCACCTGGCAAGCGTGTTTGACGATATTTGTCGCTTGATAAAGTCAAGAGTGCTCATCGCTTCCGTTGTCAGAGTCTTTCGCTCCCATGGATTCTTTCCTTGCAGGAGATCGTACAGGGGGGCCATGGCTTCAGGAGGGATCAGAACAATGTTGCGAAGCCACTGTAGTGATCCCACCAACTGTTGCATATCATGGAGTGTCTTGATGTTCCGGTGGATCTTTCCTTGAGGGGGGGTCACGTAAGAGTTTGTGATTCCTACTCCCAAAAAACTTACATGTGAGCCCTTTTTGACCTTTGCGCTTGCAATTTCAAATCCATTCAACTTTAGAGTCTCTGAGACCATGGACACCAGCTGTTCTACCTGACTTCCTTATGATGTAGTGATCAGGATATCATCCATGTATTGAGTAATGGTCGCGGTTGGGTAGTTGCATCAAACTGGTGCCAGCGCCCAATCCACTGTAATTTGGCAAATAGTAGGCAAATTGATCATTCCTTGGGGCAACACTTTCCACTGGAAGCACAAGTTGGGGCATTGTATATTTGGAAACACAGTGGAAAAGGCAAACTGCTCCTTATCTTCCTTGTGCAGAGGCATCAAGAAGAAACAGTTTTTGATGTCAAGGATGGCACAAGGTTGTTCTTTTGGTATCATAGAGTTCATAGGCAGCATCATTTCAACAGGGCCCATTGGTTGGATTCTCGTTTACTTCACGCAAATCATGGAGAAGACAGAACCCCTCGCCGCTCCGTTTGGGTATTACAAAAACTGGGGTGTTGCATGGGTTAGTGGAGGGCTCTATGTGACCTCATTGTAATTCCCGTTCCACTAGCTCATCTGATTCCAGGAGATGATTCCTGGGTTTTGGCACCACTTGTCACCTTCTGTGGCATGGCAACCTGGTTCAGGAACGGCACGGCAACCAATCCAAGGCCGCTCGGGCCATCAGTTCACAGATGCCAATCTGGTGGATGGCAAATGGCATGTATTGATGGGTGGCACAGGATTATATAGCATGGGTTACAACGTCACTTCCGTCTGCTTGCATCATAAGCTGAACACTATTGGCTATTCAGAGAGGGGCCCTATCTTTCCACACAGTGTGATATCTTTCGGCCGCCAGACCCTAGCTGCCTACACAGTGCCATCCTCCTTGGCAGGCTGATCACCATGGCAGCCATCCTCTTGCTGGGTGCAGCCACTCTCTATTCAGGGGATGAGTTGGTGACCTCAGAAGAAATGGCTGCACTTTGGTACCCTTTCTGTCCCAGCACGGGCAGCGAGTATGGGCAGGCTGTGGCTGTGGATCACGAGGCTGCATTTGGAGTGTGTCCTGCTGGGGAAGATGTGGAGAGTGGCCATGGGGATCCCCTTCCCTTGCTCTGACACAGCCTGAACTATACAGTGGTGGAACTGGTGGTACCGAGCATGGGAGAGGCAGGTGTCTTGCCCTGCTTCCCAAGCACACTGCCTGGTTCTACACTGAGTAGCCAGCCAAGACTAGAGGCAGTGGCAGCTCTGGTGCCAAGGTCAAGCAGCAAGGCAAGCCACAAGTGTGCCTTGATGGTAGCGCGTCCTCTGGCCGCTGAGGCAGTGGTGAGGATGGATGCTCCTGGTCAGACAGTGATTCCTGTGAATGGCACTCATCCCATAGAGGTTTTCTTCCCAATTCTGCCACCTGTTCCTCGTCCACCACCAGAACTCCTTCTCAGTTGTCTGTTGAGAAGGTGGAGGGAGAAGTGCTGGGAAAGGTTAAATCAATTTGAAGTAGACTGGGGAAGGAAGATAAGGGCATGGACTGGTGGTGTGGCAGGTTCACTTCTGAGTGTGCAGTTAGAGCAGAGGAACTGCAGGACGGAGCCCTCAGGGGTGGTGGATGGCCTGGGACAAGAGACAAGTGGATGCATGGGACTCCTGTAGATGCTGGAACTCATCTGTGACAGAGAGATAGTATTAATCTGTGACAAAGGGATCTTCACTCCTGCATGCATGAGAAGCAAACTGGAGCAACAGCTTGAAGAGAGGAAGTGAACTGGACTTAGTTGCCCCATTTGACTGCCCCAGGGGTGGAGACATGCCATTTGAGATGACTGTGGACTGAGACAGATTGTGCTGAGAAGGACTCTAAGAGAATCTGCAGTGAGAGATTGAGGCTTTGCAGTGGGCAGTTGCTTGGATGCATGGACTGCAAAGAGTTGAGTGAGAATGGCCTGGGACTGTCCATTATTTGATGTTGAGTGCTGCTGAGCACAATGTAGATGGAAATGGAATTCCTTTGTTTGTGAAAAGGATTTGTTGGGAGAACTGCATGGGTGTTTTCTGCCTTTGGGTGGGGATACAACCTGTCCAAGGGGTGGTTATTTTCTGGTGGGGGAATTCCAGGACATGCATGTTTGGTCAATGCAGGAAGGTGGTAAGATCAAGTGTGTTCTGCAAAGGAGTTTTGATTAGGACTGAGACAGTTTGAGTTTAAAGTATGTACAAGTTGTTATTGAGGTTTTCTTAGACAGTGGATGTCATCTGAGAAGTCCATTGGATGAGAAGAGTTGTGCCCAGGATCTGAGCGACAGATGGGTTTGAAGAAAAGCAGTGGAACGATGCAGGATTTGGATGGCACTGTTCACTATGTAGACACTGTTTCTAGTTAGATGAGTAGTGTGATGAGCAGGAATTATGGGATTGACTACAGGGGTGGAAAGTCCCAGGTTGAGGCTATAGGGTTAATAAAGAATTCTGGGGACTAGAAGATTGTAATTCAATCCCATAATTCTGCTATCTCTTTATAGACTCACAACAAGGTCAGTTCGTTCTCCCTTCCTCTTCCTCCTGCCCTGTGTGTGTGGCAGGAGCCACTTTATCAGGAACATATAAGCAGTAAGCCTCTTGGATGGTGGAGGCTTTGGATTGGAGGATTGGAGCACTGGGGAATGTAGATTTAGGATTTTTTTGGGATGGGTAAAACTTCAAGGGGGTTTGCCATGGATGGGGAAATTGCTTTGTAATGTCTATTGCTGTATTCTCTCTCTCTAAATACAATTCTGTATTTTGTCTCCAGTTTGATTTGAGAGTTTAATCTCTGTCAGTTCTATTTAAAAACCCACAACAGCAGGGCAGGAGGTGTTTGTACCTGCTGGACCCCCCCAGCCGCTGAGAAATGCAGCTGGAAAAGAGGAGATTTTGGCTCAATCTGCTGGAAAGGCCTTCATGGGGGGGACACGCAATTACCCAAACAGACATGGGTGGGTCTATTTGTGCTTGTTCTGTAGCATGGGTTGGTCGCCAGTGTGGGTGCAGCAGTGGGAAGTGAAACTGCCTCTGCTGGTGAAGCTCTTGCCACAGTCAGAGCAGGTGAAGGGCTTCTCACCCCTGTGGACACGACGGTGCTTGGTGAGGGTAGAGCTCTGGGTGAAGCTCTTGCCGCAGTCAGAGCAGGTGAAGGGCTTCTCACCACTGTGGACACGACGGTGCTTGGTGAGGGTAGAGCTCTGGGTGAAGCTCTTGCCGCAGTCAGAGCAGGTGAAGGGCTTCTCACCACTGTGGACACGACGGTGCTGGGTGAGGGTAGAGTTCTGGGTGAAGCTCTTGCCACAGTCAGAGCAGGTGAAGGGCTTCTCACCACTGTGGACACGTCGGTGCTTGGCGAGGGTAGAGCTGCGGGTGAAGCTCTTGCCACAGTCCCGGCAGCTGTAGGGTTTCTCACTGCTGTGGATGAGTCTGTGCTGAATGAACTCTGAGCTCGTAGTGAAGCTTTTGCCGCACTCTGCACAGGGGTACAGGTGCTCTCTGGTGTGGGTGCGGCGGTGGATGGTGAGATTTGAGCTGCATTTGAAGCTCCTTCCACAGTCCCCACAGCTGAAGGACTTCTCAGTGCTGTGCACACTGCAGTGCCGAGTGAGGGCATACTTGCAAATGAAACTCTTGCAGCAGTCAGCACAGCTGAAAGGTCTCTCTCTGGTGTGGATTCGGCGGTGGACAATGAGGTATGAGTGCTCCGTGAATCTCATGTCACAGTCAGCACAGCTGAAGGGCTTCTCGCCCGTGTGGATTCGGCGGTGTCTAATGAGGCTCGAGCGCTGTGTGAATCTCTTGTCACAGTCAGCACAGCTGAAGGGCTTCTCGCCCGTGTGGCTTCGGCGGTGGACAATGAGCTCTGACCGATATGTGAATCTCTTGTCACAGTCAGCACAGCTGAAGGGCTTCTCGCCCGTGTGGCTTCGGCGGTGGACAATGAGGCTCGAGTGCTGTGTGAATCTCTTGTCACAGTCAGCACAGCTGAAGAGCTTCTCGCCCGTGTGGATTCGGCGGTGTCTAATGAGGCTTGAGCGCTGTGTGAATCTCTTGTCACAGTAAGCACAGCTGAAGGGCTTCTCGCCCGTGTGGATTCGGCGGTGTCTAATGAGGCTTGAGCGCCGAGTGAATCTCTTGTCACAGTCAGCACAGCTGAAGGGCTTCCCGCCCCTGTGGCTTCGGCGGTGGTTAATGAGCCTGGAGCGCACTGCAACGCTCTGCCCACGATCAGGGCACTGAAGCAGCTGCTTGACTGGCACAGAGGGTGCTAACATCAACCTATCCTCTTCTTCATATTCTTCTTCCTTATCTTGGCCATCTTCACCCTGAATATCATCCTCATGCTCAACATCATCACAATCATCATTCCCCCAATCGTCATCCTCTGACTTGAGATCTTTCTCCTCCTCTTTCTTCAAGCGGCACTTGGCCTGCTCCATCTTGCTCTCTGGGTGCTGCTTCTTCTCCCAGCTCTTCTCTGGGTCCTTCTCTGAGGCCATGCTAGTGGGGCACGAAGTCATTGCTCTTACCTAGGGAAGATGGAAGCACCTGACCTCAGCACCTCAAACCCTGACATCCTGCCCGGGTCAATACAGCCTCTGACACTTGGCACCTCCCAACAACCAACATTCAGCTGAGGCAAAGAATGCAGAGTGGCCCTCAAACCACCAGATCTGCCATGTGGTGGGGGCAGATCTCCAATGCCTGTGTTGAGATCCCAGGTGCCGCTGCTTGGGGGGGCTGAGACACCCAGGTCCTTAACAAATGCTCCCAGCCCCCTGTATGACAGCCCCGGGCTGAAAGACTTGGGGCTGTCCAGGCTGGAGAAGAGGAGTCTCCCAAGCGACCTTCTTGTGGCCTGCTAGGATCTGAAGTGGGCTACAAATATCTGGGGAGGGACTTTTTAGCTTGTCAGGGAGTGACAGGACTGGGGGGGATGCAGCAAAGCTGGAGGTGGGGAGAGTCAGCCTGGAGGTGAGGAGGAAGTTCTGCAGCATCACACTGGTGAGACCCCGGAATAGGTTCCTCGGGGAGAGGGTTGAGGCCCCATCCCTGGAAGGGTGTAAGGACAGGACGGATGAGATTGTGGGCAGCCTGCTCTAGGGTAGGGTGTCCCTGCCCATGGCAGGGGGCTTGGAACTGGATGGTCCTTGTGCTCTCTTTCAACACTGACCTATTCTATGAAGTCCTGCACATACATTTTTCAGCTGGGCCTTGATCCTGAGCGCTTTTTGAGGGGACAATGCCTAATTCCTGCCTGACCATTCCCAGGCCCTTCCCTCATTCACAGCATATCCATGGCCCTGCTGTCTTTGCAAGCTGCAGGGGTGGCCCAGGGGAACCTCCTCAGCTTCAACAACAGCAAGTGCAGGCTCCTGCACCTGGGCTGCAACAAGCCTCACAAGCAGCACAGCCTTGAGGAGAAGCCAACAAAAAGCAGGGCTGAGGAAAAGGACTTGGGGGTGCTGGGGGACAAGGAGCTGGACAGGAGCAGGCAGTGTGAGACTGCAGCACACAAGGCCAATGGCAGCCTGGGCTGCAACAACAGCAGAGAGCAGACTCTGACACTGTGCTCTGCTGACAGCTCACCTGCACTGCTGCATCCAGCCCTGGAGCTCTCAACACAGCAAGGACATGGATCTGATGGACAGGGTCCAGAGGAGGCCATGAGAATGATCAGGGGCTTGGAACAGCTCAGCTCTGAGGACAGGCTGAGGGAGCTGAGGGTGTTCAGCCTGGAGAAGAGAAGGCTTCAGGCAGACCTTCCAGGGCCTCAAGGGGCTACAAGAAGGCTACAGAGAGACTGCTCCCAAAGGCCTGCAGGGACAGCAGGAGGGCAATGGCTGCAAAGTGGAGCAGATGGAGATTAGAAGGCAGGAACAAGTTCTGCATCAGGAGGCTGCTGCAACACCTCAGGGTGCCCAATGAAGGAGTTGAGGTCCCAGCCCTGGATGTATTCAAGGTGAGGCTCAACAGGGCTCTGGGCAGCCTGATCTAATGCAGGATGTCCCTGCTGACTGCAGGGGCTTGGACTCAATGACCTCTGCAGGTCCCTTCCAACCCAAACCATTCTATGGTTCCATGCTTCTAAATGCAGCCTCCAGGGAGAGGCAGAGGAGGAAACAGAGCAGCTGCAGGAGGACTGCTTTCCTACAGGCCTGCCTTGGGCTGTGTAGCAAAGCAGCAAGGAAGGCCAAAGCCCTCTTGCAACTGAAGCTGGCAAAGGAAGGAAAACAGAACAAGAAAGGCTTCTTCAAATCCATCAGCAGGAAAAGGAAGAACAGGGAAGGTGTGGGGGAAGTGCTGGACCAGGAGGCAGCCTGAGAACTGAGGGTGCAGAGAAGGCAGAGCTGCTGAATGCCTTCTGGGCTTCACTCTTTACACCTCAGACTGAACTCTCCTATGGACTCCAGAGTCTGGATGAAGGAGAGCAAGCCTGCAGGAGGGAGTGCTCCCCACTGGTCAGTGCACACTGGGTTAGGGATCAGTTATACAAACTAAACATTCACAAGTCCAAGGGCCCTGATGAGATGCACCCAAGGGTGCTGAGACAACTGCCTGATGTTATTGCTCTGACACTCTCCATCGTCTTTGCCAAATCAGGGCAGACAGGAGAGGTGCCTGAGGGCTGCACCAGAGCCAATGGCACTGCAGGCTTCAAAAAGGGCAAGAAAGAAGTTCCAGGAAACTACAGACCAGGCAGCCTCACCTCCAGCCCTGCAAAAATGATGGAGCAGCTCCTGCTGGAGGTCAACTCAAGGCTCTTGGGAGAGAAGAAGCTTATCAGGAGTAGTCAGCATGGATTTACCAAGGGGCAGTCATGCTTCACTAACCTCAGAGCATTCTATGATGCCATCACTGAATGGGTAGATTCAGGGAGAGCAGTGGATGGAGTCTGCCTTGGCCTTAGCAAGGCCTTTGACACCATCTCCCATGACATTTTAGTGAGCGAGCTGAGGCAGTGTGGGATGGAAGAGCAGGCAGTGAGGTGGGTTAGGAACTGGTTGCAACAGAGAGTGCAGAGGGTGGTGAGCAATGGTGCCAGGATCAGCTGGAGAGTTGTGACCAGTGGTGTCCCACAGGGATCAGTGCTGGGGACAGTCCTGGTCAACATCTTCATCAATGACACTGATGAGGGCACAGACAGACAGAGGCTGCTCAGCAAGTTTGCTGCTGACACCAAGCTGGGAGGCTTGGCTGAGACAGCTGCAGGCTGTGCTGTCATCAGGAGAGACCTGGGCAGACTGAGAGCTGGGCACAGAGGAACCAGGTGAAGTTCAACAAGGACAAGGGCAGAGTCCTGCATCTGGGGAGGAATAACAAACTGCATCAGTACAGGCTGGGAGGTGATCTGCTGGACAGCAGCCCCAAGGAGAGGGACCTGGGGGTCCTGGTGGCTAACAAGTTATCCATGGCACAGCAATGTGCCCTGCTGGCCAAGAAGGACAATGGCATCCTGGGGTGGATTAGGAAGAGTGTGTCCAGCAGATCAAGGGAGGTTCACCTCCACCTGTACTCTGCCCTGCTGAGACCTCATCTTGAATACTGTGTTCAGTTTTGGGCTCCCCAGTTGAAGAGGGACAGGGATCTGCTGGTTAGAGCCCAAGGGAGGGCTACGAGGATGATGAGGGGACTGGAGGGCATGGCCTGTGAGGAGAGGCTGAGGGATCTGGGGCTGCTTAGTCTGGAGAAAAGAAGACTCAGTGGGGACTGGATAAATGTTTATAAGTATCTGAAGGCTGCCAGGAGTGGGGGACAGGCTCTGCTCACTGCTCCCTGAGACAGCACAAGGAGCAATGGGTGTAAGCTGCAGTACAGGAGGCTCTGCCTCAACACAAGGGGGAACTTCTATACTCTTAGGGTCACAGAGCACAGGAACAGCCTCCCCACAGAGGTCCTGGGCTCTCCTTCTCTGGAGACTTTCAAGGCCTCTCTAGATGTGTTCCTCTGTGATCTGTGTCAGACAGGATTGTCCTGCTCTGCCAGGGGGATTGGACTCCACCATCTCTTTGGGTCTCTTCCAACCCCTAACACCCTCTGAGCCTGTGACAATGAAGAGGACAGGGCCAAGGAGGAGCAGAACAAGAAGAATGCTTAAAAAGCTTTCCAACTGCCTGGAAAAACAACCCAAATCCCTTCCCAGCTCAGCAGAAACTCACACAAATGCTTGGGCAGCTCGGAAAAGCTCTCAGCAGGGAACTCTGCAGTCACTTTCCAGGCTCACTCATGTCTTTGGCACTCTGCACAAAGGCTTCAAGAGCTTTGCAGCTGCCCTCAACGTGCCCAGCACAGCTCTGTGCCCACAGAAGGCCAGCCTGGAAGGGACCCCAAGGACCTGCTGCTCCAACCTTGCCAGCTGACACTGCACTTGCCATCAGCTGGACCAGCCCCTCACAAGATCACTCTTAAAGCTGCCCAGACCAGGGGAATCCAACACTGCCCTTGGGAGATGATTCCAGGGCCTGACTGTGAGGGGGAAAAGTTACCTTCTGGCCTGCAGCCTTCCAGTTCAGCTCAGTTCCTGCACCAGCTACTGCACAGCTGCCTCTTGAGCATCACAAACTCTGAGGCACAGCTGCAGGCCAAAGCAACTCTCCTGCAACTTCCAATGTGATAAAAGCTCCAATTTTACTTCCAGGGCAGGGGCCAAGCTCCAGCCCAGCCCCTCCAAGCTCCCACCCAGCTTCACAACATTGCTTATTTACAGTTTCACTCCACTGAAGCTCTGCTCAGTGCCCAGATCCAAGCATCCACAGAATGCTTTGGGCTGGAAGGGAACCCAAAGACATCTCCAAACCCCTGCCATAGCCAGGGACACCTGCTACCGGACCAGGCTGCTCAAGGCCTCATCCAAACTGGCCCTCAACACCTCCAGGGCTGGGGAATCCACCACCTCCCTGGGCAGCCTGTTCCACTCCCTCAACACTCTTGCTGCAAACAAATTCTTCCTCATCTCCAACCTAAGCCTCCCCTGCTACACTCCCAGGACATTTCCTCTCCCTTCCATCACCTGACACAGGCAAGAAGAGACCAACCTCACCTCACTGCAACCTCCTCTCAGGGACAGGGCAATCAGCTCTCCCCTCAGCCTCCTCTTCTCCACACTCAACACCCTCATCTCCCACAGCTGCTCCTCACCAGCCCTCTTCTCTACACCCTTCCACAGCTTTCTTGCCCTTCTCTGCACCTGCTCCAGGCCCTCAACGACCTTCTTCCACTCACTGCCTCAACACTGACCCCAGCATTCACCCTGTGGCCTCACCAGGGCCCAGGACAGGGGCACAATCCTGCCCTGGCCTGGATGCCCACACCACTGCAATTGCTGCACTCACTGTCACCAACCATTTCCTCCCTTTGACAGCTCAGCAGACAGCAAAGAGCACAACTGCAATTTCTTGCTCTGCTTCTCAAGGTCCCCAAAGGAAACTTCAGGACTTCTTCCCAACAAAACCACTCAGGACAGGCTGCCCCCATTCAAATCAAACACTGCACTCAAATCAAAAGCAAGGCCTCAGCCACAAGCACACTCTGGACATCTCATCCTGCTCTCAATGCTCCCTGCTCTTCTTCCACAAAGCATTTCTCCATCTCCACACCAACGGCAGCAGGGCACAGTGCTCCTGACAGCACAGGGAACAAAAGCTCTGCACAGCTATCAGCCTGCAGGCAAACAGCAAAGGCTCCACCTGACCTCACTCTGTCAGCAGGACACCTTGAGGGGAACTGAAAAGCAGCCTGAAAGCTGTCAGCAAATCTTTCTGCCTAAGGAGATGGAGCCTAACAACCCCCAGACACCCACTCTGCACATGGCTGCCTCCTGCCTGCTGCAGCAGGGAAATGCACTCAGGCTCAGCTTTAACAGCCTGTTGGGGCAATCTTCCTCCTGCCCACAGCTGCCAGCTCAACTCACACCTTCCTGACACAAATCACTCCACATGTGCCTGACACACTCCCTCCAGGGCTCCAAGGCCAGGCCACATGAGGCCTCAAGCAGACTGCTCCAGTGCAAGGTTGCCCTGCCCACAACTGGAGGATCCCTCAGGTCCCCTCCAAGCCAAACCATTCCATGACTCCAGCATCAAACACAGGACTCACAACACCCACAACAACAGGCCTCACATGGACAAGCATTTGGCAGCTCCCTTTGCACAGACCCAGACCACCACTCATGCACACCACCAGAGCACACTCCAAGCACAAAGCTCTCTCCAACACCAGTGGCTGCCATTACAGCAGAACGGAGCAGCTCACACTCCTCAGCAGCTTTCAGCAGCTCCCTCTTCTCCCAGTGCTCAGGACCATCCCTCCTGCCTCCATTCAACTGCCCTCAGCTCCCAGCTGCACACAGCAAGGCTCAGAAGAGAGATGCTCAGCACTGGAAAGCTCAGCACAAAGCCACTGCAGCAGAGACAGCACAGGCACTGCACACAGCATTTGACTTCTCAGCTGGGGACAAGATCTCAGCCTGCTCAGAAAGCACTCCACGACCTCTGCCTGCACACCTCAGACACTCTGGAGCACAGCAACAACTTTCTCAGCCTGGCACACACAGTGGAAACAGAGTCCAGCACAGGGTCGGGGGGACTGCCTCTGAGTCACCACCAGCACCTTTCCTACAAACACAGGCTGAGAGAGCTGCAGCTGCTCAGCCTGAACAAAAGCAGCTCTGGGCTCTCCTTGCAGCCTGCATCTCAACTTCTCAAGGGCACTTACAGGCAGGCTGGGCAGGGACTGTGCACAAGGGCCTGTGGGGATAGGACATCAGGCAGTGCATTCCAACTGGAGCAGGGCAGAGTTAGGCTGCACAGCAGGAGCAAGTTCTGCACACGGAGGCTGCTGACACTCTGCAACAGCCTGCCCAGGGAGGTGCTCAAGGCTCCAGCCCTGCACACAGTACACATCACAGATCATCTGCTCCCAAGGAGCCTGCTTTGGCAGCACCTGGCCCTGCTCACTGCCATGGGCTGCACAAGATCACCTCTGAGGGGCCCTTCCAACACGATGCCATCTGGCCAAGTCCTGCACCCGACACAAACTGCACCATCAAGCCCTGCAACAGCCTGCCCAGGCCACTGCTGCACTCCCTCACCCTGCAGCTCCTCAACAGCTCTGCAGCTCTCATGCTCAGGGACAGGCCTCAGTGCTCACCTGCCACTGCTCAACCCACCAGCTCCACTCTGCCAGCTTCAAGCCTTTGGCCACACCAAACTATGCTCTCATTCTACCAACTCCAACAGCAGCAGCAAGCTCCACAACCCTCATGCTTCACACACCAAAAACACCAACTCCAGAGATGCAGCCCAAGGCAGAGGACAGCTTTTATTGCTAGGGATTCCTGTGCCATCAGCTTGGCAGAAGCTAAACCCTTTCAGCTCTCCACTTCTGCCTGCAAGAGCACACACAGGCTCCTCAGACCCTCTCAAAGCAGCTAAACACAAACTCTCCACACCAGGCTGGAAACCATTGGCAGTGCAAAGGCAACTTACAGCAGGAACTGCACAGAGCACTACAACAGCAGCTGAGATACACAAGGCCAGAGTCTGCCTTGGACACCACTCTCCAACAGACCTCCTCAGGACAAATCTTCCCAGCCATAGTCCACCTCACACACAGTTCTCCAAACACCTCCTCAGGACAAAGCTCAAAACAAAATGAAGCAGCAAAAAATGAGCCAAGGCCAAAGGCAGCCTGCAAACCTCCTGCACAGAGCACAGAGGAGGTCCACACTGCAGAGACACAGAGTCAGACAGAGGAAATCTGAGAGTGCAGCCACTTTGTAGGGGCAGTGCATGCAGGATTATGGCAATGAAATAACACAGATGACACTTCCTGGTCCACCTCCTGGACTCCCTGGCCCCAGGAGGACTGCACTTGGCAGTTGCACACAGCCCACTTCTTAAACCTAGAACAATCTCTTCAAAAGCAGCTTCACCTGCAAGAAAAGGACCTGAAAGGGCCTGCAAGAAAGCTGGGCAGGGACTTTGCACAAGGGCCTGGACTGATAAGGTAGAACGGATTGAGGCTGCAAGAGGGAAGACTCAGACTGGACACGAGGAAGAAATTCCACACAGTCAGCCTGGGCAGACACTGCAGCAGCCTGCCCAGGGAGGCTGGGAGTTCCCCTCCCTAGAGGTCAAGACCACGCTGGATGAGGCCTTCAGCAATCTGGGCTGCTGGCAGGTGGCCCTGCACATGGCAGACAGTTGCCACTGGGTGACATTTAAGGGCCCCTCCAGCACAAACCATTACAGCAATGGAGCCAAAGGGCACAAACTGTACAGGTCAAGCTGAGCAACAGCAAAGGAGCCAAGAAGAAGCAGGCTGGGGACAATGGAACGCAGCAAAGAGATCAACTTCAGCTGCTGGACAGAGCCACAGCTCTTCACAACTCCTAAAGGCCTCTAAAGCCTCATTAACAGCTTCAAAACTCCTCCCAGCTCCTAAATACACCTCAGGATGCATTCAACTCTCTCAACAGCACTGCAGAGACCTGCCTGAGTTCTGCCTTTGACAAACTCTTCCAACAGGCCTGAAAAATCACCAAAACAGCTTAGAAAACTCACCAGAAGTTATTAAAACCTTTCTGCAACTCTTCCAACTCCTTCAGTAGAGACTTCAAGGACTTTTTTGGTCTCCTTAAGCCTTCCACAGCCCTCACAAAGGCTGGAACAGCCTTAAAACTGCACTGGAAATCATCAACATCTCTTTAAATGTCTTCAAGGCCTCTAAAACCTCACCACAAACCTCTCAAACCTCACACAAGGTCCTCAAAACTTCCTCAACAGGCAACAAATCCCTTCAGAGCTGATCCACAATTCTTCACATCTCATTACAATCTCTCCAGCAACTCTCAGCAAGTCACACAAAGTAATGCTCAAGAGAGACTCTCCAGGCTCACTGATCTCTTTGGCACTCTTCAAACACACTCAAACAGGTCTCAAACTGCCCTAGAAGACATCAACATCTCTGTGCAGCTCTCAAACCCCCTCACAAACTGATTCAAAACCTCCAAATGCCTTAGGACATCATAAAGCAACACCAAGAGGCTTTAAAATCTCCTTTCTGATGCTTGAAGGTTTTCAGCAGTTTTATGGCACTCAAACTGCTTTGTACAAACCACTTCAACATCATCAAAATCTCTTCAAACATCACCAAAAAAGCCTGAAAATGACCACAACAGCTGCAAAAGTCACTTTAAAAAGCCTCAAATTGGACAAAAGAGCTTCAAAAATCATTAAAAATGCCCGGAAATTTTTTAAATATCCTCAAAAAATCATTAAAAAGGCTTGAAAACAGGAAAATATTTTTAAATTAACAATTTGAACAAACACAAAGCAAAAAATCTTTGAAACATTTTAAAGGACTCAAAATCATGAAAACATCTTTGAAAAAGATCAGGAAAAAGGCCTGGAAGAGTTCATAAAAGCTTCAGAAGTCATTGAAAGTGACTAAGAAGAACCAAAATCCCCTCCAAAGCCTCACTCCAGGCCCTGCCCAACGCCTGCAAACTGATTGTGCACAGCTCTCACACAGCTTCTGCCTCTGCCACTCTCCAGCAGCCTTCACAAACCCCTCCCGAGCCTCACAACTGCCTCACAAAGCCTCACCAGCTGCTGCCAACGCCTGCAGCTCACCAAACCCTCCGCACAAGCCCTTCCAAGCCCCTGCCACTGCCCAAACCCCCTCACCACGCACCCAAACCTCTCGCCCGGAGCCTCACACACACTCGCACCACTCTGCGCCTCCTCAGCCCCGCACACAGCCGCAACACAAAGCGCCAAAAGCTCTCCCCAGCTCCTCACAGCCTCGCACAAACTCCCCACAGCTCCACAGAACCTCCGCACAGCTCTCGCCACAACCTCCCTGCCCACACAGCCTCAGCCCCTCCCGCCCAGCCCTGCCCCTGCCCCGCACCACACACACCATGGCGCCGGCCCCACCCCAACGCCAACTCCCGCCCTGCCCCGCGCCGCCCCGGGGCCCTGCCACACACTTCCGCCTCCGCTCCCGCCGCCCTCAGCCCCTCCCGGCCCCAGCCCCGCTCCTCTCACCCACGCCCGACCCACACAGCCCCAGCCCCGCTCCGCTCCCGCCGCCCTCAGCCCCTCCCGGCCCCAGCCCCGCTCCTCTCACCCACGCCCGACCCACACAGCCCCAGCCCCGCTCCGCTCCCGCCGCCCTCAGCCCCTCCCGGCCCCAGCCCCGCTCCTCTCACCCACGCCCGACCCACACAGCCCCAGCCCCGCTCCGCTCCCGCCGCCCTCAGCCCCTCCCGGCCCCAGCCCCGCTCCTCTCACCCACGCCCGACCCACACAGCCCCAGCCCCGCTCCGCTCCCGCCGCCCACAGCCCCTCCCGGTGCCACTCTCGGCTCCCTCAGGCCCCGCAGCCCCTCCCGGTGCCACTCTCGGCTCCCTCAGGCCCCGCAGCCCCTCCCGGTGCCACTCTCGGCTCCCCCAGGCCCCGCAGCCCCTCCCGGTGCCACTCTCGGCTCCCCCAGGCCCCGCAGCCCCTCCCGGTGCCATGCCAATCTCGGCTCCCCCAGGCCCCGCAGCCCCTCCCGGTGCCGCTCTCGGCTCCCCCAGGCCCCGCAGCCCCTCCCGGTGCCGCTCTCGGCTCCCCCAGGCCCCGCAGCCCCTCCCGGTGCCGCTCTCGGCTCCCCCAGGCCCCGCAGCCCCTCCCGGTGCCGCTCTCGGCTCCCCCAGGCCCCGCAGCCCCTCCCGGTGCCGCTCTCGGCTCCCCCAGGCCCCGCAGCCCCTCCCGGTGCCGCTCTCGGCTCCCCCAGGCCCCGCAGCCCCTCCCGGTGCCGCTCTCGGCTCCCCCAGGCCCCGCAGCCCCTCCCGGTGCCGCTCTCGGCTCCCCCAGGCCCCGCAGCCCCTCCCGGTGCCGCTCTCGGCTCCCCCAGGCCCCGCAGCCCCTCCCGGTGCCACTCTCGGCTCCCCCAGGCCCCGCAGCCCCTCCCGGCTCCTCTCCCCCGCCACCCCTCACGCTCCCGCAGCTCTCTCACCGCAGCGCTGCCCGCGCACACCACAGCCTCTGCTCCAGCGCTCCCACGACGCTGCCCAGCACCAGCCAAAATGGCGCTCACGCCCCTGGGGCCGGAGCCCACAGCGCCCTTGGGGGCGGGGCCGCTCTGCCCACGCCTCCCATTGGCTCTGGCTGCCAGCTCTGGGCGGGGCCTTGCCGCACCTGCGCCCCCTTGCGCTCGGCGCCGGAGGGGCGGGAGGGAGCCCTGGGCTCAGGCTGCCCAGGGGGGAGGCTGTGGGGCTCGGGGGGGGCTGTGGCTCTGGGGGGTTCTGACACCTCCGCAACCTCTCTGCACAGCTCTGCAGAAGGCCCAGCACGAGGAGCAGGCACTGTGGGGCCAGGCCCAGGGGCTGAGGCAGGAGCACCCCTGGCTGCTGGCCCAGCACTGCCAGCTGCAGGCACTGGCACTAGGGGGGAGGGCTGAAGCCCTGAACCCCCAAACAGCCTCCCCTGACCTCTTGTGCCCCCCCCAGCAGCCCCATGCTGGACCCTGGCACAACTCGTATCAGGCAAGGCCCAGCCCATAATGCCCCCAGGAAAGTGGTAGAGCCAAATGCAAAGTGGGAGGGGGAAAAGCAAAGCAGTTTGCACTGGCACATGGCCCAGTGTGGGCTAGGAGGGGATCAGCAGCTGTGATTTGTGCTAGCAAAGGTGCAGAGTGAAGTGGGATGGTGCTGAGGGGTGCAGGCTGTGGGAATGCAGAATGCAGAATCATAGAATCAAGCAGGTTGGAAGAGACCTCCAAGATCATCCAGTCCAACCTAGCACCCAGCCCTATCCAGTCAACCAGACCATGGCACTAAGTGCCTCATGCAGCTTCCTAAACACCTACAGGTACAATGACTCCACCACCTCCCTGGGCAGCCCATTCCAATGCCAATCACTCTCTCTGGCAACAACTTCCTCCTAACATCCAGCCTAGACCTGCCCTGGCACAACTTGAGACTGTGTCCCCTTGTTCTATTGCTGGTTGCCTGGGAGAAGAGGCCACCCCCCACCTGGCCACAATGTCCCTTCAGGTAGTTGTAGACAGTAATAAGATCACCCCTGAGCCTCCTCTTCTCCAGGCTGCACAACCCCAGCTCCCACAGCCTCTCCTCATAGGGTTTGTGCTCCAGGCCCCTCACCAGCTTTGTTGCCCTTCTCTGGACACCTTCCAGCACCTCAACATCTCTATTGAATTGAGGGGCCCAGAACTGGACACAGCACTCAAGGTGTGGCCTGACCAGTGCTGAGTACAGGGGAAGAATAACCTCCCTTGTCCTGCTGGCCACACTGCTCCTGATGCAGGCCAGGAGTTGTGGGGTGCAGGTGCAGGACTGCTGTGGGAATGGAGTGAAGAGAAGTGACAACAGGCAGGTCCTTGTAATAACAGACCTTGGTTCTCACCTGCAGCTGGCCACCTTATCTCACAAGGGGTAGATAAAGGACCTCGCTAACGAGGATAACAAGGCATGGACTCATGCAGATGTGGAGGGTCATGCCTGACTGATTGTGCTAATGTGTAGGCCTGTGCTCTGCTGGCTGAGTGTATAAATTCAGGCTGCAGTGATCAATAAATGGCTTCTGCATAGTTCAAATTGAATCACTCTGAATCCTCAGGCGGCTGCCCCAAACCATACTGGTCTATGGGCTTGTTTGCTGCTGTCCTGCCGGCAAGGGGAAATAGCAGGCAGAGTGGCCTGCAACATCTGGCACATGGAACAGTGCAATCTGATCCCCCTTTTTGGGTGCAACATCTGGCACATGGAACAGTGCAATCTGATCACCCTTTTTGGGTGCAACATCTGGCACATGGAACAGTGCAATCTGATCCCCCTTTTCAGGTGCAACATCTGGCACATGGAACAGTGCAATCTGATCCCCCTTTTTGCGTGCAACATCTGGCACATGGAACAGTGCAATCTGATCCCCCTTTTTAGATGCAACATCTGGCACACCGAACAGTGCAATCTGATCCCCCTTTTCGGGTGCAACATCTGGCACACCGAACAGTGGCATTTGACCCTTCGGGCGCACAGAACGCAGAGGCCTGACCTTGCTCCGCAGCTACAAATGCTCCGTATGGGGGATGTGAAGATGGCTGACGAGAGAGAAGGGGTGCAGGAGACAGGCCGTATGCAGTCTCTGCCCCGGAGATTGGCTCAAAGCCGTGCACGCCTCGTGAGGTAAGTAGATTTCTGCCCCTGATCAGGGCGGACAGCTGGGGGGGCATGGGGTCCACGCTGGGAGGAGCAGTGGTGGAACGCCCCTCAAAGCATGTCTCTGTGAGACGTTTGGAGGCTCTAATTTTGCTGGTCAAAAGGAGCCATTCTTGACTCCTGTGGGACGTGGCCTTTTGAAGCGGCCACCTGGGAGACGACAGGTGAGACACCTTGAAAAGAGACCTAAATGTTGTTTCCAAAGGCTCTTAGCTTTTGCCTTAAAGTCAGACTGGGCAGAGTAGTGGAAGCCGCAGAGACACCTCAGGAATCTCTTTGCCGCTGCCCAGAGACTGCTGTTTGTAACTGTTTGCTGTAAGCCGAATCCCAGCTCAGTGGTAACTGCCAGCTGCGGTGTCTGAAAGTCTGTTCCAGCTAACTTCTCTGAAGCTCGAGAGGAAAAGCGGAGACCAAGAAGCAGCGACGCAATCCACATCAGCGGAGCTTCGTCCTCCTCCGGAGCCCCACTCTTGCAATCTCCCACGCTTCATAAGATCACCCAAGAAAGACAAAACCTGCAGGTCGGAGCGTCTGAAAAGCTACTCCTGAGACGGCTGAGTGCACTGACTGCGGTACTGTGAAATGCTGCCTGTGCTTGGGCTGCAGCCGATCCATCGCGGCCGGGGGCGATGGGTCTGTTCTGGGGAGGTGCTGGGTCTCTGGCTGGGCTGCAGGGGGCTGGGCTGGTTGCATCCAACAGGTTCATGGCCGATCGAGTTTTTCCCTTCTTCGCCTTGGATCCTCTCGCTGCAGAGATGGAGGACGGGCGGTGCCTCTCCGTCGGATTCGCCAGCTGCGTCCCCCCCACACCCTGCTCTCGGACTCCATCGTGGGGTTTGGCACTTGCGGGCTTTGGCGCGGCGGCAGATCGGGGCTGGGTTTCTGCTGTCGGTTTCACGCCCACACTCCCCCCCCCCGCCCCCTGTGCCTGCCGGAGCAGCGAGCTCACCCTCCCCACCTTCCCCCCCACGGGCTCACAGGCTGGCACTGGGAGTGCGCACCCTGCCTCCGCCCGGCGCCGGCTCCGCGGGACACAGGCACCCTTCCCCCCTTCCCTCCTCCTTCCCCGCGGGACTGGGAGCCCCCCCCCCGCCTCCCTGCCCTGGTGCGCGGTGAGCACAGCTCACCTCCACCCCCCTCTCCCTGCACTTTCTCAGCGGAGAGAGGACGGCTTGATTCTTAAAGTGACAGCTGCACATTTTTGTACCTTGCTGACTGTAGGTTGCTGCTGTAACTCTTGGGGATGTTTTTATCCTTCTGGTTGTGCTGGATCTTAGAGGTTACCGGATGCGATGTTAAGTGCTTGGTAATTGCAATGCTATATTGGAGTGAGAGTGCTAAGCCTGTGACTGGTCCTACCAGGGTGAAACTGATAACAATTTTTTTCCTTTTGGGGCTGACTGAGCTAAAGGTTTCTGTTTCTCTACATGCAGGGCTTCAGCGTTTTCTGTCTTTTTCCCCTTTTTTTAGGAACCTCACTGCTCAGTGTAATATTCCTTTTTAAAGCTTTTCCTTTGGGCTTCTTATTTTTTCTGTGTCTGGAATCGGTTCCAGGGGTCAAAATCTTTCCTTTATCAGCTTTCAGCATTCATATAGTTAAGGATTACAGAGTTACTGTAGGTATATTGTGGGATAATGTTTCCTGCTTAGGGTTTTTCTATGAAGGGTAAGAATCATGTGGAAACAGAACACAGCAACACAATGCAGAGAGGTAACATGGTTATGGTTTTGGCAAGGTTCCTATGACAAAGAGTTTTGGATCCTGGTTCATGCCAGCTTAGGCACTGGCTTTCTGTGGGACTGGCCTGTGACAGGTCACTGTGGCTGTACCATCACACTTGTGCAAGTTATAAGCTCACACATCACACTTTGCACCTGCTTGTGCTGATTGCACACCATGGGGCTCACAAAGCACACACACACAAAGGGAAAAAGAGGGCAAATGTGCTCGTCCTGGATCTCCCAAATGCCTCCTGTGCTCCCCAAGTACCCCCAGGGCCTGTGGGGTGCTTTCTTGCAGCTATATTTGGGTGAGGGGTGCCCAGGGTGGGGGGCAGCTCTGGTCCCAGCTGTCCCTGCAGCCTCTGTCCAGGCTGCAGCTGCCCAGAGCTGCTCCTTTGCCATCCTGCTGGGGGTGGGCACTCCCCAGCCTTCTGTCAGAAGTGCTGGGGGGGGCAATGTGGGGGTTGGGCTCAGCCCCCAGCTGCTGGCAGGCGCAGGAGCTCCCTGCTGCCATCCTGGCAGGGCTGCAGAGGCCAAGGTAGGCAGCTGGCCACAGGCTGGGCCCCAGCAGGACAGGGCAGGCTGTGGCTGGCAGGGGCAGAGCTGTGCAGGCTGCAGAGGCAGCAGCAGAAGGCCCCAGGCTGGCTCCAGGGGCTTTGTGTGTGCCAAGTGGAGCTGAAGCTGCTGAGAGCAGGCAGGAGAAGGCCTCAGGGACACGAGTGGGCACCTCCTGCTGCTCCAGCCCCAGGGGTTGCAGGGGCTTGCTGGGCAGAGGTGCCCACACTTGGCAGGTGGCAGCCTCTGCCTGCCCTGGGGCACGGAGCTGTGCCCTGCTCTCTGCAGGTGTCTCTGTGCCCCCCAGCTGGGCTCTGCCTTTGTCCCTGCCCTCAGCAAGCCCAAGCCCTGTGCCCAGTGTGCCCAGCTTGCCCTCAGCACCCCAGTGAGCCTCTGGTCCTTTGGGGTGCCAGGGGGTACCTGAGGGTGCCAGGGAGGCACTTGGAGGTCTGAGGCTGCTGTTGTGGCTTTCCTGGGGGCATTTTGGGCTGGGCCTTGCCTGATACTAGTTGTGCCAGGGTCCAGCATGGGGTGCCCGGGGAGGGGCACAAGAGGTCAGGTGAGGCTGTTTGGGGGTTCAGGGCTTCAGCCCTCCCCCCCAGTGCCAGTGCCTGCAGCTGGCAGTGCTGGGCCAGCAGCCAGGGGTGCTCCTGCCTGAGCCCCTGGGCCTGGCCCCACAGTGCCTGCTCCTCGTGCTGGGCCTTCTGCAGAGCTGTGCAGAGAGGTTGCGGAGGTGTCAGAACCCCCCAGAGCCACAGCCCCCCCCGAGCCCCACAGCCTCCCCCCTGGGCAGCCTGAGCCCAGGGCTCCCTCCCGCCCCTCCGGCGCCGAGCGCAAGGGGGCGCAGGTGCGGCAAGGCCCCGCCCAGAGCTGGCAGCCAGAGCCAATGGGAGGCGTGGGCAGAGCGGCCCCGCCCCCAAGGGCGCTGTGGGCTCCGGCCCCAGGGGCGTGAGCGCCATTTTGGCTGGTGCTGGGCAGCGTCGTGGGAGCGCTGGAGCAGAGGCTGTGGTGTGCGCGGGCAGCGCTGCGGTGAGAGAGCTGCGGGAGCGTGAGGGGTGGCGGGGGAGAGGAGCCGGGAGGGGCTGCGGGGCCTGGGGGAGCCGAGAGTGGCACCGGGAGGGGCTGCGGGGCCTGGGGGAGCCGAGAGTGGCACCGGGAGGGGCTGCGGGGCCTGGGGGAGCGGAGCGGGGCTGGGGCTGTGTGGGTCGGGCGTGGGTGAGAGGAGCGGGGCTGGGGCCGGGAGGGGCTGAGGGCGGCGGGAGCGGAGGCGGAAGTGTGTGGCAGGGCCCCGGGGCGGCGCGGGGCAGGGCGGGAGTTGGCGTTGGGGTGGGGCCGGCGCCATGGTGTGTGTGGTGCGGGGCAGGGGCAGGGGCAGGGCTGGGCGGGAGGGGCTGAGGCTGTGTGGGCAGGGAGGTTGTGGCGAGAGCTGTGCGGAGGTTCTGTGGAGCTGTGGGGAGTTTGTGCGAGGCTGTGAGGAGCTGGGGAGAGCTTTTGGCGCTTTGTGTTGCGGCTGTGTGCGGGGCTGAGGAGGCGCAGAGTGGTGCGAGTGTGTGTGAGGCTCCGGGCGAGAGGTTTGGGTGCGTGGTGAGGGGGTTTGGGCAGTGGCAGGGGCTTGGAAGGGCTTGTGCGGAGGGTTTGGTCAGCTGCAGGCGTTGGCAGCAGCTGGTGAGGCTTTGTGAGGCAGTTGTGAGGCTCGGGAGGGGTTTGTGAAGGCTGCTGGAGAGTGGCAGAGGCAGAAGCTGTGAGAGCTGTGCACAACCAGTTTGCAGGCGTTGGGCAGGGCCTGGAGTGAGGCTTTGGAGGGGATTTTGGTTCTATCTGGTCACTTTGAGTGACTTCTGAAGCTCTTCTGAAGGTTTCCAGGCCTTTTTCTGATATTTTTCAAAGATGTTTTCATGATTTTGAGTCCTTTAAAACTTTTCAAAGATTTTTTATGTTTTCATGATTTTGAGTCTTTTAAAATGTTTAGAAGATTTTTTTTTTTGCTTTGTGTTTGTTCAAATTGTTAATTTAAAAATATTTTTCTTATTTTCAAGCCTTTTAAATGATTTTTTGAAGATATTTTAAAAATTTCCAGCAAGTTTTAATGAGTTTTGAAGCTCTTTTGTCCAATTTCAGGCTTTTTTAATAGACTTTTGCAGCTGTTGTGGTCATTTTCAGGCCTTTTTGTGATGTTTGAAGAGGTTTTGATGATGTTGAAGTGGTTTGTACAAAGCAGTTTGAGTGCCATAAAACTGCTGAAAACCTTCATGCCTCAGAAAGGAGATTTTAAAGCCTCTTGGTGTTGCTTTATGATGTCCTAAGGCATTTGGAGGTTTTGAATCAGTTTGTGAGGGGGTTTGAGAGCTGCACAGAGATGTTGATGTCTTCTATTGCAGTTTGAGACCTGTTTGAGTGTGTTTGAAGAGTGCCAAAGAGATCAGTGAGCCTGGAGAGTTTCTGTTGAGCATTCCTTTCTGTGACTTGCTGAGAGTTGCTGGAGAGATTGTAATGAGATGTGAAGAATTGTGGATCAGCTCTGAAGGGATTTGTTGCCTTTTGAGGAAGTTTGAAGACCTTGTGTGGGGGTTGAGAGGTTTGTGGTGAGGTTTTAGAGGCCTTGAAGACATTTAAAGAGATGTTGATGATTTCCAGTGCAGTTTTAAGGCTGTTTCCAGCCTTTGTGAGGGCTGTGGAAGGCTTAAGGAGACCAAAAAAGTCCTTGAAGTCTCTACTGAAGGAGTTGGAAGAGTTGCAGAAAGGTTTTAATAACTTCTGGTGAGTTTTCTAAGCTGTTTTGGTGATTTTTCAGGCCTGTTGGAAGAGTTTGTCAAAGGCAGAACTCAGGCAGGTCTCTGCAGTGCTGTTGAGAGAGTTGAATGCATCCTGAGGTGTATTTAGAAGCTGGGAGGAGTTTTGAAGCTGTTAATGAGGCTTTAGAGGCCTTTAGGAGTTGTGAAGAGCTGTGGCTCTGGCCAGCAGCTGAAGTTGATCTCTTTGCTGTGTTCCATTGTCCCCAGCCTGCTTCTTCTTGGCTCCTTTGCTGTTGCTCAGCTTGACCTGTACAGTTTGTGCCCTTTGGCCGCATTGCTGGAATGGTTTGTGCTGGAGGGGCCCTTAAATGTCACCCAGTTGCAACTGTTTGCCATGTGCAGGGCCACCTGCCAGCAGCCCAGATTGCTGAAGGCCTCATCCAGCCTGGGCTTGAAGACCTCTAGGGAGGGGAACTCCCAGCCTCCCTGGGCAGGCTGCTGCAGTGTCTGCCCAGGCTGACTGTGTGGAATTTCTTCCTAGTGTCCAGTCTGAGTCTTCCCTCTTGCAGCCTCAATCCATTCTGCCTTATCAGTCCAGGCCCTTGTGCAAAGTCCCTGCCCAGCTTTCTTGCAGGCCTTTTCAGGTCCTTTTGTTGCATATGAAGCTGCTTCTTGAGGGATTGTTCTGGGTTTCAGAACTGGTATGTGTGGAACTGCCAAGTGCAGTCCTCCTTGGGCCAGGGAGTCCAGGAGGTGGAGCAGGAAGTGTCATCTGTGTTATTTCATTGCCATAATCCTGCATGCACTGCCCCTACAAAGTGGCTGCACTCTCAGTTTTCTTCTGCCTTTGCAGTGTGGACCTCATCTGTGCTCTGTGCAGGAGGTCTGCAGGCTGCCTTTGGCCTTGGCTGATCTCATTTTTTGCAGCTTCAATTTGTTTTGTTGTGGGGGAGGTAGAGAGGAGTGGTGGGGAGGGGTCACGGAGGCCTGGGGTTTGTCCTGATTTGGAGGGAGGTTTTGGAGAGCTTTGTCCTGAGGAGGTGTTTGTCGACCTGTGTCTGAGGTGGACTATGTCTGGGAAGCTTTGTCCTGAGGAGGTCTGTTGGAGAGTGGTGTCCAAGGCAGACTCTGGCCTTGTGTATCTCAGCTGCTGTTGTAGTGCTCTGTGCAGTTCCTGCTCTAAGTTGCCTTTGCACTGCCACTGGATTCCAGCCTGGTGTGGAGAGTTTGTGTTTAGCTGCTTTGAGAGGGTCTGAGGAGCCTGTGTGTGCTCTTGCAGGCAGAAGTGGAGAGCTGAAAGGGTTTAGCTTCTGCCAAGCTGATGGCACAGGAATCCCTAGCAATAAAAGCTGTCCTCTGCCTTGGGCTGCATCTCTGGAGTTGGTGTTTTTGGTGTGAAGCATGAGGGTTGTGGAGCTTGCTGCTGCTGTTGGAGTTGTTAGAATGAGAGCATAGTTTGGTGTGGCCAAAGGCTTGAAGCTGGCAGAGTGGAGCTGGTGGGTTGAGCAGTGGCAGGTGAGCACTGAGGCCTGTCCCTGAGCATGAGAGCTGCAGAGCTGTTGAGGAGCTGCAGGGTGAGGGAGTGAAGCAGTAGCCTGGGCAGGCTGTTGCAGTGCTTGATGGTGCAGTTTGTGTTTGGTGCCGGACTTGGCCAGATGGCATCGTGTTGGAAGGGCCCCTCAGAGGTGGTCTTGTGCAGCCCATGGCAGTGAGCAGGGCCAGGTGCTGCCAAAGCAGGCTCCTTGGGAGCACATGATCTGTGATGTGTACTGTGTGCAGGGCTGGAGCCTTGAGCACCTCCCTGGGCAGGCTGTTGCAGAGTGTCAGCAGCCTCCTTGTGCAGAACTTGCTCCTGCTGTGCAGCCTAACTCTGCCCTGCTCCAGTTGGAATGCACTGCCTGATGTCCTATCCCCACAGGCCCTTGTGCACAGTCCCTGCCCAGCCTGCCTGTAGGTGCCCTTGAGAAGTTGAGATGCAGGCTGCAAGGAGAGCCCAGAGCTGCTTTTGTTCAGGCTGAGCAGCTGCAGCTCTCTCAGCCTGTCTCTGTAGAAGAGGTGCTGGTGGCGAGTCAGAGCCAACGCCCCCCCGTGCTGGGCTTTGTTTCCCCTGTGTGTGCCAGGCTGAGGAAGTCGTAGCTGTGCTCCAGAGTGTCTGAGGTGTGCAGGCAGAGGTCATGGAGTGCTTTCTGAGCAGGCTGAGATCTTGTCCCCAGTTGTGAAGTCAAATGCTGTGTGCAGTGCCTGTGCTGTCTCTGCTGCAGTGGCTTTGTGCTGAGCTTTCCAGTGCTGAGCATCTCTCTTCTGAGCCTTGCTGTGTGCAGCTGGGAGCTGAGGGCAGTTGAATGGAGGCAGGAGGGATGGTCCTGAGCACTGGGAGAAGAGGGAGCTGCTGAAAGCTGCTGAGGAGTGTGAGCTGCTCCATTCTGCTGTAATGGCAGCCACTGGTGTTGGAGAGAGCTTTGTGCTTGGAGTGTGCTCTGGTGGTGTGCATGAGAGGTGGTCTGGGTCTGTGCAAAGGGAGCTGCCAAATGCTTGTCCATGTGAGGCCTGTTGTTGTGGGTGTTGTGTGTCCTGTGTTTGATGCTGGAGTCAGGGAATGGTTTGGCTTGGAGGGGACCTGAGGGATCCTCTAGTTGTGGGCAGGGCAACCTTGCACTGGAGCAGTCTGCTTGAGGCCTCATGTGGGCTGGCCTTGGAGCCCTGGAGGGAGTGTGTCAGGCACATGTGGAGTGATTTGTGTCAGGAAGGTGTGAGTTGAGCTGGCAGCTGTGGGCAGGAGGAAGATTGCCCTGTCTGCAGTAGGCTCTTTGTGCATGTTAGGCTGAGCCCTGCTGGGGATTTCCAGTGGTGTGTGTGGAGGCATTTGTGTGTTTGGGTTTGATGTGCTTCCAGCTGAGGGAGCCTGCAGAGTGTTTTCTGGTGCAGTTGCTGTAGAGCAGCAAGCAAGGCCCCAGGCAAAGCCCCAACAGGCTGTTAAAGCTGAGCCTGAGTGCATTTCCCTGCTGCAGCAGGCAGGAGGCAGCCATGTGCAGAGTGGGTGTCTGGGAGTTGTTGGGCTGCATCTTCTTAGGCCGAAAGATTTGCTGACAGCTTTCAGGCTGCTGTTCAGTTCCTCTCAAGGTTTCCTGCCCACAAAGAGAGTGAGGTCAGGTGGAGCCTTTGCTGTTTGCCTGCAGGCTGATAGCTGTGCAGAGCTTTTGTCCCCTGTGCTGTCAGGAGCACTGTGCCCTGCTGCTGTTGGTGTGGAGATGGAGAAATGGTGTGTGGAAGAAGAGCAGGGAGCATTGAGAGCAGGATGAGATGTCCAGAGTGTGCTTGTGGCTGAGGCCTTGCTTTTGATTTGAGTGCAGTGTTTGATTTGAATGGGGGCAGCCTGTCCTGAGTGGTTTTGTTGGGAAGAAGTCCTGAAGTTTCCTTTGGGGACCTTGAGAAGCAGAGCAAGAAATTGCAGCTGTGCTCTTTGCTGCCTGCTGAGCTGTCAAAGGCAGGAAATGATTGGTGAAAGTGGCTGCAGCAATTGCAGTGGTGTGCAAGGCTGAGCAGTGGTGTGGGCAGCAGAGCCAGGGCAGGATTGTGCCCCTGTCCTGGGCCCTGATGAGGCCGCAGGGTGAATGCTGGGGTCAGTGTTGAGGCAGTGAGTGGAAGAAGGTCGTTGAGGGCCTGGAGCAGGTGCAGAGAAGGACAAGAAAGCTGTGGAAGGGTGTGGAGGGCAGGGCTGTGGAGGAGCATCTGAGGGAGCTGAGGGTGTTGAGTGTGGAGAAGAGGAGGCTGAGGGGAGAGCTGATTGCCGTGTCCCTGAGAGGAGGTTGCAGTGAGGTGAGGTTGGTCTGTTCTTGCCAGTGTCAGGTGATGGAAGGGAGAGGAACTGGCCTGGAAGTGTGGCAGGGGAGGCTTAGGTTGGAGATGAGGGAGAATTTCTTTACAGCAAGAGTGTTGAGGGAGTGGAACAGGTTGCCCAGGGAGGTGGTGGATTCCCCAGCCCTGGAGGTGTTGAGGGCCAGTTTGGATGAGGCTTTGAGCAGCCTGGTCTGGTAGCAGGTGTCCCTGGCTATGGCAGGGGTTTGGAGCTCTCTGAGCTTTGGGTTCCCTTGCAGCCCAAACAATTCTGTGAATGCTTGGATCTGGACACTGAGCAGAAGTTCAGTGGAGTGAAACTGTAAATAAGCAATGTTGGAGAGCTGGGTGAGAGCTGTGTTAGGGCTGGGTTGGAGCTTGGCCCCTGCCTTGAAGGTAAAATTGGAGCTTCTATCAGATTGGAAGTTGCAGGAGAGTTGTTTTGGCCTGCAGCTGTGCCTTAGAGTTTGTGATGCTCAAGGGGCAGCTGTGAAGTAGCTGCTGCAGGAACTGAGCTGAACTGGAAGGCTGCAGTCCAGAAGGAAAATTTTCTGCCTCACAGGCCCTGGAATCATCTCCCAAGGGCAGTGTTGGATTCCCCTGGCCGGGGCAGCTGTAAGAGTGCTCTTGTCAGGGGCTGGTCCAGCTGATGGCAAGTGCGATGTCAGCTGGCAAGGTGGGAGCAGAAGGTCCTTGGGGTGCCTTCCAGGCTGGCATTCTGTGGGCACAGAGCTGTGTTGGACATGCTGATGGCAGCTGCAAAGCTCTTGAAGCCTTTGTGCAGAGTGCCAAAGACATGAGTGAGCCTGGAAAGTGACTGCAGAGTTCCCTGCTGAGAGCTTTTCCGAGCTGCCCAAGCATTTGTGTGAGTTTCTGCTGAGCTGGGAAGGGATTTGGGTTGTTTTTCCAGGCAGTTGGAAAGCTTTTTAAGCATTCTTCTTGTTCTGCTCCTCGTTGGCCTTGGCCTCTTCATTGTCACAGGCTCAGAGGATGTTAGGGGTTGGAAGGGACCCCAAGAGTCCAATCCCCCCTGCCAGAGAAGGACAATCCTATCTGACACAGATCACAGAGGAACACATCCAGAGAGGCCTTGAAAGTCTCCTGAGAAGGAGAGTCCACAGCCTCTCTGGGCAGCCTGTGGCAGTGCTCTGTGACCCTTGCAGTAAAGTTCCCCCTTGTGTTGAGGCAGAGCCTCCTGTGCTGCAGCTTACACCCATTGCTCCTTGTGCTATCCCAGGGAGAAGTGTCCCCCCCATCCTGGCAGCCTCCAGATACTTATTTATCCAATCCCCTCTGAGTCTTCTTTTCTCCAGACTAAGCAGCTCCAGATCCCTCAGCCTCTCCTCATCAGCCATGCCCTCCAGTCCCCTCATCCTCACAGCTCTCCCTTGGGCTCTAACCAGCAGATCCCTGTCCCTCTTCAACTGGGGAGCCCAAAACTGAACACAATATTCAAGATGAGGTCTCAGCAGGACAGAGTAGAGGTGGAGGAGAACCTCCCTTGATCTGCTGGACACACTCTGCCTAATCCACCCCAGGATGCCATTGTCCTTCTTGGCCAGCAGGGCACATTGCTGTGCCATGGGTAACTTGTTAGCCACCAGGACCCCCAGGTCCCTCTCCTTGGGGCTGCTGTCCAGCAGATCACCTCCCAGCCTGTACTGGTGCAAGTTATTATCCCTCCCCAGATGCAGGACTCTGCCCTTGTCCTTGTTGAACTTCACCTGGTTCCTCTGTGCCCAGCTCTCAGTCTGCCCAGGTCTCTCCTGATGGCAGCACAGCCTGCAGCTGTCTCAGCCAAGCCTCCCAGCTTGGTGTCAGCAGCAAACTTGCTGAGCAGCCTCTGTCTGTCTGTGCCCTCATCAGTGTCATTGATGAAGATGTTGACCAGGACTGTCCCCAGCACTGATCCCTGTGGGACACCACTGGTCACAGGTCTCCAGCTGGACCTAGCACCATTGCTCACCACCCTCTGCACTCTCTGTTGCAACCAGTTCCTAACCCACCTCACTGCCTGCTCTTCCATCCCACACTGCCTCAGCTTGCTCACTAAAATGTCATGGCAGACAGTGTCAAAGGCCTTGCTAAGGCCAAGGCAGACTCCATCCACTGCTCTCCCTGAATCTCCCCATTTGGTGATGGCATCATAGAATACTCTGAGGTTAGTGAAGCATGACTGCCCCTTGGTAAATCCATGCTGACTACTCCTGATAAGCTTCTTCTCTTCCAAAAGCCTTGAGTTGACCTCCAGCAGGAGCTGCTCCATCATTTTTGCAGGGCTGGAGGTGAGGCTGCCTGGTCTGTAGTTCCCTGGAACCTCTTTGTTGCCCTTTTTGAGGCCTGCAGTGCCATTGGCTCTGCTGCAGCCCTCAGGCACCTCTCCTGTCTGCCCTGATTTGGCAATGACGATGGAGAGTGGCAGAGCAATAACATCAGGCAGTTGTCTCAGCACCCTTGGGTGCATCTCATCAGGGCCCTTGGACATTTTGTATAACTGATCCCTAAGCCAGTGTGCACTGACCAGTGAGGGGCAGTCCCTCCTGTAGGCTTCCTCTCCTTCATCCAGACTCTGGAGTCCATAGGAGAGTTCAGCCTGAGGTGTAAAGAGTGAAGCCCAGAAGGCATTCAGCAGCTCTGCCTTCTCTGCACCTTCAGTTCTCAGGCTGCCTCCTGGTCCAGCACTGCCCCCACACCTTCCCTGTTCTTCCTTTTCCTGCTGATGGATTTGAAGAAGCCTTTCTTGTTCTGTTTTCCTTCCTTTGCCAGCTTCAGTTGCAAGAGGGCTTTGGCCTTCCTTGCTGCTTTGCTGCACACCCCAAGGCAGGCCTGTAGGAAAGCAGTCCTCCTGCAGCTGCTCTGTTTCCTCCTCTGCCTCTCCCTGGAGGCTGCCTTTAGAAGCATGGAACCATAGAATGGTTTGGGTTGGAAGGGACCTGCAGAGGTCATTGAGTCCAAGCCCCTGCAGTCAGCAGGGACATCCTGCACTAGATCAGGCTGCCCAGAGCCCTGTTGAGCCTCACCTTGAGTACATCCAGGGCTGGGACCTCAACTCCTTCATTGGGCACCCTGCAGTGTTGCAGCAGCCTCCTGGTGCAGAACTTGTTCCTGCCTTCTAATCTCCATCTGCTCTGCTCTGCAGCTACTGCCCTCCTGCTGTCCCTGCAGGCCTTTGGGAGCAGTCTCTCTGTAGCCGCCTTGTAGCCCCTTCTGGCCCTGGAAGGTCACTCTTAGGTCTGCCTGAAGCCTTCTCCAGCCTGTCCTCAGAGCTGAGCTGTTCCAAGCCCCTGATCATTCTCATGGCCTCCTCTGGACCCTGTCCATCAGGTCCATGTGGTTGCTGTGTTGAGGGCTCGAGGGCTGGATGCAGCAGTGCAGGTGAGCTGTCAGCAGAGCACAGTGTCAGAGTCTGCTCTCTGCTGTTGTTGCAGCCCAGGCTGCCATTGGCCTTGTGTGCTGCAGGCTCACACTGCCTGCTCCTGTCCAGCTCCTTGTCCCCCAGCACCCCACATCCTTTTCTTCAGCCCTGCTTTTTGTTGGCTCCTCCTCGAGGCTGTGCTGCTTGTGAGGCTTGTTGCAGCCCAGGTGCAGGAGCCTGCACTTGCTGTTGTTGAAGCTCAGGAGGTTCCCCTGGGCCACCCTTGTAGCTTGCCCACTTGAGCTCCCCCTTCTTCTTCTGCAGGGTGCTCTACTCTAGGTCCCTCTGCTGTGCCGTGCTGGTTGTGTGGCTGAGTCTGGGACCTTGTTGGGACCCTGGGGAGTCTGAGAGGGCAGAAAGTGAGTGCAGATGGGGTAATGGACGGGAGAGATGGAGGGTGAAGGCTGCAGGGGGTGGGAGGTCTTAGTTAAGGAGCTGTGTGGCTCTGTCTGGTTCCTACCTGCAAGGGTGGAGGCAGCAACTGAGGCTGGAAGCACAAAGAGGCAAAGCCTTTCTGGCTCAGGACAGTCCCCTGACACCTCCTGACATCCACCACTGCCCAAACAGGCCCTTGGGGTTCCTGCCCACATACCACACGCCATAGTCCATGTCAGGAGTCACCTGAGCTCTCACTCCCTCTGTCCCCTTTCATGAGTTCCTGTGCGAGGAGGTGATAGGGTCCCTCCCCACCCCTCATCTGCAACTCTTCCCCCTTGGCCTGTTGCTGCTTCTTTCTGTCCTCCATCTCCTCCTGGCCCTTAGTCTCAGGACCTTCCATGCTTGAGATCCTGCTGTCAGCCCAGTTCTTTAGATGCTTCCTCAGCCACAACATTTCCCACTCCACCCTTCCAACCCCAGCAGAGGTGGGGGACCCAGGGCCATGGGGCAGCAAGGACAGCAGGGCCATGGATGTGCTGTGAATGAGGGAAGGGTCTGGTATGGTCAGGCAGGAATTAGGCCTTGTTCCCCCAGAAAGGGCACAGGATCAAGGCCCAGCTGAAAAATGTATGTGCGGGAAATCATGGAATCAGGGTTGGAACGGACCCCAAGGACCATCCAGTGGCAACCCCTGTGCCATGGGCAGGGACACCCTACCCTAGATCAGGCTGCCCACAGCTTCATCCATCCTGTCCTTAAACCCTTCCAGGGATGGAGCCTCAACCCCCTCCCTGAGCAACCCGGTCCAGGCTCTCACCTTTCTCATGCTGCAGAACTTCTTCCTTATCTCCACTCTGACTCTCCAGCTCTGCTCCATCCTCCCCAGTCCTGTCACTCCCTGACATGGACAGGGACACCCTACCCTAGATCAGGCTGCCCATAGCCTGGTCCATCCTGGCCTTGAACCTTTCCAGGGATGGGGCCTCAGCCCCCTCCCTGAGGAACCTATTCCAGGGTCTCACCAGTCTGATGCTGCAGAACTTCCTCCTCACCTCCAGGCTGACTCTCCCCATCTCCAGCTTTGCTGCATCCCCCCCAGTCCCGTTACTCCCTGGCAGCCTAAAAAGTCCCTCCCCAGCTCTTTTGTAGCCCACTTCAGATCCTGGAAGGCCACAAGAAGGTCACCTGGGAGCCTCCTCTTCTCCAGCCTGCACAGTCCCCACTCTTTCAGTCTGTCCTCACAGCAGAGCTGCTGCAGCCCTCTGAGCATCCTCGTGGCCCTGCTCTGGACACACTCCAGCATCTCCACATCCCTCTTGTCCCAGGGGCCCCAGAACTGGCTGCAGTAGTCCAGGTGGGGTCTCAGCAGAGAGGGAGAATCACCTCTGTGGCCCTGCTGGCCACACTTCTCCTGCTGCATCCCAGGCTCTGTTTGTCTTTCTGGGCTGCAAGTGCACACTACTGGCTCATGTTGAGCCTGTCCTCCAGCAGCACCCCCAAGTCCCTCTTGTCAGGGCTGCTCCCCAGCCTGGCACTGCCCAGCCTGGATTGGTGCTTGGCATTGCCTGGTCCCAGCTGCAGGAGCCTGCACTTGGTCTTGTTGAACCTCCTGAGGTTGGCTTGAGCCCAGCTCTGCAGCCTGTCCATGTCCCACACCACAGCTTGGTGTGGTCAGCCCACTTGCTGAGGCTGCACTTAGTGCCTCTGCCCATGGCACCCAGAGAGATGTTGAAGAGAATCTGTCAGCATTTGAGGAGATGAAAGCAGTGAATTGTCCTGCACCTCTGCATGTCAGGGTTCAGGCAGATTTGAGCAGTCTGAAACAAGGAGAGCAGGAAGGGTAAGGTTAGGTTGTTCTGGTAAGGGAGCACAGCTGCAGGAGAAAAGAACCTTGAGTTGTCTGTAGCTGAGCTGCGTGAGGGGGATTGAGGGGGGCCGATGGGTGAGCTGTGCCTCTAGGCCTGTGGACAGCCCATGTTGTGCTGTGTGACCTGTCAGAATTGTACACCTTGTATTAGCCACTGTGTAAGCATCACTCTTAGCTTCCATAAGGGGCATCGACCTCTCCACCACGTTGGTGGGAGGTGATGTCAGAGTGGTTTCCCTGCAGGGACTCTGAGAGAGGAGCACACCTGGCACCTGGTGACCCCCGACGTGATTTCCCAGGACGAGGAAGAGTCTGGCAGCGGATGGCAGGAGGAAGCAGGGCTCTGGCCTGCTGGTGAAGGGAGCCAGGCCTACATTAGAGGTAGGGTAGTGGATCCAGAAATCATTAGGGGTGAGAAATGGGAAAGAGCTGCTGTGAAAACGTTAATGCAGCCTGTGTGAAGAAGGGAGGTGCCCCTGAAGGAGGGGGATTTAGTGCAGTTCCTGCTGTGGAGCCAAAGGAGGAGATATCTAAGAGACTTAAGGCAGCTGTTCAACAGTGGAGGTCTGGCAAAAGCAGGAGAAGCTTTATGGGGGTGGTAAGCATCGGGAGCAGGCTGTAAATCTGATGCTGGAGGAGGATCGGTGAGGAAGAAACAGTGGTGCAAAGCTTCTCTGAAGCTCTCTGTGAGAGATGTCCTTTGGGGCAGTCAGACTTTACAAAGCTATTTTTGCTGTGCCAAACCAACGATCGTTCAGCACCTGAGAAGCCAGGGCTCCAGAGGGAGCTGTAAATGTGCCCCTAAGGAGCAGACAGGGGAAAGAACTGCAAAGGCAGCAGCTAACAGATGGAATTTCACCCTAATCAGAGGCTTGTGTTGGTAGCTGCTGCTGAGCCGAATGCCATAGGAGTGCTAAGTGCTTCACTACCATCTCCTGAGGTGCCTGCGGCTCAATTCCACCTGCGCAGAGCTCACTTTTCGGCTGCAGAGATGGAGGGTTTGGAGCACAGAGGGGTGAGGTCGCAGGCCGAGGGAGGGGCCAGTTTGTTTCTTCATTTTCTTCTTTCTGGCAGTGTATCTTCTGTGGAGAAGCAGTGCTTCGTTCTTAAAGGGACAGAGTGCATTTGTGAGAGCCTTTTGCAGACTAAAATCCTGATGATGTTTTTAGCTTCTGATTGTAATAGATTTTAGAGCCTACTGGATAAGATCGTAAGTAGCTGTTCACTGTAATAGATTATCAGTAAGTTTTGGAGTCATTTTAGCAGGGTGATGGTGATAAGGCTTAGGTAGTTAAAATATGGCATGTTAAGTAATTGGTAGTTGCACTAATGGAGTATTATGGTAAGAGTTGTTTTGGTAAGTGTGTAAGTTAATGATTCTCTCTTTGTGATGGTTGATTTAAGGTTTTTTTTTTTCCTGGGCACCAGAGTGTTTTCAGAGAGCTCTGTGGAATGTGTCAGCCTCTTGGATTTCTTTGGTTTGTTTTTTTTTTCTCAGTACTGATTCAGTGTTTTTAATTTTTAGTTTATCAATTTCTAGCATTTATGTGGTTAAGACTAAGAGTTTGTGGTAGGGATATCATAGGGTATTTTTTCCTGTTTTTTTCTGTATCTCAAGATAACACTGTAGGATAGGGACAATGTAAAAACAAAACAAAAAGAGGGAGAGAGAAAGAGAGACAGAGGAAAACTTGAAAATTCTCTGGTTGCATCCCACAGAGAAATTCACCCTAGAGAAGGCCGAAGAGATTTGTTAGCCTAAGGAATGAAAGTGTTTGCATCCTTATATCTGTTCATGTATTTGTTTATGTGTGCTCACAGGTCTTTTGATTGGCTACCAGCTCATTATGTGCAGCCTGCTTTGGCAGTGAGCAGAAGTCTTGCTCAGATGGCTGTGGCAGGAAATTGAAATGTGTACTGAGATGTGGTTGTGTGCTCAGGCTTTGGTCACGCTTTGAGTTAGATATTTTGTTGGCCCTCTGTTATAAGGGCCAGAGCCACTCATTGTCAGAGATGGGGAGCAGCTGTTTCTGTTAGCAATGTTTAAGGTGCTGTGTTTGTTACCTTTCTGTGCAGGTCCCTGCACAAGAGGAGAAGCACTGCCTTCATTTTAAAAGGAAAAGAGGAATTGTGGGAATGAGGTCTACATGGATGGAGTCTGAACAAGCAGTGCTGTGATGTCCATGGGTCCACTTGTCAGCTGTGGATATTGTTACTCTGTAGGCACTGCAGTTACAAGGGTAGAGGAGTGTAAATAGATTTGAACAGAATCTGCACTGGCAGTGCCCAGTTTGTCAAGACAGCATAGAAAATTGGACACTAGAGTGTTGAGTTGGCCTCTCTTCTAGGCCGTGTGGGAGAGGGAGAGACACCAGTCTTACACCAATGTAATTAGGCCTTGTCCCCCCCAAAAGGGCACAGGATCAGGACCCAGCTGAGAAATGTATGTGCAGGAAATCATAGAATTAGTCAGGGTTGGAAGGGGCCACAAGGACCATCCAGTGCTAACCCCCCTGCCATGGTCAGGGACACCCCACCGTAGCTCTGTCTATCCACAGCCTCATCCATCCTGGCCTTAAGCCCCTCCAGGGATGGGGCCTCAACCCCCTCCCTGAGCAACCCATTCCAGGCTCCCACCACTCTCATGCTGCCGAACTTCCTCCTCACCTCCAGTCTGACTCTCCCCACCTCCAGCTCCATCCCATGCTGTGATTGAGAGATGTGGAGAGCAGCTTGATGCAAGTTCTGTTTTTTGATCTTTCAGCACCTTAACATACAAGCTGAAAGATTGTGCCACATCCTAATTGGTCATTAAGACAGACCTCAGTACATACCTCATGGAGACAGACCTCGTACGTTAGCAGCTGGATAAGCCAAGGTTAACGAAACCACAGGCTCATGTTCCGCATAGCTCTATCTGCTGCAACAGTCCTTAAGGTCATCTCGACCCTCTGTTAACTCAGGACTTTTCCTCTTCATACCTTCTGCACCTGTGGCTTATGGTCTGGTACGTCAGCACTAACAGTCCTACCATTCCCAACGTTTCCCCCTTTGTGTTGTACAAAAAGTATCCTTGCAGAGCCTTCTGTCACCTTCTGCATACACTGCAACAAGCATGTTGAAAAGGGGTTCTCCGGGGATGCAGTAGCTGAGCAGAGAGCTCTGTCCTGTTCCATTAGCAAGGGTGATCCAAACATGAGTTTTGTGCAAAGAAAAGGGGAAGGGCAGAAGAAAGGTTTATTTTTTTTACAAGTACAGAGGATGCATAATACAAAATTCCCTTCTGGGAGTGACATTTTGCCAGGGACTCCACTTGCAGTGTGAAGGCTCAGTCCTCAGTGTTCGACAGGCCCTCTCGATGTGGCCGTGCGCTCTTCGCCGCAAGCCACCGGCTCCTTTTTCTGTGGAGACACAAGCATCCCCTTTGCCCCACGTTATTGATGGATGCAGGCCTACAGTTCTCCCAGCTTCTAAGTCAGGAACCATAACAGGAGGCTTCTCCTTTTTCTCAGAGGAGTCGTTGGCATTGCAGTGCCTGATGATCAGGGGAGTATTGTCCATGAGGGAACAGTTTAAAGAAGTAAAAGTGTGCAAGGCCTTTTGTAGTCTTTCTTCTGGGGTGGCTGCCCCCATTCTCCCTTTCTGCTGTCACAAGAGATGTTTAAGTGTTGGATGGGCACGTTCAATCATCGATTGCCCTGTGGGGGAATGAGGGATGCCTGTAACATGAGTAGTCCCCCAAGTGGATAAAAATGTTTGAGCCTTTTCAGGTGCAATGCACAAAGCAGCTTTAACAACAGTGCACATGACAAGGGCCACAGCTTTCTCCATGATCTCTGGGTACTGTGCTGCCACAAGGAGATCATCCATGTAATGATATAGCAAATCTTCAGGTATTTCCTTTGGTACTATGCTGAGAGCCCTAGCCACATAGCACTGACAAATCCTAGGGCTGTTTTTCATCCCTTGAGGCAGTACAACCCACTGCTGTCTTTGCCACGGGGCTTGCATGTTCGTACTTGGAACCGAGAAAGCAAATTTAGGAGCAGCATCTGGATGCAGTGGAATGTTGAGAAAACTATCCTTAAGGTCAATAATAGTCAAATGCCAATGTCTCAGGATCATAGGTGGGGAGGGGAGGGCAGGTTGTGAAGCCCCCATAGGTTCCATCACATTGTTAATTTTCCTGAGCTCATGGAGCAAGTGCCACTTGCCTGATTGTTTTTTAATAACAAAGAGAGGGGAATTCTACGGGCTCATGGAAGGAACAATGTGACCCTTGTTAGCTTCTTCTCTGCCAGCCTGCCAAGGCCACTTTTAAGAGCTACTGCCTTTAGAATATGAAACAAAAGCTATGCCCTGTACCTTACTTCTGGACTTTCTGTTAAGCTCAGTGCGTTTGTGAAATGCTGTGGGGCTGCAAATACCCATGAACCATGAGGACTGTTTGCTGCTCCTGGCAGTTCTGATAAAGGTCTTCCCAGGAATGCCTCAAGATGCAGTTCCACAGTGCCACTTTCTATGCCATATTGACAAATTGGACACTGCCAGTGCAAATCCTGATCAAATCTATTCACACTTCCCCACCCTTTGTAACTGCAGTGCCTACAGTGCAACAATATCCACGGCTGACAAGTGGAGCTGTGGGTGTTGCAGCACTGCTTGTTCAGACTCCATCCATACAGACCTCGTTCCCACAATTGCTGTTTTTGTTTTAAGCTGAAGGCAGCATTTCTCATCTTTTGCAGGGCCCTTTGCAAACAGGTAACACCCACAGTGCTTTAAACACTGCTAGCAAAACAGTTGTTCCCCATCTTTGCCAGTGAGTGGGTTTGGCCCTAATAACAGAGGTCGAACGAAATACCCAACTCAAAGCGTGACCATAACCTGTACACCAGCCATATCTTATGTACATTTCTGTGCACAGCCATCTGAGCAAGGTTTCTGCTCACTGCCAAAAAACTTGTGTGTGATGATTTGGGCTCACTGCCCCTCCACACTTTGGAAACCACCCAGACTGGAGTCAGCTGGCTCTGGAAATTGAATGAAGCTTATTATTGACAGCTTAGCAGAATGTGCAAGCAGATATTTGCAGTCTGTACAGGTATATACAGAAATAGACAAGGTAAAAGGTAATACAGAAACACAACAGCCCTCCCAGAAACCTGAGTCCCCAGGAGGGGCTCCCAACCACCCCTTCACCTTCCCCCTACCCCTCTAAACCTTGCTTCAGTCCCAAGGAAGAAGAGAGGTTCAGCCAGGGGGTTAGGAAGCAATGTGGATTAGTCAGAGAAAGGGAGGGTGAGGTTAGAGAGATGCAGCTCAGAGCTCCCCAGCAGGAGTAGTGTCTTATCTATGTTTTGATTCCTGTTCTTATCCATCTCAGCAAGCCTATGAGGGAAGTAGGCGTCACCATTGTTCTCTTTTCACAGCCTGTAATCTAATTTCTTCTCACCAAAACACTCTAGCTTCAAACTAGCACATTCTGAACATCAGAAGCTGATATCCATCAAACAATCCCAAGCCCATTCATTCTCTAGGCCAACAAATCCATTGGCCTCCTCTAGGGTGAATTTCTCTGTGATGTAATCAACGAATTGTTGAATTTTCCCTCTCCCTCTTTCTCTAATTTTTTTACATGAACCTTATCCTGTAATGCTACCTTGATAGAAGAAAAAAACACAAAGAAAAAATATCCTCTGCTACCCCTATATCCTATACTATCCCTGTCATAAACTCTTGGCCCTAACTATATTGTTTATCAACTTAAAAAATATATCAACTAAAGGAAACGAAACCTTTAAATTATTACTGAGGAAAAGCAAAGAAAACCAAGAAAATCTCAGATCCCTGGAGCTGCTGGAAAATACTCTGATACCCAAACCAAGAAAAGAACCTTAAATCACAGCTCATGCACTGACAAAACAACTCTTGCTGTATTATTCCGTTATATTAACTATTGAACATGTTCAGCTATCAGGTGCTTAGCATACTCTCTTTTAATTACTGACTCTAATTTAATTAAGTGTCATGGAGGGGGATTCTGCCACTTACACCAGTTGTGGCAAAGGGGAGAAATTAATTAATGCGAGAACATATTTATAAAAGACCATATATTTATTCCAATATTTCCATTCTCACCACCCTCAACCACTGAACTGTAATATTAATATTTGTTCTACACTGTTGTGAAGACATTATGGGAATATATATATCAAAGTTTAACTATTGTAACAACTAGCATACATTCAAACTATTAACAGAGAGTTTTCCCCAGGGCTTAATGCCCCTTGGGGTCATATACTACTTGTCCAGCAAGGGTGGGCTAAAAGCTGTTTTTCTGCTCTATGGCAGAGGCAATAGAAATTAAAGAAATTGCAGAGGCATTCAAGTGTTTTCTCACCATTCTGATTAATCAATAATCCCCCTCCGGGGCTACATCACAGCCCATGCCTAGTGTCCAATTCATCAGGGTCTCTGCCTGTGGACTTTGAGGCTGGAATCCTCTGACTTCAGGGGAAATTACAGTCTCTGCCCTTATGCTGCTGGCTCCTTCTGGATGCTGTGTCCAGGGAATTCATAGGCAGGAGCTCCATGTGCAGAGGCAGGATTCCATGCAGTCTGAGCACAGGTCTAATGCTGGCTATTGAGACTGATCGAAGGCAGACAAGTGGGTCTGCTCCTGGCAGCTTGTGGCAGTGGCGCACACCAGGCAGTCCTAGAAAGGCAGGCATAAAGGTGCAAGGAAGTATGCAGGCAGGAGGCAAGCAAGCAATGTGGCAGAGCCACAAGTAATGTGGGGCAGACTGCACGTGAGCCTGTGCACCCCTATTATTAAATGTGGGCCAAGAGTTAATGGTCTCATTGGCCACTTGAATGACCAATCCGATTGGCTGTCAGCCAAACCTTACCATATTAGGCAAACCCCACAGGCCTGGAGTCCAACTATGGGAATCACATGGGTCCAGCACTAGGCACTCATGAGCTGAGTGTGTGGGGACTTACACAATCAGGTGTCCTGGGCAACTGACTTTATGGCCCGAGTCTGTTGTGATCCTATTTGCTCGATTACCCCTGACATGGGCAGAGACACATGTCCAGGCAGAGCAGGCATAAATAAGCCTGCTTTCGGGCCTACAGGCCCTCCACAACACTGTCTGCTGGTGTTTGTGTGCTGGGCCAGGAGCTGAGTCTGCACTTGTTCAGCAGCCCTACCTGGCTGCTGTGCCCATGGTGCTGGTCTTGGGAGCTGGTTGCTCCAAGCCCCATCTCTGCTGCATGGTCCTGGGCAGTGCTGAGCCATGCCTTGCAGGTCAGTCCTCTCTTCTGGGGCCTTTGGTTGTGTCTGGCAGGGACTGTGTCCTCTCTGCAGCAGCCCTGTCCCTCTGTGCTGAGAAAGAGCAGAGTTTGCAGAGCTGCCCCTGGGAAGGGCCCATCAGGTAAAGAACCCAGACTGGGGTCCAACAGCAGGACTCCAGGCTGTTGTTGATCCATGTGGTACATCCCAACCCCCTGCAGAGCCTCCTACCCCCCACATTTGACTGCCACTGGGGCTGTGAGGGACATCCTCTGCTGTAGGAGTCTGGGGGCCCCCCAGTCAGGTTGGAGTCAGTTGTTTGGGAGGAGGTTGTGTTTGGGTCTGGGATGTGCAGTGTGGGCGGGAGAGGGTTGGAGGTTGTTTGGTCTTCCTGGGTGAGCATTGCTGCCTCTTGTCTGCAGCAGGAGGGATCAAAGAGCAGGGCCTGGAGCAGAAACCTGCCTGCCGACAGCCCAGGGCTGGCAAACAAGGGGCTGGGATCACTTTGTAAGGACCAGAGCGTCTCCGCTCCCCCAGCACCAGCACCTAGGATCTCAGCACAGGCATTGGAGATCTGCCCCCTCTGTGTGGAAAGAAGTGAGGGTTTGAGGGCCAACCTGCGTTCTTTGCCTCAGCTGAATGTTGGTTGTTGGGAGGTGTCAGAAGCTGTATTGTCCCAGGCAGGATGTCAAGGTTTGAGGTGCTGAGGTCAGGTGCTTCCATTTTCCCTAGGTAAGAGCAGTGACCTCGTGCTCCACTAACATGGCCTCAGAGAAGGACCTAGACAAGAGCTGGGAAGAGAAGCAGTGCCGAGAGAGTAAGATGGAGCAGACCAAGTGCAGCCTGAAGAATGAGGAGAAAGATCTCAAGACAGAGAATGATAATGAGGGGAATGATGACTGTGATGATGTTGAGTATGAGGATGATGTTCAGGGTGAAGATGACCATGATGAGGAGGAGGAATATGAAGAAGAGATTGAGTTGCTCTCAGCCCCCTCTATGCCAGTCAAGCAGCTGCCTCAGTGTCCTGAGTGTGGGCAGAGCTTCAAAGGGCACTACAGGTTGATTGAACACCGCCGAAGCCACACGGGCGAGAAGCCCTTCAGCTGTGCTGACTGTGACAGGAGATTCACAGAGCGCTCCAGTCGCATTGTCCACCGCCGAACCCACACGGGCGAGAAACCCTTCAGCTGTGCTGACTGTGACAAGAGATTCATGAGGCGCTCAAACCTCCTTGTCCACCGCCGAACCCACACGGGCGAGAAGCCCTTCAGCTGTGCTGACTGTGACAGGAGATTCATGAGGCGCTCAAACCTCATTGCCCACCGCCTAACCCACACGGGCGAGAAGCCCTTCATCTGTGCTGACTGTGACATGAGATTCACACAGCTCTCAAACCTCATTGTCCACCGCCGAACCCACACGGGCGAGAAGCCCTTCAGCTGTGCTGACTGCAACAAGAGTTTCACTCACAAGTCTGATCTCACCCAGCACGGCAGTGTGCACACCACTGAGAAGTCCTTCAGCTGTGGGGACTGTGGAAAGACCTTCAAACGCAGCTCCACTCTCACCATCCACCGCCGCATGCACACCAGAGAGCACCTGTACCCCTGTGCAGAGTGCAGCAAGAGCTTCACCACGAGCTCACAGTTGATCCAGCACAGACTCATCCACAGTGGTGAGAAACCCTACAGCTGCAGGGACTGTGGCAAGACCTTCACCCGGAGCTATCACCTCACCCAGCACCGTGGTGTCCACAGTGGTGAGAAGCCCTTCACCTGCTCTGACTGCAGCAAGAGCTTCACCTGCAGCTCTGCCCTCACCAAGCACCATTGTGTCCACAGCAGTGAGAAGCCCTTCAGCTGCTCTGACTGCGTGTGATGGTTTAGGCTCTTACCTGCCCCCCCCCCACTTTGTATTTTCCCCAGCTAACTCAGAAGGGACTCCAGGAATATAAATGAAGCTATTTGTTTTACAGCAGCAAATATACAAGCAGCTATTTACAATATATACAGTTATATACAGCAATATACAAAGGATAAACAATACAGAAGCACAACTCCCCTCCCAGAAACCTGAGTCCCCAGGAGGGGCTCTCAAACCACCCCAACACCTCCCCTTGCCCTCTCAACCTTACCCCAGTTCTCAGAAAGAAGAGAGGTGCAGCCAAGAGGTTAGGGAGCAAGGTAAGTGGCAGCAAGGTTAATGAGATGCAGCTTCGTCAAAGCCCAGAAGCAAAGTGAGAGACAAAATGGAGAATACTATCAAATGTTTTCTTCTTCTTCCCAGAACTCTCAGCGTGACTGTGAGAGAAGTTGACATCACCATTGTTTTCATTTTTCACAGCCCATTATCTAGTTCTTTTACCAAAACATTCCAGCTTGCTTCAAACTAGCACACTGCGGCAAGAGCTTCACCTGTAGCTCTGCCCTGACCCAGCACCGTCGTGTCCACAGTGGTGAGAAGCCTTCACCTGCTCTGACTGTGGCAAGAGCTTCACCCGCAGACACACTCTCACTTCCCACCACTGTACCCACACTGGCGACCAAGCCATGCTGCAGGGCAAGCACAAATAGTCCCAGCCCGGGTCTGTGGGAGTTATTGCACCCTCACCCTGAGAAGGCCTTTCCAGCAGATTGAACCAAAATCTCCTCTTTTCCAGATGCATTTCTCAGAGGCTGGGGGCTCCAGCAGGAACCAACACCTCCTGCCCTGTTGAGCACCAATCAGTGCTGCTGAGAATCATGGCAGTGCTGAGTCAGCACAGCCAGAGCTGCTGTTGGAGCTGGGCTGAGCTGTGCAGGGATTTGTCTGGTTCTTTCCCCCTATGCTTTGTGTGTCCCTGGGGTAAAGCCCCTCCTGCCCCGTGCCCAGGTGTGTCAATAAAAGCCCACAGTGACCCAAATCCTGTCTTTTGGCTTTTATTTTGGTGCTTGCTGCCCACAGTGCCCAAATGTTGGGGGCATTTGTTCCCTAGGGTCTGGAGGCCTGTTCCCAGATTGGGGAGGTCAAAGAGAGGTTCTTGGGGGAGTCTTAAGAGTCTCTTGCTGAGAGTAGTCTCAGGGACATCACAGAGGGTTTTTTTTAGGGGTGCCAGGGGATGTTAGGTGGCTTATGGAAGGCTTTCTGGAAGGACCTGCCCTGCTGTCAGGCATTGAGGCAGCTGGCAGGCTTCTTCCTTCTCTCCTGAGGCAGCAGGTTGAGCTAAAGAGTAGTTAATCTTTGAGCCTGCTGCAGCAGGATGAGTGAAATGACTGCAGGGCACTGGTGGGGCACTAAAATCACTGTTGGATGGCATCGTGGCCACTGGTGACCCAATGGGAATCCTATAGGGAGCTTCAGGTCTGCCTGATAGAAGCCCTGGAGGAGCTGAAATTGCAGAGGGCCACTGCTGGTGCAGTGGAAGTCCTGTGGGAAGTCTGAAGCCTCCTGGAATGCAGCAGGGCCAGCGGTGGCTACTGGAAGGCTTTCTGGAAGGCTCTGCCCTGCTGGCAGGCACTGAGGCAGCTGGCAGGCTGCTGAGTGTCTTGTGCTGGTGGCCAGGTTGTGCAGGATGATGTCCCTGTCCCTTGGAGGTGGCTTTTGCTGTCAGCCATGGGTGGTGACCTCTTGGCCACTGCTGCTTCTGTTTGGGCACTGGCAGAGCCTGGTCCAGTCTGGCTCATGCCTGGCCTAGCAGCAGAGCTGTGTGGGGATAGGTCCCTCTGGGGTGGCCATGGGGTGAGGAAAGGGGCTTGGAAGGGTGTGGTTCTTTGGGTGCCTGGGCACTTCTTTCTCAATTGCCCAGGTGCAATGGAAAGGAAGGAAGAATGTCTGGGCCTGTTGGAATCCATCGTGGCCCTCGGTGAGCTAATGGAAGTGCTGTGGGGAGCTTCAGGCCTGCTGTCAGGAGTCAGATCCACTGCTGAGCTTGTGGCAGCCTGAAGGAAGCCCTGGGCACAGTGGAAGTCTTGTGAGGAAATGTTGGGTTGCTGAAAGGTCCTGAGAGGCCTCTGTGGTGCATGAGGAAGAGTTTTGGGCTTGTAGAATTGCCAGCAGAGGGCTCTAGTCTGGTAGACTCCATCTGGAGCAGTGCTGGGCTAGAGGAAAGCTCTGGAGAAGTTCTGGTCCAGCTGGGATGCTGCAGGGCAGTTGGTGGGCAGGTGGAAGTCAGGTTGGCAGCCCCTGGCTGGCTGGAACCCTGCAGTGTCACTTGGGGGCTCCTGGAAAGGCCAAGAGATGTCCTGGAGCCACTGGAATGCAGCAGGGGAAGTGGTGAGCCAAGGGAACTGCCTAAGGAGTGCCTGGGCCTGCTGGCAGGCATCCATTGGCCTTTGCACAGCCTCCAGCTGAGCCTGCTGGGGATTCCCTTGGGCTTTCCACCAGCCCAGCCCTGGCCCTGCTGCCTCCCAGAAGAGTTCCCACAGGCTTTCCTGTCCCCACCAGTGCCCTGCTGCCAGCCACTGTGCCCACTGCTTGCACTGCAAGCCTGCTGCTTGGTGCCCACAAGTTTCCCTTGCAGTCCGATACAGGCTCCTGCAAAACCATTTCAAGACCCCTTCAGACCCCTTCAGGCCCTTACAGACCCCTCTTGGCCCACAGACCCTGTGTCTTCCCCCAGCCTTCAGATACTTGTAAGCATTTATCCAATGCCATCTCAGTCTTCTCCTCTCCAGACTCTCAGCCCCAGGTCCCTCAGCCTCTCTTCATTAGCCCTACAGTCCCCTCATCATCCTCCTAGCCCTCTGCTGGACCCTCTCCAGCAGATCTCTGTCCCTCTGCAACTGGGGAGTGCAAAACTGAACACAGTATTCAAGATGATGTCTCCCCAGGGCAGAGTAGAGGAGGAGGAGAACCTCCCTTGCTCTGCTGGACACACTCTGCCATTGGCCTTCTTGGCCCCCAGGGCACATTGCTGTGCCATGAATGTTCTGTACCAGCACCCCCAAGTCCCTCTTCTTGGGGCTGCTCTCCAGCAGATCACCTCCCAGCCTGGACTGCTGCAGTTTATTATCCCTCCCCAGATGCAGGACTCTGCCCTTGTCCTTGTTGAACTTCACCTGGTTCCTCTGTGCCCAGCTCTCAGTCTGCCCAGGTCTCTCTGGATGGCAGCACAGCCTGCAGCTGTCTCAGCCAAGCCTCCCAGCTTGGTGTCAGCAGCAAACTTGCTGAGCAGCCTCTGTCTGTCTGTGCCCTATCAGGCTAGCCAAGTCTGACTTCTTCTTGGTAAATCCATGCTGGCTGCTCCTGATAAGCTTCTTCTCTCCCGAGTGCCTTGAGATGCCCTCCAGCAGGAGCTGCTCCATTGTTTCTCCAGGGATGGAGGTGAGGCTGCCTGGTCTGTAGTTCCCTGGAACCTCTTTGTTGCTCTTTTTGAGGCCTGCAGTGCCATTGGCTCTGCTCCAGCCCTCAGGCTCCTCGCCTGTCTGCTACGAGTTGGCAAAGATGATGGAGAGTGGTGGAGCAGCAACCTCAGGCAGTTGTCTATGCACCCTTGGGTGCATCTCATCAGGGCCCAGGGACTTGTGAATGCTCAATGTGTGTAACTGATCCTAACCCAGTGTGCACTGACCAGTGGGGAGTACTCTCTGCTCCAGGCTTCCTCTCCTTCATCTAGGGTCTGGAGTCCATAGGGGAGTTCATTCTTAGGTGTAAAGAATTGTGACCATTTGAGCTGACTCTCTAGCTCAGACATAGGGGGAAGATGAACACTCCAGGGATAGGCCATAAAATGGCAACAATAGCTAAATTAATATAATTTCATTGGAGCATCAAGAGCTTAATGTCTAGAAGCACAGCTTGTTCTCCCCCTTCTCCCACTGGCTTATGCTGCTTCAGCTTCGCCTATCTTCCCTGGCTGCTGTTTTGGCTACTGCTGCTTCTGCTGCTTCGCCGCCACTTGACCCCTCCCCCACCTCCCTTAAGGTTATTGTATTGTTTTTTTTCTTCCTTCTCTAGTTATTATCTCTCTTTACATTGTTATACTATAAGAAAATACAATTTCATCTTTCCCTGACTTTCAAAAAAAGGGGTCTGTGTTGTGGTGAGTTTATTTCTCCCTGGGGCGGGGATCTACCCTAATCCAGGACATTAATTTTGGTGCCCAACGTGGGGCACGATCTTGGCTTGTTTTTTTCAGGGAAAAATGAAGTTGTTTGATATATTCTGGCCTATTATTGCCTCAATTCTGACTTTATCAGTTCAGCAGTGTTTTACAGCTATGGTGCACTACCAGGTGTGTTCATTCTTCACTAAGATGGTCTGGGACTCGGTAAAAGCTGTGCTAATGAAGGTTGGAGATGTTGTTAGGAATGTTTTAGGGTTTTGGAATGTCGCTGAGGGTGTGCCGTATGTGACATTGGTGTCAGAGACTAGGAGTTATTAGGAAGAGCTGAGTTACCCAGTAGCCTGCCTAATATGTGTGAACTTGGTGGTTTTGGCTGCTATTGTAGGTCTGGTTGTAGTGTGGAGACGAGAGAGATGCAGGAACAAACAGGCTGTAAGTGAGGGTTTTACCTTTTCCAGAGGCAATAGCAGGGAGCTAGGGGTTAAAGACACAGTTGTCACGGGGGGGGGGGGGGGTTGTTTGTATGCCGGTTGTGGAGGAGGGGAGAAATTAATTAATGTGAGAGGATATATATATATATATATATATATATATATATATATATATACTAAACTCCAATATACCAACTCTCGCTACCCCCAACCACTGAACTTTAATCTTAAATTGTTCTTTATATAGTTATGAAGACATTATGGGAATATCTATCTACAGAAACTTATTAATAACTAGGAAACATTCAAACTATATACAGAGAGAGAGTTTTCCCTGCTGCTTAATGCTGCCTGGGGGCGTATACTATTTGCTCAGCAAAGCTGAGCTGAAAGCTGCTCTCTGCTTTATGGCAGAGGTAATAGAAATTAGAGGCATCTACTCACAATTCTTATCCATCACCCTCTGGGGCTGCATCAGCCTGTGCCTAGTGTCCAATTCTCCAGGGTCTCTGACTGTGGACTTTGAGGCTGGAATCCTCTGGCATCAGGGGAAACGGCAGTCTCTGACCTTACTGCTGCTGGCTCCTGCTGGCTGCTCTCTCCAGGGGTACACAGGCAGGATCCCCAGGTGCAGAGGCAGGACTTTGTGCAGTCTGAGCATGGGTCTAACTCTGACTAAAGGCAGCCATACAGCTGCAAGGAAGCATGCATGCAGGCAGGCAAGCAAGCATGCGGCGGAGCCACAAGTAATGTGGGGATCGGCCTAGCAAGTGAGCCTGTGCACCCCTATTTATCAAAATGTGGGCCAAGAGTTAATGGTCTCACTGGCCACTCGAATGACCAATCAGGTTGGCAGTCAGCCAAACCTTACCATACTAGGTAAAACCCACAGGCCTGGACTCCAAATATGGGAATCACATGGGCCCAGCACTAGGCAGGCATGAGCTGGGCATGTGGGGACTCACATAATCAGGTGTCCTGGGCAACTGACTTTATCGCCCCACTCTGTTGTGCCCCTTTGTGCTCGTTTACCCCTGGTGCAGGCAGAGGGACATGACCAGGCAGAGCAGCCATAAATAAGCCCTCCACAACAGAGTGCCTGGGGCCAGTGGCAGCTGTGGGGCAGTTTGGCTGTGCTGAGGGTGGTGGAATCGGAGTCCTCCGTGCCCCCCAGAGCCTTGGCCTGGGGGTGTGGTGTGCCCAGACCTGTGCTGCCAGCACTGCCTTGAGTGTCCCCAGCCCCACTGCCTGTTTCTGGGGACCGTCTCATTGCAGGGTGCCCCCAGCCCCCCTGCCCCCAATGCTGCTCCTTGGGACGCTGCAGCTCGCCCCCAGGGTGTTTTGGTTTGGGGTGCCTGTGAAAAATGGTATCTGTGTCAATAAAAGAATGGCAAAGCAGAATATAAGAATATGAGAAAATGAAAATATGTCACTATGTGAATGGCAGAGCAGGGTGTGTCAGAGCTAACTAAGCTGGAGATGTTGGGACCTACGAGTGATAACAGAAAGTGCTGTGAAGAGATAGCCCCCTGTGAATAGGGGACATGAACAAAACAGGGGTGTGCCAGAGCTCACTGAGCAAAGCTGGGGATGAACAGTAACAGAAAACACCATGAGCATGGTAGATAAGCAACTGAAAAGCGTGTGAACATGAAGACGCAAAGAGCTGAGTCACAAAGACACCTGAGGAAGACTCATTACTTCAGCCTCACGACGGCCAGAGAGACCCCCAGGAGGATTAGCAGGCATGCACAACAGTTCCAGGAGAAACTGAAACCGTTTTGGGAAATGATAGAATATGGATTACACTGCTCTGTGAATGTGTATCTGAGCAGGAAATAAAAACCCTGCAACCGCGTGTGTACAGTGTGCAGCTGCGGAGCTAAACTGCCCTGCGCCCAGCGCTGCTCCTTGCTTGCCAAAATAAAACTCCTTCAGCTTAGCTCTAAGTTTTTTTGTGGCTCAATTTTAACAATCTGGGGGCTTGTCTGTGCCGTGGAACTGAGTTTAGGGGAAGTCTGGGGAATAACATGTGAGGCCATTTATAAAAAGGTTTAAAAGATTTATTACTAAAAACACTAGAAATCCCCTTCCCCAAACTGATTTATAACTATCCCACGTGAATTCTTGGTTCGCGGTTGAGAGTTAAAATGCAGAGTGGCTAAAATGAAAAGAGTCTGTGATTTTAAGAAAGCTCATTTGAGTTTTGAGGTTATTCAGTCTCTAAGTAAAGAGTTTGTCCGATGCAGTTCTGAAGAGTTCTAAAGGCATTACGAATTGCGGTGCGTTGTTTAAGCTTCCGCGGGTCCGATCGAACTGGGCGTCGGCTCGCGAAGCTGATGGCGATCGGGCGCTGTCCTGTTCTGTGCTGAGCTGGCTTGTAGCTTCTATCGCTGCGATGCGCGTGCAGGCAGGGTATCATTCAGAAGAAGAGCAGGGTTTAGAGCAAGGTGCAGGGTTTTAAGAGCAAGGAGAGTGCGAGGGTGCTCAATTAAGGCAAATGCAGCATTTTTATAGTGTTCAAAAGAGGTGTGCTCAGCCAGTTCAGGCGATTTTTATGTTAACTTTACAGATTGGTACAAAGTTATGATCAATTCATACAATTGGACAATTCTTACCAAAAACAACCTATAGGACCACCCAGGGGTCAGCCCCCAACAGGTGTCCATCGGGCTATGGGAACCAAGGTCCCTTTCTCAAAACATAGCCAACGTTTATGTCTCTGCCCCTCCAGGGGAGAAACTTTCTCAGGGCTGTATGTCTGCTGGTACAGTAACTGCCGTCAGATAGAAATATTGTTTTGGTTTTCGATGGCTGGTACCGTGTGAGCCACGACTTAATGTACAAGTGAGACCTTTGCAAGGGGGCTTTGCTCCCTTCCATGACATATTCCACCCCCTGGCTTACATGGGCCAAACAAAAAATTGAAAAGTTAGATGAAATGTACATATTATACATAACCATTATACATATAATACCTTTAAACCTTAGAATATATAAACAATATACCTAATACAAGCAAAACTATAATCTAAACTAGTTTAAGATAGATCAATCCCATATACCCACCCCCTGAAGAACAAAATATCTTTATTTACAAAACAAAGAAAACCTGTTACATGTGAAAGCAATTCAGAAGTCTGGGAGAATCCTTCGTACACTAATGCGATGAGTTTTCCCACTTACATCAGTTGCTTCCCATGCATACAACCCATTTGGTTTTGACAGGGTCATAGGCACAACTCCAATCGAAGGTAAGTTCACCATTACTGGTTGTCCCACCTGTAACTTGTGTAATGATTGTTGAGGGTGTTGAGATTTATCTGGCAGATGGTTAATATTCCCCACTAGTTTGTCAGGACAAAACGCTTTGATTTTTGGACCACCGTAATTACCCCATTGGTTATTCACAATGAAGACTGCATGTGGTAAACGTTTATCCCAGTTACCTTTTGATATGATGGCATGCTTCTTAATTAGAGCATTTGTTCTTTCTACTATACCATTAGCTTGAGGATAGCAGGGAGTATGGAATACCCATGTAACTCCCTCACCCTTAGCCCAGTCTTGTACAGATGACGCTGTGAAATGAGATCCATTATCACTCTGAATATACTCTGGCATTGGTAAAAAACTGAACCACTGCCTCAAAGCCTCAATGGTTTGAGTGCCTGTGGCAGCGCTAGTGGCTGTAGCCATGACCAATCCTGAGACCACTTCCACCCCCACCAGTATGTACTTCTTCCCATGTGAGGGTTTAAATGGACCCACATAATCAATTTTCCATGTGCTCCATAACTTCTTGTCTCCTCTGATGTGTTGAGCTGGTGCTAGGTTGGGATGATTGGCTTTCAGCCTAATCTTGCACTGTGGACAGGCTGAAATGATTGCCTCACAGGTAGTCATAGAAATTGGCCATCCTCTGGATCTACATTCGTAGTAGAGGTCTGCTTTCCCTGAATGGCCTCTTTTAATATGTAGCCATTCAGCCAATCTCCACCATTCATCTTTCTCATCATTCACCATGTTTATTTTTGCCAAGTAATCTACCTGATCATTCCAGGTTGCAGCTGGGGTTTGTTGTTTGGAGTGTCCCTTAACCCAACCTACTTGAAGGGGTCTGGATCGGCCTATCTCCAATAGCCTTTTCCAGTCATCAGCCCTCCAAACTTCCACATTTGAAACCTTCCACTGATTCGCTTCCCACTGGCAAATCCACTCAGTGGCGCCTTTGAACGTGGAGTAGGAATCAGTGTAAATAGTTTCTGCCCCATGATCTGCTGCTAGCATGAGAGCACGCAGTTCTCCTACCTGTGCACTGCCATCACCCTCCTCAGTGATGGTTTGGCCTGTAGCAATCTCCAAGGCAGCGGCTTTGTAACGCCACTTGGACCTCACCCTCCGAGAGGATGCATCTGTGAACCACACTCCTGACTTATCAGAGTCTGTGGTCATTTCTGGGGCCACCTGAATAGGAGAAGGTTTATATGGCTGACCAAGCAGTGCTCTATCAGAGTTTATGGGCTGCTGCAATTTGGATACCTTCGTAGGTCCCTCTTTCAGTGGCAAAAGCTGTGAGATTCCCTCCAGGTAGGCATACCACTTTCTTACAGTGGTCTTTTGGGCAATCCCTTCTGGTGGAGGAGATCCTTTAAGGATCAATTTCAACAGCGGGAATCGGCCTTGCACTACAATATCCTGTGTAGTGCGAAGCTTCTCTGCCTCTTTGACAGCTCGAGTTAGGGAAAGGAGTCCCTTTTCCCATTCCGAGTACCGTGTCTCGGTCTCTTTGAATGCCATTGATGAAAACAAAAGAGCTCTGCTAGGACCATTGGGTCCCCTTTGGAATATTCCACAGTACAAGGCATGCTTGGAAAAACCCCATTCAGCCCTTAGGACATCTTGTGGGTGCAAGGGTCCCAACTTCTGATATGCCTTCAGCTCATCTTTGAGAACTCTCAGGCTCTCAGAATGTTGTGGAGTCCAATCCCAAACTTTATGCTTCTTAAGCAAATCATACAGAGGACGAGCAATCACGGAGAAACCTGGGATGTGTTTTCTCCAGTAGCCCAAGGTGCCCAACAATTGTTGTAGCTCCTTTTTGTTTTGGGGTATCTGGCCCTTTTCAATTTCTTGTAAGGTATCCTCTAGTACTGACACTGCACCTGCCACCCACCAGGATCCTAGGAACTTAACCTCCTGGCTTGGGCCTTGGCACTTTTCCCTTGGAATAGTCAGTCCTTGGTCAGTCAGTAACTTCCAAATGTCCCTGGCTACTGCAGCAACTTGCTCCTTGTCATTTCCTCCCACCAAGATGTCATCAATGTAATGGTACGCCTTAACATTTTTAGGAAGTTAAATAGTGTCAAGCAAGGCTGCTAGTGTGTTATGTGCAATAGTTGTACTATGTTTGTACCCCTGTGGGAGACTGTTGAATGTGTATTGAATACCTTGCCAGGTGAATGCAAACTGCAGTTTGTCCTCTTCCCTCAGCGGTACCTTGAAGAACATGTCCTTCACATCCATAGTTGTCATCCAGGCATGAGAAGCCGCTTGAATTGCTGTCACTGTGGATGAGAGACTTGGAACTGCTGCAGTGAGAGGAAGAGTTTCCTAAAGTCAATAGTTAGTCTCCACCCGCCATCTGGTTTTTGAACTGGCCAGACGGGTGAATTGTAAGGAGAATGAGTTCTGGTGATAATCTTTCTTTTCTCCAGGTCAGCTATCACTTCAGTAATGCCTTGCCTAGCTGCTGCTGGTAATGGATATTGTGCAACACAGGTAACGTGTGACTTTGGCAGTGTAGGAGTGGTTTGCAATAAGTGAACACGAGCATGGGCTGATTTTGCCCCTTTTGCTCCCACTCCATAAGAACCAAAGCTCCATAATGTACCATCTGGAAGATGCCACCTCTTACCTGCTAAAACATCAAATCCAAGAATATTCTCTTGACAGGTACCTAATGCCACCTCTACCAGGGTGCTCCTTTTCTCCCCAGGTAACCACAGTCTTGTTTTAGCTAAGTGGCATATGTTGGGCTGTCCTGTGACACCCATTATCTTTACCTTCCTTCTGGATGGCAGGATTCTCAGATGCTTTGCCAGTTGCACATTTAGCACTGTAATCTGTGCACCTGTATCTATTAGATACTTCACAGCAGTTCTGTCCATTCCTGTTGGAATCATAATGAAAGATTCAGGTTTTTCAGACCACTGGCAGGCATAAATAAAGCGATGGATGAGGCCTGAAGCATTCATCGCTACTTCTAGTTTTTTGACTTGCTTTTAGCCCCCTGCTGATCAGAAGTGAAAGGCTGACCAGACTTGTTAGGAGAGGCGGCTCTGGAACTCCTGTTGTGGTCCCCTCCTGCCCCATCTCCATCACGGTCTTTAAGGTCTGAGCTAGTAGTTTTTTCATCATTCGATGCATGTCATCTCGTAACTCACCAATGATGGTTTTACTCAGATTATTGAATTCAGCCCTCATGGGGTTGTACTCTACCCAGCTCTTTTTCAATAAATCACAAGGTTTTATCCCGAATTTATGCTCTTGTTTTAGGTATACACCTTGCCCATAATAGGGACTTTGCCCCCAGGATATTCCCGAGCTGTAGTGATGATTGAGCTCCGGTGTCCCCCTAGGGCTCGACCGTGGGCTCACTCTAGGACTCCCTCTGGGACTCCCTTTAGGGCTACCAGATGCCTTAGCATGTCGCACTTCTTGTTTCTTTCCATGTGAGGCAACCACATGGCTGCTTTTGTTTCCAGATTGCTTCTTCTCAAAGAAGGATGGTGGTAAAAATGGAGTGTCAGTTTAACCTAATTCTCGCCCTTTAATGGACAATTCCTCCAGCAGTTCTCCCCACGTAGTGTGGTGGGATGAGCTCTCCCCCAATTGCATACTCTCTTGTAATACTTCCTCAATTTGTTCTCTTCTGGCATTACATACCCCCCTTAAAACACCTGGCAGACCTTTTACTAAAGGTCTCAGCCTGTGTGGCTCTATTGGGGCATCCATGGGATTTGGATGAAGTCCCCTCTGACTCATAGCCTGCATACACGCTAGCTTAGTAACTGTTTCACGCAATTCATTGCAGTTTGTGACACAAAATTTTGTGGGTTCATCTCTATCTGTAGGATCGAAGGAACCAGCCCAATAAAGGATTCTAGAACTCAATGCGAGATCCCCCTCGGGACCTGTACCTAGGAACACTTCAGGTCCCCAAGAGCTACAGGAAATTCAAGAAAAAGCAAGGAAAATTCAAGAAGAAGACAATCCCATGGTATTCTTCAGAGAAAGGGAAAATCAGAATTGTCACAAAACTCATTCCATTGCAATTAGCAGCTGCTCCAGTAAGCTCCTAGGCTTCAAAATATGGTACCATCTAAAAGGCCTTCCAAAATAGTCCTGTCTTTATCTGTTTGAACAAGTTTATTGGGGGGAAGGAGTTGACTGGCATTAGCCTACAAGCTCTATCATTCCCTGCTCCTAGTCCGGAATCTGGTTAGTGACTTGCAATGTGGATTTCAGTGCCCATGCTCTCGGTGAGAGGGGCAATGCATCTGAGCTCTAGTAATAAGTGTGCTAGTGTGTCCTGTTTGGTGCTTTCTGTGTCTGTGTGAGTTTCCACCCATTGTCAGTGGGACTGGCATCTCTGATATTGCCTAGCAATTTCCCTCACCCACTGAGCAATGGGTGCCTAGTCCGTAGAAGGAATTAATCAGTAAGGCAATGGGTGAATACCCCAGTCAGGAACAATTAGCTATCATTTTGAGTGCAAACTGTCATTATCAGGTGGCTAAAAGGATGCACCTGTGTGTGTCCATGCCTGTAGCAGGGGCAAAAATGGTTATAAGTCCCCATCATTGTTCTTGCCATCATTTCCATAAACTTTCTAACATCTGGCATTGTACTCAAGTCCGTGTGTAAGTCAATCTCCTGAGGTCTGACTCTGGCCTTAGTAATTTTCCAGCTCAAAACAATCCCAAGGCTCTACTGCTTCCAGCAGAAAAAAAAAAATCTGTCTGTGTAAGTCGATCTTTTGAGGTCTGATTGTGGCCTCAGTAATGTCCCAACCTAAATAATTCTAGGGGCTCTGCTGCTGCATCTTTTCTGGGGTGACAATCAGACCACGTCTTGTGCAGACTGTCTCAATTGTTTTCAAGTCTGCAGGCACAAACGGCCATGAACCACAGAAAATAATGTCATCCAGGTAGTGAGAGACAATTGTACATGCCCAATTTTTGTAAGGGTTGCGATGCTTTTGCAACAAACAATTGGCAGTGAGTTGGTGAGTTCTTCATTCCTTGCAGCAAAGCTGTGCCCTCATAGTGGCTTGCAGGTTCAGCTTCATTCACAGATGGTACTGTAGAGGCAAATCGCTGGCAATCTTTTTTGGCGAGGGAGATAGCAAGAAGCCGTGGCAGGAAGTTTCGTGACTTGTGTATCCTGCAAGGTGACACTTACTGCTGTTGCCAAGTCAAGCCCGTGGCTCCTGCCAGCGGCAGGGTAGTGAGTGTCCAGGTACCCTTTGCCTCGTCCTGCATTACAGCTACTGTTGTCTGTGCGCAGCTGCTCGCACTGGCCATGAAGTTTCCCGACCGGCAGACTGCCAGGCAATGGTCACACCACATTGAGGGCGAACAGCACTGCATTGTGTGACCCAGCTGGCCGCAGCGATAGCAGCCCACTGGCATTGGGCAGGTCTCCTGCTGTTTTGCCGAAACAATAAGGACTTTTTTGTCAAGCACAGTCTCGACTGCCTGTGCTAACTCTCCTGCTGCAGCTTGATTAGATGCATGTATGGCGTCTGTCACAAGCATGTACTGCTCCTGACCCTGGGTACATTCTAACATGTCTTCTACCGATGCCCCTGTGGGCAACATGGCTAAAATACCCCTGGTCTTAGGATTAGCATTTTCAAATGCCATGCTCTTCATTAGCCCTGCTTTGGTGCTATCATCCAACTCTCCTTCATGTGTTAATGCTGCCCAAAGCCAGTCAATGAAGTGACTATACTCCTCATTCGTCCCCTGCCTGATTCCTGTGTATGAGGGACTGGGCATTAAGCCGGGAGTGGAATAAAAGGCTTGTAGTGCCAACCGGGCAGACAGATCGCGAAGCTCTTGTGGGAAATGGAGCTGTGCCTCTGTAGACTGGTAGCTGCCCTGACCAGTTAGAATGTCGGGCGTAATCCTGTACAAGGGATCCCTGGTCCGCTAGTGATGAGTGGCTTCCCTGGTTGCCTGCCGAGACCACTCCCGTTCCCACAGGAGAAACTGGGAAGGAGTCAGGATAAGACTGGCTAAATTACGGCAGTCCACAGGCATGCAACAGTCAGCGGAAAACAGCCAATCTAACATCTGCCTGGCGGGTTCTGATCATACCCCATATTCTTTAACTGCCTTCTGCACACGTTCCAGATGCTTCCACTCCCAGGCATCCCAGTGCACCTCGCCATTCACCCTGGTTATTACAGGAAAAGCTGTATACTGCACAGGGTGCCACTCCCCCTCGAACATAGCATTTTTAGTGACACCAGACCACTTCAGATTATGCTGAGATGCTTTCTCTCGAATCTCATTGTCCAGTTCCTGGATCTCCCGGAGGCATTCGGCCAGCGGGCAGGGTGCTGGTGAAGGAGGGGGCAGCGGGGCGGGCAGAGTCACCGGGTGCAGCAGCCTGTTCTGTTGTTTTGCACGGTGAAGCATCCATTTCTCTAACATCTTAACTACTTGTTCCAGCGACCGCTTGGTATCATCAGTGGTAGCCGTAGGTGACTGGTGGCCGCTAATGCATGCTGAGCTGTGAGAGCACACCCCTCCGGCTGAGGCGCCATCGTCAGGCTCGGGGGTAGCAATGATCGGTTTATCGGGCGCGGCCCCAGTAGGGAGGGGGGGCGGAGGCGGGGCACGGGGCAGGCAACATGGTTGACCACCTGGATCATGCTGCACGCTTTTTTTCAACTCCACCACTGAGCTGACAACCTTCCCAGTCATGCCCTTGACTGGGGCAGCACGGCTAAGTCCAAAAAACTGATTTACCGAGCTCTCTTTCTCAACTGCAGGCAGCAACGGAGTGCTTGGGGCTGGGGCAGAGCTGGAAGCTGGCACTGCGCATGCGTCAGAACTGCCAGCAATGGCTGGGGCAGCGAGAAGTGACTGAGAAGCTGCGATTGCAGCGTTTTTTTTGGGTTTCATGTCTAGTAACGCGCGGAGCACATCCCGCCAGGTGGGACCTAGCTGTCGAGCTGTCTTAGAGTCTTTTCCATTGTTAATAACCGCGTCCAACAGTGCATCTCCAACCTCCCACCACATTTCCAATTTAAAGATCATGGGAGGCTCACTCACATGACCCTGCGCATGCACCCAGGCCAACAGCTCTTGGAACTTTCCAATGTCCGGCAAGCATTCTCTCAGGAAAACATGCACACCAGCAGACGCAGTGCCATATCAAATTCCATGTGGGCCTTACCTGCACACTCGGTCTGTTCACTCTTGAAATGAACGTCCAGCAACCACCTCCATCCTGAGGCAGCGCCACCCGGTCCAGCGGCACCGAATGACGATAGTTTTTTCGATATGAAAAACATCTGCAGGATGATCAGCCCCATCTCTTCTGACCAACTCTCCAGCTTCCTGATCACAGTCCTACCCGCTGCCAGCCTGCCTCAGTCTTAGCAGAATGCCTGCTTCACTGTTCAGGCGCCAATTGTCGGTGGAGTGCTATGGGTAAATGACTCTTTGTTCACCAATATGGTTAGATGGTCATAATCCACTTTATTTCCATGATACAGTGACTTATATGCATTCTAGCAAGAGGCGTGCTCCACCAAGATTGGTTACAATCAGAGGGTACAGGGTTACTTGTAAGGCATAGATACATCAGCATAACATAACAATCTGAGGGTCAGCCCTCCAGACCACCTACTCCAGCCCTCTTGGCTATCTAACTCTGCCCACTGCAGCTGTGTGTGGGGTGCTCACTTGTTTACAGTTTGATTTCCTGGGCTAGCAGCATCCCAAGGCCGTTTCTCAGCACAGTTGCTCATGTTTATCATTTCTATGTCCTCTGCTAACAAGAATTCTCCAACAAACTAAAGCCCTGTATTGCCCAACTTCTGAACTGCCAGGCCACCTAATGAATACATTCCAATAGATTCAGTTCTCTCCACTATCCCTTTCCTCCTCCTGGCTGGAGGCAGGGCACCCCTAATGCTGAACATGGCATGTAGGGTGTGCACAGTGATTGGTGTTGTTGTGAGAGAAATTGCAATTGTTGGAATCATAGCAGTTGCTCTCAGGAGCTGAAGAAGTGACAGCTACTTTCCTGGCATTGCTGCCTCTGTTCCTGCCACTCTGCAGTTCCCTGACTCTCTTTGAAAGAGCTGAAGTCGGTTTACCATCCCATTTGTTCATGTTCTCACCATATGTGTCACGCAGAAGTATCCACAGTGACGCACGTGATTGCTGATGTCTGGGTGGAATTTGTCTCCTCCTGGGCTGGAATTGCCTTGCAGGAGGTGGGCGTCTGTTCCTGACTGCAGAAACATGCACCCATTCAGATGATGCAGGGACGGTATCCTTTACCAGATTGGAAATGTTTCTGAGATCCTCCTTCAGTTCTTTCATGCTGTCTTTTATGCCACCCTTAATGCTATCTCTAATACCATCTTTAAGCTCTGTACCCGGAGTTTTTATGGCACAGATTATGGCAGAGTGTGCCAAGCTGTCCTCTATCTGCCTGAGCTGGTCAGTGAAGTCACCAACAGTGATAGACCTTCCATTATCACTCCTTGATAGAAACTTGCTGACCAAGATGTTAGCATAGGATGAAGGAGCAAGCTTAATCAGCTTCTTCATGAGACCTGTTCCAAGAGGAATGTCATCAGGCTCATGTGTGCCATGATCTCCATAAAGCACTTCCTTCACAGCAAACTCCTTCAGAAGCTTCATTCCCTGCTCAATGCTGTTCCACTTCTTGGCAGCCCATGGCAGATCATCTCGGGAAGGATATCTCATAGCCACAGCCAGCAGAAGGCGTGTCCACAAGCTAACCTTACCAAGAGGACTTGCCAGGTATTTGTCCACTCCACTCTCCTTGGTGAGTGGTCCCAGCTGCTTGGCAGACTTGTCTCCTACCTGCAGAGCATTAGCACCAATGCCACGGCATCTCACCAGCCAGCTTAGGATTGGCTCACCTGATTCTCTTGCGTATTCCTTTCTAACTTCCCTGACCTCTCTGAGTGGATCGTTGGAGTCCTGGCTGTCATCCTCCTCCTCTTCCTCTTGTTGATCTGGTTGTCCCTGGCCTAGAAACAGAACTTTCCTCATAGCACTCTTAAACTCATTGCAACCATCTTCTTTCTTGGCATGTGTGTGTCTACGTGCCGCACCTTCACTGGAGTTCTCTCCAGCCGTGCATCAATGTCCTGCCATAGATCAGCACACCACATAGACTTTCCTTTCCTCTGCCAACCATGCTTCTTCCAGTCCTTTAGCCAACCCCACAGAGCATTGGCTACCATCCATGAGTCAGTGTAGAGGTAAAAGATAGGCCAATTCTCACATTCAGCCACATCAAGAGCGAGTTGGACAGCTTTTACCTCAGTGAACTGACTGGATTCTCCTTCTCCATCTCTCGCTTCGGTAACTCTCCTGGTTGGACTCCAGACTGCTGACTTCCATCTTCACTTGTTCACACCAAGACGACAGGAACCATCTGTGAACAAAGCATAGTTCTTTTCCTGATCAGAGAGATCACCATAGGGAGGAGCTTCCTCAGCATGAGTTATTTTCTCCTCTGGAGGTTTGGAACAGTCTGTGCCTTCTGGCCAGTTGGTGATCACCTCCACTAGACCAGGTCGATCAAGATTACCCATTCACGCTCATTGGGTTATCAAAGCCATCCATTTAGACCAGGTTGCATCTGTGGCATGATGCGGTGATGAACCTTTGCCCTTGAACATCCAGTTAAGAACTGGCAGTCTAGGAGCTAAAAGCAATCGTGACTCAGTTCCAATCACTTCAGAAGCTGCTTTCACTCCTTCATAATCTGCTAGTATCTCTTTCTCTGTTGCAGTGTAATTTGCCTCTGAACCTCTGTAGGTAAGACCCCAAAAATCAAGTGGATGACCACGTGTCTCATTTGGAGCTCTCTGCCAAAGGCTCCAAGTTGGACATTGTCACTGGCAGCCGTGTACAGAATGTTCTTAATGTCCGGACCAGATCGCACAGGTCCCAAGCCCACTGCATGGACTACTTCTCGTTTGATCTGATCAAAGGCTGCTTGGTGTTCAGGTCCCCACTCGAAATTGTTTGTCTTACAAATCACATCATGTAGAGGTTTGACAATTTGACTGAATCCAGGAGTGTGCAGTCTCCAAAATCCCATTGCACCTAAGAGAGACAGAGTGTCCTTCTTACTGGTAAGATTTTCAGTGACATTAAAACCAGCATACCCAAGAATGAGACCACCCCAGGACCAGAAAATGCTTATAAGTTTAGCTTTGACCTTCTTAAAAACTACATTAAGCAAGAAATAACCAATTTGGTCTTTGATCCAATTGTACACAAGAAAACAGAAAAGAGGCCACACAATGGCCCCACCAAGTACAATAGCTGCTTTATTAGCTTCATTCTGATCCCCAGAGTTAATTAACAGTCACTCAAATGAATTTGCCCCATGTTGGGTGAAGCCAATAAAATATGTGGTGGTTTGTGTGTTATCCACCCCCCTACACACACACTTTAGAAGCACCTAGCTAGACTCAGCCGGCTCTGGGAATATAAATGAAGCTATTTATTTACAGCTAGCACAATATACAAGCAGATATTTACAGTATATACAGTTATAGACAGAAATATACAAGGTAAAAAGTAATACAGAAACACAACTCCCCTCCCAGAAACCTGAGTCCCCAGGGGGGGCTCTCATCCACCCCTGCACCTTCCCCTTGCCCCTCTCAACATTACCCCAGTCCTAAGGAAGAAAAGAGGATCAGCCAAGAGGTTAAGAAGCAAAGGTGAGTGGCACATGAGGTTAGGGAGATGCAGCTCAGTCAGTGCCCAGCCCAAAAGTGAAGACAAAATGGAGAGAGTGTTATCTAATGTTTTCCCTTTTTGATCCCATATCTCCCTCTGAGACTGTGAGGGGAATAGACATAACCATTGTTTTCCTTTTCATAGCCTATGATCTAGTTCTTTTCACCAAAACATTCTAGCCTGCTTCAAACTAGCACAATAAGCTTCTTCATGAGACCTGTTCCAAGAGGAATGTTATCAGGCTCACGTGTGCCATGATCTCCATAAAGCACTTCCTTCACAGCAAATTCCTTCAGAAGCTTCATTCCCTGCTCAATGCTGTTCCACTTCTTGGCAGCCCATGGCAAATCATCTCGGGAAGGATATCTCATAGCCACAGCCAACAGGAGGCGTGTCCACAAGCTAACCCTACCAAGAGGACTTGCCAGGTATTTGCCCACTCCACTCTCCTTGGTGAGTGGTCCCAGCTGCTTGGCAGACTTGTCTCCTACCTGCAGAGCATTAGCACCAATGCCACGGCATCTCACCAGCCAGCTTAGGATTGGCTCACCTGATTCTCTTGCGTATTCCTTTCTAACTTCCCTGACCTCTCTGAGTGGATCGTTGGAGTCCTGGCTGTCATCCTCCTCCTCTTCCTCTTGTTGATCTGGTTGTCCCTGGCCTAGAAACAGAACTTTCCTCATAGCACTCTTAAACTCATTGCAACCATCTTCTTTCTTGGCATGTGTGTGTCTACGTGCCGCACCTTCACTGGAGTTCTCTCCAGCCGTGCATCAATGTCCTGCCATAGATCAGCACACCACATAGACTTTCCTTTCCTCTGCCAACCATGCTTCTTCCAGTCCTTTAGCCAACCCCACAGAGCATTGGCTACCATCCATGAGTCAGTGTAGAGGTAAAAGATAGGCCAATTCTCACATTCAGCCACATCAAGAGCGAGTTGGACAGCTTTTACCTCAGTGAACTGACTGGATTCTCCTTCTCCATCTCTCGCTTCGGTAACTCTCCTGGTTGGACTCCAGACTGCTGACTTCCATCTTCACTTGTTCACACCAAGACGACAGGAACCATCTGTGAACAAAGCATAGTTCTTTTCCTGATCAGAGAGATCACCATAGGGAGGAGCTTCCTCAGCATGAGTTATTTTCTCCTCTGGAGGTTTGGAACAGTCTGTGCCTTCTGGCCAGTTGGTGATCACCTCCACTAGACCAGGTCGATCAAGATTACCCATTCACGCTCATTGGGTTATCAAAGCCATCCATTTAGACCAGGTTGCATCTGTGGCATGATGCGGTGATGAACCTTTGCCCTTGAACATCCAGTTAAGAACTGGCAGTCTAGGAGCTAAAAGCAATCGTGACTCAGTTCCAATCACTTCAGAAGCTGCTTTCACTCCTTCATAATCTGCTAGTATCTCTTTCTCTGTTGCAGTGTAATTTGCCTCTGAACCTCTGTAGGTAAGACCCCAAAAATCAAGTGGATGACCACGTGTCTCATTTGGAGCTCTCTGCCAAAGGCTCCAAGTTGGACATTGTCACTGGCAGCCGTGTACAGAATGTTCTTAATGTCCGGACCAGATCGCACAGGTCCCAAGCCCACTGCATGGACTACTTCTCGTTTGATCTGATCAAAGGCTGCTTGGTGTTCAGGTCCCCACTCGAAATTGTTTGTCTTACAAATCACATCATGTAGAGGTTTGACAATTTGACTGAAACCAGGAGTGTGCAGTCTCCAAAATCCCATTGCACCTAAGAGAGACAGAGTGTCCTTCTTACTGGTAAGATTTTCAGTGACATTAAAACCAGCATACCCAAGAATGAGACCACCCCAGGACCAGAAAATGCTTATAAGTTTAGCTTTGACCTTCTTAAAAACTACATTAAGCAAGAAATAACCAATTTGGTCTTTGATCCAATTGTACACAAGAAAACAGAAAAGAGGCCACACAATGGCCCCACCAAGTACAATAGCTGCTTTATTAGCTTCATTCTGATCCCCAGAGTTAATTAACAGTCACTCAAATGAATTTGCCCCATGTTGGGTGAAGCCAATAAAATATGTGGTGGTTTGTGTGTTATCCACCCCCCTACACACACACTTTAGAAGCACCTAGCTAGACTCAGCCGGCTCTGGGAATATAAATGAAGCTATTTATTTACAGCTAGCACAATATACAAGCAGATATTTACAGTATATACAGTTATAGACAGAAATATACAAGGTAAAAAGTAATACAGAAACACAACTCCCCTCCCAGAAACCTGAGTCCCCAGGGGGGGCTCTCATCCACCCCTGCACCTTCCCCTTGCCCCTCTCAACATTACCCCAGTCCTAAGGAAGAAAAGAGGATCAGCCAAGAGGTTAAGAAGCAAAGGTGAGTGGCACATGAGGTTAGGGAGATGCAGCTCAGTCAGTGCCCAGCCCAAAAGTGAAGACAAAATGGAGAGAGTGTTATCTAATGTTTTCCCTTTTTGATCCCATATCTCCCTCTGAGACTGTGAGGGGAATAGACATAACCATTGTTTTCCTTTTCATAGCCTATGATCTAGTTCTTTTCACCAAAACATTCTAGCCTGCTTCAAACTAGCACAATAAGCTTCTTCATGAGACCTGTTCCAAGAGGAATGTTATCAGGCTCACGTGTGCCATGATCTCCATAAAGCACTTCCTTCACAGCAAATTCCTTCAGAAGCTTCATTCCCTGCTCAATGCTGTTCCACTTCTTGGCAGCCCATGGCAAATCATCTCGGGAAGGATATCTCATAGCCACAGCCAACAGGAGGCGTGTCCACAAGCTAACCCTACCAAGAGGACTTGCCAGGTATTTGCCCACTCCACTCTCCTTGGTGAGTGGTCCCAGCTGCTTGGCAGACTTGTCTCCTACCTGCAGGGCATTGGCACCTATGCTACGGCATCTCACTAGCCAGCTTAGGATTGGCTCACCTGATTCCCTTGAGTATTCCTTTCTAACTTCCCTGACCTCTCTGAGTGGACTGTTGGAATCCTAGATATCATCTTCCTCCTCCTCTTCCTCTGGTTGTCCTGGTTGTCTTTGTCCTGGAAACAGACCTTTTCCAAGAGCACTCTTTAACTGCTCATCGCCATCCTCCTTCCTGGCAGCCATCTCACATAGCTCTTTGCATCATTGTTATGAGATCTAAGTAAATGGACTGAGTCTCTAAGGCTGCATTTCTCCTCTTCTTCCTCTTGTGTAACAGAGGTCCCCTCCCCTAAATTGTCTCTGGGATCACTCTTTCTCAAGTGTTTCATCATAGCCTGTGCCTTTGCTGGAGCGAGAAAGGTGGTAGAAGTTTCTTCTAGTGGATCTGAATATCTGAGGGTCTGAACTGCTGCCTGTGAGTTTGAAATTGGTATAAGGTTAGAAACTGCTGCCTGTGGATTTGTACTGGGTGCAGAATTACAAACAGATGAAACACAGACAGCCTGAGGAGAAGAAGCCCTTTGGCTGTCTGCCATGTTCTTGGTAGATAGATAACTCTTGGCTGAACTCCCAGAACCTGAGGCATCCAGGAACTGTGTCTCTATTTTGCTGGTTATTGCCAGATCCAGCTGTGATCTGTGAAATGCTTCCATGGTTGTGGGAAGAACTGATCATTATTAAGATTAGTGGTGGGGCTGGAAGAGCTCTGAACATCAACATTAATAAAGGGTATTAATTTTGGAAAAATATAATCTCACATTAATTAATTTCCCTTCATAATAGCTCTGTGACATCACAGAGCAGGATGTGTGACATCATAGAGAGGGTTACACAACACCACAGAGCAGGTTGCATGATTGTCACATCACAGAGCAGGATGTGAGACTTCACAAAGAGGCTTGTGTGGCATTATAGAGTGTGAGCCATCACAGAGTGGGCTGTGTGACATAGTCAAGGTGGCTTTGTGACATCATAGAAGGGGATGTGAGACACCACTGAGAGGGTTTTTGACATCCCAGAGAGGTGATGTGACTGTGTAGAGAAGGCTGTGTGACACCATGCAGCTGTGAGCTCCAGCTGCAGAGAGCAGTGCAGAAGTCTGATGCAAGGAGCAGGGAGGGAAGCGCCAGGTGGGCAGTGAGAGGCTTGGGGAGGTTGGGAGGGTGGGCAGTGAAGTTGTCCATTCAGTGTCAGCTCTCAAGGGACAGCTTCTCCTGCCAGGACAGACTTCCTGAGCAGACAGCCTGCAGCATTCTCCCTTGCTGGGTGCTGCTCTCACTCTCCTCTCATCTGAGAGATAATCAAATACTTCCCTTTGCCATGAGCACTGAGCTGTGTTTGCTGTGTTCTGACAGCTTGTAGATAACTGCAGAGAGAAAAACAGCTCCTGAGGGCACTTAGGGCTCATTGCATGAACTTGAGGAGCTGCCAGGAGACTGAAGAGACCTCTCAAGAAGTCTAAGGCAGAAGAAAAACTCAAAGAACCTTGAAGCTTTGATGGGCCCCACTGAGGGTTGTTCCTGAGAAAGCCTCCACAGGGACTTGTTAGAGCAGCTCCTTGGAGGCCATGAGTGCAGGGAGGCAAAGGCAAAGTGCAGGCCAGAAAAGCCTGGGCTTGGTTTGTGAAGCAGAAAGGCCAAGCCCTGACCCTCAGGCCTTGCCAAGGCAGATCCTGAGAGCCTCAAAACAAAGTTTCATCTCCCCAGCCATAGGAGCAGAAGCAACTGCCAGAGCCAAGGGGACAAAGGCCTCAATCCTCTGGGGCCTTTCAGCCTGGCCAGAGCCCTTGGCCATCCCCACTGCAGCCTGTCCTGTGCTGTCCCATGCCTGCACCTCTTGCCCTTCAGGCTCCCATCTTGCTTCCCCAGCCAGCTCTCACCCTGACAGTTCCACTCCTTCCCTCAGGGCTCTCCACCCTTGCTGGAGTTGCCTTGGCACACAGCCAAACATGGGCTGCCCACACTCCTGGCTCCCCTCTTGCACCACAGCTTTACCCTTTGAGTGACATTTCTGTCCTCAGCCACAGCCTGAACCTTCCAAGATGCACTTCCTAAAGGCTTCCTTCTCTGCCCACACCCAAGAATGCTCCAGCAGCTCACAGCAGCCTTGAGGCAGCAGCACAGCACTCCTGAGCCTTCAGCTTCTTATGGAGAGCCTCCAAAGTCCATCCTGGCAGATCTTCTTCCTCCAGACCTCCTCTTTCAAGGCCATGTGGCTGCTCCTGCACCTCATGGCCCTTGCCCTGTCAGACAGGGGTGGAAATGGGTTACAGATGAGAGTTCAGAGCACAGGAAGGAGGTGTGAGGCTGAGGTGCCCATGGGAAGGCTGAAGGCTCAGAGATGCCTTTGAGTGCTGGGGCTCAGGCCAAGGCTGAGGAGAGCCTTTGGTGGCCTCTTGATGGTGCTGGGCAGGGTTCAGGTGAGGGCCAGCTGTGAGGAACAGGGATTGTGTTGGGGCTGGGCTGAGTGCTGCAACTAAGGCCAAGTGGTCAATGCAAAGGGTAAAGGCTGGGGCCAGGATGAGCAATGGAGGCAGAATTAAGGGCAGGGATGGTTTAGGGAGGGGCTGAGGTTGAAGGGGTGAGGTGAGGAATGGGCTCAGCTCCTTTTGGGTAGAGCAGGGGCCTGAGGTCAGGAGAGGAGCAGTGGTAAGGCATATAGGGCCTGGGGACACTGGCTAGAGAGAGTGTGAGAGGCTTAAGGTGCATTGGGAGCAGATCAGGGAATCCAGTTTGTAATGGGACTGGGCCAAGTGAGTATGGGGAAGGTATCTGAGGATCCAGTTTGTGCTGGGAGAGAGGCCAGGCTGTGCTGAGAGGGGTACTGGGAGTGGGCTACAATAGCAATTAGCAGTGGTAGAGAGCCAGGTCTGAACTGAGAAAGGGAAAACCAAAGCAGTCTGTACTGGTGTGTGGCCTGGTCTAGACTGGAGGTGATCAGGAGGTCTGATTTGTACTAGGAAATGTCCCAGAGTGCCCTGGGATGGTGCCAAGGGTCCAGGGAGTACTAGGAAGGAGCACAGTGTGTACTGGGAGGGGTTCAGAGTATCCATGTCCCAACTGGAAGGGATCCAGTGAGTCCCAGGAGCATCAAGGGGATCCAGTTTGTGCTGCATTGTAGCCCAGGCTGTATTGGCCTCATTGCCTCCTTGTCCATCCTCAGGAGCCTGGCAGGGTCTGTGCCATAATCCTTGTGGTGGAGAGTCCCAGGGGTCACAAAATGGGCTTGATCATGTCCTGTCCTGTCCAGACATGTTTACTGCCTGTCTGCATTGCAGCCAGAGGCAGGAAAACAGCACAAATGGAACCCAGACAGCCCAGTCTGGTTTAGTCTGGTCGCATGAGAGGGGTTCCATAAGGCCCACGCCCCTGTCGCGTGCAAGGCGTCTGCGCCCCCCATGTTTGGAGGAGAGCAGCCTGTGGGGTCTGCCTTTTGTGGGTATGTTTGGGTGATTGCCAGAGGTGATTGGGTGATTGTGTGGCCAATGAGACCATTAGCCTCGGGCACTGTGCTATAAAAGGGGGTGAACAGGTGAATAAGGAGCTTGCCTGCTCCTTCCTTCCTCGCTTACCTGCCACTCGCCTGCCCTTTGCCTCAGCCGCCTCAGCCGCCTCAGCCACCTCAGTCACCTCAGCAGTCTCAGACAACTCAGCCACCTCAGCCTCTCTATGATGTCACAGAACGCCAGCTAGGACATCACAAATCCTTCTCTATGATGTCACTGAATGCCTTCTGTCATGTCACACAGAGGTAGCTGTGATGTCACCAAATTCTCTCTGCCATCTCCCAGAGCCCACTTTATGATGTCACACAATCCCCACTCTGACCTGAAACGCTTCTGGACATAAAGTTACAGAATCACTTCTGTGACATCACACAGCCCTCTCTATGATGTCCCACAAACTCCTCTAGGATGCCACAGAGCCCTCTCTAAGATGTCAAAAATTCTCACCATGATATCCCACAGTCCTCTGTATTGTGTCCCAGAATGCGCTCCATGACACGACAGCCCTCTCTGTGACATCACAGAATGCCTTCTGCCATGTCACGCAGACCTCTCTATGATGTCACAGAGTGCCTTCTATCATGTCACACAGCCCTCTCTTTGACGTCCCAGAATGCCTTCTGTGATGTCACACAGGCCTCTCTATGATGTCTCAGAGCCCTCTCTATGATGTTGTGCAAGCTCCTCTATGGTGGCACAGTGCTCTCTCTATGACATCACATAATGCCTTCTGGGATGTCACACAGACCTCTCTATGGTGCCACACAATCCCCACTGTGATGTGAAACAGTCCTCTCTGTAAAGGTACAGAATCACTACTATGACATCACACAGCCCTCTCTATGATGTCACACAAACTCCTCTATGATGCCACAAAATGCTATGACATCACACAGTGCTCTTTATGTCACAGAATCCTCACAATGATGTAAAACAGTGCTCTACATAAAGTTACAGAATCACTTCTATGATGTCAGCCCTTCCTATGATGTCACACAGCCCTCTCTTTAATGTCACAGAATGCCTTGTGTGATGTCACACAGACCTCTCTATGATGTCACGGAATGCCTTCTATCACATCACCCAGCTCTATAACATCACTGAAAGCTTTTTGTCATGTCACACAGACCTCTCTATGATGTCACACAGACCTCTCTATGATGTCACAGAATGCCTTCTGTGATGTCACATAGACTTCTCTGTGATGTTACACAAACTCCTCTAGGATGTCACAGTGCACTCTCTAAGATGACGCAAAATATCCTCTATGGCACACAGCCCTCTTTATGATGTCACAGAATCCCCACTGTGATGTGAAGTTGTCCTCTCCATAAGGTTACACAATTGCTTCTAGGGCAGCACACAGCCCTGTGGGAAGCTTTCTCCTGCAACAAGGTATGGAATGTAAACATCAGACCCTGTGATGAGAAGTGTCCTTGGAGCCTCACAGGCTCCCAGGGGCCTAGGCTGAGAACCATGAGCAACCCACGCACAGCTGTCAGGGGGTGGAATCTGCTGGCCCCTGGGACGGACACAGCCCCAGGGGGCTGACCCTGGCCAGCCCCCCTGGGTGGGAGCCTCAGGTTGTTTACCGCAAGCTAACCTATCTCTGCCTTACACTTAACTTGGAGCCAATCTGTACCTTCCACTTGTACCAATCTCAAGCTAAGTTAGTTGTGTACACCCCTTTTTGGGGCTAATAAAAATTGTTGCATCACCCTAACAAAACGCACTGCTGCACAGTAGCCACCGAGTCGACTCTCAGTGCCCCGATCTCTCGTCGCACCAGTCTCCGTCCTCCGACACAGCCCCTTCTATGATGTCACACAAACTCCTCTAGGATATCACAGTGCCCTCTCTAAGATGTCACAAAATACTCTCTGTGATGTCACACAGCCCTCTTTATGATGTCACACAATCCCCACAATGATGTCAAACAGTCCTCTCCATACAGTTACAGAATCGCCTCTGTGACAGCACACAGCCCTGTCTATGATGTCACCCAGGCCTCTCTATGGTGTCACACTAAGTCCTCTGTGATCTGAGAGTGCCCTCTCTAAGATGGCACAAAATACTCTCCATGGTGGCACACATCCCTCATTATGTCACTCAGACCTCTCTATGACGTCTCAGAATAGCTTCTGTGATGTCATACAGCCCTCTCTTATGTCACACAGCCCATTCTATGATGTCACACAATGCCTTCTGTCATTTAACACAGACCATGTTGCCACAAAATCCTCTCTATGATGTCACTCAGCCCTCTTTAGGATGACATGTTCTGCAGGGTTATGAAAACATTCTGGGATAAATATCTGCAGTGACTTGTTCATAACCAGCAAACATTCAAACCATGGACAGAGAGAGGAGTTTTCCCCACGGCAAATACCGTTTGGGCTCCATTTGCTATTTGCCCAGCAGAGTGGGCTGGAAACTGATTCTGCTCTGTGGCAGAGACCACAGATATTACAGAGGCATTAAAGCTTTTACTCACAACTCTTATTAATCAATAATCACCCTCCGGGGCTACATCACAGCCTATGCCAGTGTCCAAACTTCAGGGGATCTCTGCCCGTGGACTTTGAGGCTGGAATCCTCCCGATTAAGGGGAAAGGATGAATCTTCCCAGCTTCTGGGGAAATGGCAGTCTCTGACCTAGTTCTCCTGGAGAAGGATGCAATCTCTGCCTTTGTGCTGCTGGCTTCTTCTGGATGCTCTGTCCAGGGATTCTTAGGCAGGCCCTCAGGTGCAGGAGAAGGATGCTGTGCTGTCTCAGCACGGTTCTCACATGGCAGGCAGGCCAATCGTGTGCAGACAATCCAGAGTCTGCCTCCTGGTAACTCAGTGGCAGTGGCGCTTACCAGGCAAGGATAGGCAGCAGCATGCAAGGTGTGCAGGGCTGCTGGGAGACTTTGAGCTCCTGTGCTAGTTTGAAGCAAGCTAGAATGTTTTGGTGAAAAGAACTAGATAATTGGCTATGAAAGGTAAACATGGCTGTGTCTCTTCTCTCACAGTCTCGCTGAGAGCTCTGGGAAGAAGAAGTAAAACATTAGATAACATTCTACATTTTTGTCTCTCACTATGCCTTTGTCTTCAGACCAAGCCACATCTCCTTAACCTCACTGCCACTAACCTTCCTTCTTAACCTCTTGACTGCAACTTTATTCCTTTCCCAGGATTTGGGAGCCCAAACCATCACAGCTCTACATATATACAGGCAGGCTTAAGTGAGCTCTGCAACTCAGTACACAAGCAGGCAATCCATGTACGGAGTCTGAGCTATGCAGAGGGAGTCTGAGCTGGGGGTCTGAGCACCTCTATTTATTGACTGTGGGCCAAGATTAATGGCTCCTTGGCCACTAGAATGACCAATCAGGTTGGCAGTCAGCCAAACCTTACCATAATAGGCAGAAGGCACTTGCCTGGACTTTCCAAGTATGGTGACCACATGGGCTTACCCCAGGGAAGCACAAGCTGGGTGTGTGGGGCTTACACTGACTGTTTGCAAACACCTTATACAACACAGACCCTAGGCAGGCCAGACTCCATGGCACCAGGTCTGTTGTCCTCCTTTGTGCTCACTATGTGTTTACCTCTGGTTTACACAGAAAAACATGTCCTGACAGGGCAAGGCATAAATAAGACTATTTTGGGGCCTACAGCCCTCCACGACAAAGGGCTGTGGTCAAGGCTTGGCCTTTCTGCTCCATAAACCAAGCCCAAGGGTTTCTGCCCTGCACTCTGCCTTTGTCTCCTGCACTCACAGCCTCAATGAGCTGCTCTAAGGAGTCCCTGGAAGGCTTTGTCAGTAACGACCCTCAGTGGGGCCAATCAATGCTTCAAGGCACTTTGGGGCTTGCTTCTGATTTGCAGTGCTGCAGAGGCTTGTTCAGGCTGCTGGCAGCACCTGAGGAGCATGGACTCAGCCCCAAACACTCAGTGGGGCTCATTAAAACCCTGCTGAGCCACAACTTAGCCTCTGCTGCTTGCCAAGAGCTCTGCAGCTACTGGGAGAGGGTTTTGTTCTGAGAAGCATCTGCTCAGAATGCTTTGCAAGGGAACATTTCATCACTCTCCAGCAGGAGTTGTCTCTGGGTAAGCAAAGCAGAGCAGAGCCTGCCCCAGGCTGCCAAGGAACAGACTCTGCAGCATCTGCTCAGCACAAGCTGTGTCTGACGCAGAGATGCTGCCAGCAGAAGCTTCTGCTGAGGCTCTGCAGTTGCTTTCCTGCTTGCTCCTTCTTGGGGAGGCCACAGAGTGTCCCAGAATGTGCTGCCCAGCTCACTGCTCACCCTCACTCCCCACTGCCTCCAGCAGAGGCCAGAGGCACAGGTGAGGGACAGGATCTCCTTTGCCAGAGGCTGGGGGTCAGGGCTTGGCCCTTTGCACTCATGAAAGCCCTCCAGGTTTGCTCAGCCTCAGAGCCACCTTTAGCTGCTGTCCTGAGCTGTCAGCTCTGCCTCCAGCTCTCTGCTCTGTCCAGCCCCTGCAGGTGCTTCAGTGCCTCCAGGGATGCTTCCCTTGCATCCACTGCCTCCTGCTGCTCAAAGCAGGCACTGGGGACACTTCTGCAGTGTCCCTCCCTGAGACCCATTAAGACTCCAAGCAACTTCAGAGTTTGACTCTGACTTTGAATTCTGCAGAGGTTTCTTCAGCTTCTCAGTCTCTGAGGTTCATGAAGTCAGCACCAAAGTCACCAGAGGGGTCCTTAAAATACCTTGGGCTGGTCCTCTGCTGCTGAGCTGGGGCAGGCTGCTGGGCTGGAGGGAGCTGCTTGCAACTAGGCATCACTTCAGAGAGACAGCTCTGGCCAGGAGCAGCTCCTCTGCACAGCACAGCAGGGCTGAGGGCACTGCCAGAGGATGTCAGGGAGATGAGGAAGGCAGAGAGAGCTTCGATGTGGCCAGGACCAACAGGGTGATTGAGAGCTGAAAGAAGAGAAACCTTCACAGTCTGGCTGTGGTGAGTCTCTGCTGCAGAAGGGATTTGCACTTGCTGGAGCTTGTAAAACTGCCACATCCCACAGCCTCTGGGATCTCTTTCTTTCACAGAGGGAGAGCAGGAGGAGATGATCAAGACTAGAGCTTCCCAGCTGGGCTGTCAGAGCCACAGACATGAGAGCTGCTCTCTGCTGGGATGAGTGCCAGGCTGGAAGCTGAGAGTGCACAAAGCTCCTCCAAAGGAAGAGAAGTAAATTTGCGGGGGTTTTGTGGGAAATGCTCATGGAGTTGTCTGAAGGAAATGTCCTAACTTGTGTAATATCTTCTGCTCTGTCAACAGTCACACATATCAAGAGGCAGTAGATGTCCAACAGCAGCTCCATCAGCCACTTCCTCCTGCTGCCATTCCCAGGCACACAGCAGCTGCAGCTCCTGCACTTCTGCCTCTTCCTGGCCACCTACCTGGCTGCCCTCCTGGGCAACAGCCTCATCATCACCACCATAGCCTGGCACCACCACCTGCACACCCCCATGTACTTCTTCCTCCTCAATCTCACCCTCCTTGATCTTGGTTTAATCTCCACCACTGTGCCCAAGTCCATGGCCAATTCCCTGAGGCACTCCAGTTCCATCTCCTATGCAGGCTGTGCTGCTCAGGTGTTTTTCTTTCTCTTCTTTATTTCAGCAGAGTTTTCTCTCCTCACCATCATGGCCTACGTCCGCTATGTTGCCATCTGCAGACCCCTGCACTATGGCACCCTCCTGGGCAGCAGAGCTTGTGCCCACATGGCAGCAGCTGCCTGGGTCTGTGGCCTTCTCTATGGTCTTCTGCACACAGCCAATACATTTTCCCTGCCCCTCTGCCAGGGCAATGCTGTGCTCCAGTTCTTCTGTGAAGTCCCCCAGATCTTCAAGCTCTCCTGCTCCACAGCCTACCTCAGGGAAGTTTGGCTCATTGTGGTCAGTGTCTGTTTAGTCTTTGTCTGTTTTGTGTTCATTGTGGTGTCCTATGTGCAGATCTTGAGGGCAGTGCTGAGGATGCTCTCTGAGCAGGGACGCCACAAAGCCTTTGCCACCTGCCTCCCTCACCTGGCTGTGCTCTCTCTATTTCTCAGCACTGCCTTCTTTGCCAACCTGAAGCCCCCATCCATCTCCTCCCCATCCTCAAACCTGGTTGTGTCAGTTCTGTACTCAGTGGTGCCTCCAGCAGTGAACCCTCTCATCTACAGCCTGAGGAACCAGGAGCTGAAGGCTGCCCTGAGCAAACTGCTCCCTGGATGCTTTCAGAAGCAATAAACTCTTTGCCTCCTGCTGCAGAGCAGCTCTGGTGTCACTCAGTGCAGGCCCAGTCTGGCTTCTCTGGTTTTGGCTGGTGGTGGTGTGGTGTAGGGTGCACAGGCCCCAAATGAGCGTGTTTACAAATCTATTCTTGCCCGGACATTTTGTCCCCCCGAAAGGTGTTGTCCTGCCCAAACCTGGGGAAAACAAATTAAGGGGGACAAAGGAGCACAATAAGCCTGGTGCCTCCGAGTCTGGCCTGCCTGCTTGCAAGGTTGAAGTAAACAGGTTGTGTAAGCTCACGCGCTTAGGGTGGGGCTCCACCTGAGCCCCCTCCATATTTGGGGGTACCGGACCCATGGATTTCACCTTATTTAGTATGTTCTGGCCTGCTGCCAGATGCTTATTGGACAGAATTGTGGCCAAGGGACCATCAATCTCGGGCACACACCTCATAAAAGGGACAATTCAGTGTTCCTGCCACCCCTCCTCCACCCGTAGCTCCTAGCCGCTTTGCTGTTTTGGGGCCACCAGCACCGCTGCATGATTCTGACCCATGGCACTTCGCATTGGCCCAGGGAAAATTCGGCTAAGGCACTCCTGGCCAGCTGCCACCCCAGCCCGTCCTTCCCAGCTCGATCGTGCCCGTGGAGTCTCTCAGACAGCGCGCCCCAATAATCCCTGAACTGAACTATTCAGACCCACGAGGGTCAACAATGTGGCTTTACTACCCATATTTGGGATCACCAAAACTGACTCCAGCCAGTGAGTAACTGAGCAACCTCGATTTGGGCAGCATAGACCCTCAGTAATTTTATCAGTGGCACTTTCATGCCACCAGACTTTCTCTATTTAACATCTTTCTGAACCTCTACTAAATTCCCAATTGTGCTGTAAATAGACATTCTGTGAAATAATCTCACAACCACATACAAAGAACTCGTGCAGGTTAGCTGTATATTTGTTTGGGGAAGGGAGGATTCCTTCTGTATATAATATTAAATTATTTAAACCCTTTTAAATTCGGCCTCATAATTAATTCCTGTGCCCAAACAAAACCGCTTCACAACAGGTGGTGGTGGTGTTACCCTTGTGAGAATGCACTGCCCACAGCAGTGTCTTTCTTCAGACCATTTCTGGTTCAGTGTGACCCAGAGCCTGTAGACATGAAGAGTTGTGCTCCTTGTGTGCTCATCACAGGACAGGCCCTTGCAGGGACTTGTTTCTCTGAGCAGTGCCTGTGTGCAGAGGTGGAGGGGCAGAGTCCCAGCACAGAAGCAGTGCCAGGGAGCCCCAGCTCCTGGGCTGTCCTGAGCTGCTCTTTCTGCCCTTCCACACTCTGCCGCTGAGCTGCTGTGTTGGGGCAAGGCCTGAGTGCTCTGGCAGCTTGGGCATCCTGCTGCTGTGTGGCAGTGCTGGCACTGCAGGTAGGAACAGGCCACAGGCATTGCTGTGGCAGAGCCTCCTGGCAGCATTGCCATCCTACAAGGGCATCTCCTCATGCTTTATGCCATGGATGTTCCCCACCTCTGGGCTCAGCCCTCTCTATCCCCAGCAGCTGCTATGCCCTTTGGAGAGGCTGTGGCTGTAGAGGCACTTCCCAGAGCAGCATGCAGTGATGGGCACTGCTGTGGGGCCACAGCAGATCACAGTGTGCTGAGGAGAGAATAAGGGAGGCAGAGAGAGGCAAAGGGAGGTGAGAAAAAATTTGTCTGAGGGCCTTTGTCTCCACCCAGCACCTCCCAGTGGCCATTCCCAGCACTTGCCTGCATCCTCAGGGTTAAGGGTGAAGTTTGATCTGAGGCCATCTCCACTCTTCTGCTCTTCAAGGGCTGCTGTGGAGGAAGGGCCAGCCCTGAACGGCCTCTCCTGTTGCCTGCACTGCCACCTGGAGCAGAGCTGTCTTCAAAGCCCACTGGGTCTGGGTGGAGGCAGGGGCTGGAGGGAGTTGCCAGAGCATGAAGAGCCAGAGGGTGAGGGTCCCTCTAGAGCAGCACTTCTGCAGCATCAGCAGAGTCTATCACTGGAAGCTCTTGCCAAGGACTTTGTGGAGGCCGTGCCCCAGGACAGAGTGTGGACACCCTGAGCCCCTCCCAGTAACAACCACCTGCACTACAGCACAAACTGCACACCCTGAGCCCCCCCCAGTAACAACCACCTCCACCACAGCTCAAACTGCACACCCTGAGCCCCTCCCAGTAACAACCACCTCCACCACAGCACAAAAGAGACACTCCCAGCCTCTGCCAGTACAGACTGGGCCCTCCCAATACAAACTGGATGCTTTGAACACCTCCTAGTACAAACTTGGCCTCGTCTCAGTACAAACTCATTCTCCAACTCACTCCCACACCAACTCCATCCATCCCAGCACAAATTCCATAGCCTGACCCCTCTCAGTGCACAAAGGCTCCATTCTCACTACAAACTGACACCCTGACCCATCCCAGCATCCTCTGGCCCCATCTCAGTCCAAACAGGTTTCCTTTGACCCCTCCAAGTACAGACTTGGCCTTGTCCCAGTACAAACTGATTCCCCTGATCCCATCCCAGTACGGCGTGAGAGACATCCCAGTACAAACTGGCAACCTTGGCCCCGTCCCTCTCTCAGCTGAACCCCTCCCAGTGCTAAGTGGCTATTGGGAACCCACTCCCAGTACAGGCTGTGTCTTTTCCCAGTCAAAGCTGCTGTGGGGGTAGGCCTGATGGGGCAAACAAGGTGTTCTTAATCTCTGGGCCGGATCAAACTGGTCCCAAGGCCATGGCAGGGACCACCTCTCGTTTGATCTGGTCAAATGCCACCTGCTGCTCAGGTCCCCACCCAAAGTTATTCCTCTTTCTTGTAACGTCAAAGAGGGGTTTCACAATTTGACTGCACCTGGGAATGTGCATCTTCCAAAAGCCCACAAACCCCAGGAAGGATTGTGTCTGCTTCTGGTCAGTGGTTCCACCATAGTGGCCACTTTATTCACCACATCCATAGGGATGTGGCATTGGCCATCCTGCCATCGAACTCCCAGGAACTGGATCTCTCTGGCAGGCCCTTTCACTTTGCTTCTCTTAATGGCAAAACCAGCATCCAACAGGATATTAATGATCTTCTCACCCTTCTTGAAGACCTCCTCTGCTGTCTCACCCCATACAATGATGTCATCAAGGTACTGCAGATGTTCAGGAGCTCCACCCTTCTCCAGTGCAGTCTGGATGATGCTGTGGCAGATTGTAGGGCTGTGCTTCCACCCTTGAGGCAGTCTGTTCCAGTGGTACTGGACTCCTCTCCAGGTGAAGGCAAACTGTGGCCTACATTCTTCTGCAATGGGGATGGAGAAGAAAGCATTAGCAATGTCAACTGTGGCATACCATTTGGCCTCCTTCGTTTCCAGTTCATACTGCAGCTCCAACATATCAGGCACGGCTGCGCTGATTGGAGGAGTCACTTCGTTCAGGCCTCGGAAGTCCACAGTCAGTCTCCATTCCCCATTCTCCTTCTGCACTGGCCATATCAGGCTGTTGAAGGGTGAGTGGCTCTTGCTGATGACAAGCTGCTGCTCCAGGCAGCGAATCAGAGGCAGTAGGGAGTCTCTGTTGGTGCGGTATTGCCTGCGATGAATTACATGAGAAGCAATGGGTAACTTAACATCTTCCACCTTGTGGGTACCAACCATGGAAGGGTCATCTGACAGGCCAGGCATGACAGACAGCTGCTCTTTGTCTGCAGTCTCTACAGCTGCTATGCCAAATGCCCACTTGGAAAAAATATCATCTGGCATTAATTAATCTCCCCTTCGTAACAGCTCTGTGACATCACAGAGCAAGATGTGTGACATCATAGAGAGGGTTACACAACACCACAGAGCAGGTTGTATGACTGTCACATCACAGAGCAGGATGTGAGACTTCACAAAGAGGCTTGTGTGGCAATATAGAGTGTGAGCCAGCACAGAGTGGGCTGTGTGACAGAGTCAAGGTGGCTTTGTGACATCATAGAAGGGGATGTGAGACACCATTGAGAGGGTTTTTGACATCCCAGAGAGGTGATGTGACTGTGTAGAGAAGGCTGTGTGACACCATGCAGCTGTGAGCTCCAGCTGCAGAGAGCAGTGCAGAAGTCTGATGCAAGGAGCAGGGAGGGAAGCCCCAGGTGGGCAGTGAGAGGCATGGGGAGGTTGGGAGGGTGGGCAGTGAAGTTGTCCATTCAATGTCAGCTCTCAAGGGGCAGCTTCTCCTGCCGGGCCAGACCTCCTGAGCAGACAGCCTGCAGCACTCTCACTTGCTGGGTGCTGCTCTCATTCTCCTCTCATCTGAGAGATAATCAAATACTTCCCTTTGCCATGAGCACTGAGCTGTGTTTGCTGTGTTTTCACAGCTTGAAGGTAACTGCAGAGAGAAAAACAGCTCCTGAGGGCACTTGGGGCTCATTGCATGAACTTGAGGAGCTGCCAGGAGACTGAAGAGACCTCTCAAAGAGTCTAAGGCAAAAGAAAAACTCAAAGAACCTTGAAGTTTTGATGGGCCCCACTGAGGGTTGTTCCTGAGAAAGCCTCCACAGGGACTTGTTAGAGCAGCTCCTTGGAGGCCATGAGTGCAGGGAGGCAAAGGCAAAGTGCAGGCCAGAAAAGCCTGGGCTTGGTTTGTGAAGCAGAAAGGCCAAGCCCTGACCCTCAGGCCTTGCCAAGGCAGATCCTGAGAGCCTCAAAACAAAGTTTCATCTCCCCAGCCATAGGAGCAGAAGCAACTGCCAGAGCCAAGGGGACAAAGGCCTCAATCCTCTGGGGCCTTTCAGCCTGGCCAGAGCCCTTGGCCATCCCCACTGCAGCCTGTCCTGTGCTGTCCCATGCCTGCACCTCTTGCCCTTCAGGCTCCCATCTTGCTTCCCCAGCCAGCTCTCACCCTGACAGTTCCACTCCTTCCCTCAGGGCTCTCCACCCTTGCTGGAGTTGCCTTGGCACACAGCCAAACATGGGCTGCCCACACTCCTGGCTCCCCTCTTGCACCTCAGCTCTCTCCTCTGATTCACATTTCTCTGGCCTCAGTCCCAGCCTGAACCTTCCAAGCTGCACTTCCTAAAGGCTTCCTTCTCTGTCCACAGCCAAGCAAAGCTCCAGCAGTTCAAAGCAGCCTTGAGGCAGGGTCACAGCACTCCCTGACCCTGCAGTTTCCAGAGAGAGTCTCCAAAGTCCATCCTGGCAGATCTTCTCTGGAACCCCTCCAGTTCCTCCTCCTGCCTCCAGACCAGGGCACCACACAGCTGATATCACCAATGCAGATGTGGCCACTCCAGTGCTGAGTGCCGGGGTGGGAATCCCCATGGCTGGGTGGCCACACTCCTGCTGCCACAGACCAGCTGCACATGGCCATCTTCACTCTCTGCAGGCTTTGCTCCACCCCAGGGCATTGGCCATGGTCCTTGCCGGAGCCTGTGGTGCCTTTCGACTGGGGACAGCACAGAGCAGAACCTCCAGCTTCAAACCAACACCCAAGGCCCCTCCCTGCTGCTGCCTCTCAGCTTGGCAGCCACAAGGGCTGGAGTTCCAGTGCTCTCACTCCCATGGCCATGTGGCTCCTGCTGCCCTTAGGAGCTTCTCAGCCATCAGTGATGTCCCAATGCTGGCCCAAGCCAATAGACTGCTTGTGCCTGGCAGCTGAGCAGGCAGCACTAACCTCCCTATGGGCTTCCAAGCCAAGTCCATGCTGCTGTCTTTCAGCTTTTGAAGCAGCCACATCCAAGCCCTGTCCCTTCTTGCTGTCCCCTGTGGTGCAGGATTACAAAGCCATCTTGCAAAACCCTCATATGGACAGAATTGTGGCTCAAAGACCATCAATCGAGGAGTCAAAACACTGCTTTCATCTGCCTGCATGACTACAGCCGCTGTCCCAACCGCCGTTCCTAGCTGTGGGAAGATTTCTCCCCCAGAGGGGCATAAGCTGTAAGCATGAGCTGTTGTTTTGGGAAAAAGACCTTGGGTCTGAGACACTGTGAGCACCCTACGCACACCTGCTGGGGGTTGACCCCTGCCAGCCCCTGCGGTGGTGCCACAGGTTGTTTTGGTAAGAAAATAACCTATCTGTGCCTTACACCTAATTTTGAGCCAATCGGTATTGTCCACTTGTGTCAACCCAAGTCTGGCTGGCACATCTCTTTTGAATGGTATGAAAGATGCTGCATTATCCTAATAAACTGGTACTGGTACTCTCGCTCACCTGCTCTCACACACACACACACACACACACACACGGCACAGCTCGGCACTCGCACTGCAGCATCGAAGCTACAGCTGACTCGCCAGCGCTTTGATCTGCGCCAGCCTCCAGGCGGACGCCAGCACCCAGCTTGGCTCAGACCCGCAGAAGCTCGGGCAGCACGCCCCAATCCACGATATTTAGGACTTTCAGAGCAGAATTTGGCCAGTGAGTAACTGAGAAACTTGATCTAAAGGCAGAATCATCTCTCAAAGCCTTCCAGTGGAACTCTCACTTTGCCACAGACTCTCTTCCTAAATTCTTTCAAACTGTTGCTAAATTCCTGATTTCTTGTACATAGTCATTCTGTAATTTAATTCACAACCGCATACAAAGAACTTACGTGGGGTAGTTGTAAATAAGTGTGGGGAGGGGCATTCCTAGTGCATATAATATTAAATATTTTAAACTCTTTAAAATTCGGCCTCGCATTTCATTCCCCCAAAACCCCAGACAAACGCCTCCGTGACATCCCCTCAGACACTCAGTGGGGCAGGGAGGTGACAACCCAGCCCTAAGCCTCTTCCTGCAGGGACCACCAGGTGCTCAGGGACAGGGACTCACGCAAGTGGCTTGCCCACCACAGGCCCTCTGCTGCCTGCTGGGCACACTGGCAGCTGGCAGCCCAAAAGCACAGAGCCCAGGCAGGAGCCAGGGCTGCCCTTTGGCTGCTGCTGCAAGAAGTGACCTCCCAGTGCCTTTGCTGCCCTCTTCCTGCTGCTGCCTGTCCTGGAGTCCTGTATACCCCTAGGTTCCTCTCCTGCCATGACTTCGGGGAAGAGGGAAAGCCGTCTGGCTCCCCCTGCCTTGCCTGTCCTGCAGGCATGAAGGGGGTGAGCAAAGGGGTCCTGCCCGCACGAGGAGTGCCCCATGCAGTGCCTGCGCTGGAATCAGGCTGGGATTGGCTGTGCCTTTTCACGCCTAAGGAAGTGGTAACTCTGCCCTTTGTCTATCAAGGGTATAAATATTGGGGGGCTTCCTGCCTTTGGGGGTTCCCGCCTTGAGTTGGTTACTGCCTGAACCTTCGTGCTCACCTGAGAGTTCTCCCCCCCCCCTCGCTCGCCTAAGCTGAATACAGAAAGCTTCAAAGAACTGCTACAGCCATTGACACCCTTTGTAAGCCTAACGACCCTTAATGGTTTTAGGCTGTACCAGAGGTTGAGATTAAGGCCAAGGAGTCAATGTCAAGGGTAAAGGCTGGGGCAGGGTGGGCAGTGGCTCAAATTCAGGGTACAGGTGGGTTTGGGAGGGGCTGAGTTGGAAGGGGTGAGTTGAGGGATGAGTTTAGCTCCTTTGAGTTATAGCAGGAGACTGTGGTCAGGGGAGAAGCAGGAGGTAGGGACAGGTCCAAGGATCACTGTTTAGGGAGAGTGTGAGGGCCCCAGGATCATCAGGGGATGGAGTTTAGTACTCTAAGGGGCTCCAATCTTTTCTGGGAGGAGTCAGAGGATCCAGTCTGTTCTGGCAGTGGGGCCAGTCAACACTTAGGGAGGCTAAAGCCATCCAGTTAGTACTGGGAAAGAGCTCAGCCTGTACTGGGAAGAAGCAGGGGATCTAATTTGTACTGGGACAAGGTCCTGCATCTATTGGTAGGAAAGAAGAGGATGCAGTTTGCATAGACTGTGGCCCAGCCTGCAGTTGGAGGGCTTAAATCATAGAATCTCAGAATGTTAGGGATGGAAGGGAGCTGCAGAGATCATCCAGTTCAAGTCCCCTGCCAGAGCAGCATCACCCAGGGCAGGTCACACAGGAATGCACCCAGTCACACTCTGAATGTGTCCAGAAAAGAAGGCTGCACAACTTCCCTGGCAGCCTGCTCCAGGGCCCCGGCACTCTCAAAGTAGTGTCCTAATGTTGAGGTGGAACTTCCTGTGCTGCAACCTGTACCCATTGTTCCTTGTCCTGTCACTGGGCACCACTGAACAGAGCCTGGCACCTTCACCTGACACCCCCCAGATATTTATAGACACTGATCAGATCCCCTCTCAGCCTTCTCTCCAGATCGAGTTCCCCAAGTCTCTCAGCCTTTCTGCACAGAAACTGAGAGCTTAGGCTGCCACTGCTGGCAAGGAGAATGAGAAATGTTTCTGTGAGTATATCAATGGCAAGGGAAGGGGCAAGGACAACCTCCAGTCCTTATTGGCTGGGGAGGGGAATATAGTGACAAAGGATGAGGAAAAGGCAGAGGTACATAACACTTTATTTGCCTCAATCTTCAACAGTGGGACAGGTTGTCTCCAAGACAGCTGGACTCCTGAGCTGGCAAATAGAGACAGGGACCAGTATGGTCCCCCTATAATCCAGGAGGAAGAAGTAAGGGACCTGCTGAGCCAATGTGATCCCATCCACAAGATGCCATCCACAAGGGTTGTTTAGGCTGGAGAAGTGGAGGCTCAGGGCAGACCTCATTGCGTTCTACAACTACCTGAAGGGAGGCTGTAGCCAGGTGGGGCTGGGCCCTTCTCTCAGGCAGCCAGCAAGAGAACAAGGGGACACAGTCTCAAGCTGTGCCAGGGGAGGTCTAGGTTGGATGTTAGGAGGAAGTTGTTGGCAGAGAGAGTGATTGGCATTGGAATGGGCTGCCCAGGGAGGTGGTGGAGTTGCTGTCCCTGGAGGTGTTCAAGCCAAGCCTGGCTGGGGCACTTAGTGCCATGGTCTAGTTGACTGGACAGGGTCTGGGTGTTAGGTTGGACTGGATGATCTTGGACGTCTCTTCCAACCTGGTTGACTCCATGGTTCTATGATTCCCAGTCTTAACCATTCTAAGGGTCTGGCTGTTTTATGAGGAGAAACCAGAGCTGGGAAGGCTGTGGGTGGCCATGGCTCCAGGGAAGCAGCAGCCTTGATGGCACACAGGCAGCATTCAGGCAGGTCCTGATGAGGCAGTGATGTTCAGTCTCTGGCACCCCATGGGCTGCTCCTTAATGGGACAGCTGAAATTGTGTCTCCTTAACCCTTTCCTCATGCTGGGGCTGTGTCCCCAGCTCCAAAGAAGATCTGAAGAGATGTGAGCTCAGACAAATTATTCTCTGCTGGCCTCTTTATTTGTGAGAGTCTGTTCTGTATCCCCATGTTCTGCTTTCATCTGGGGTGGGGCTGTGCTTTGACCTTGTGATGGGAACAGTGTAACATGAAGCTGCTCTACTTACTGCTGAGCAGACCTCACACAATGTCAAGGCCATTTCTGCTCCTCACACCCCCTCACCACTGAGCAGGGTGGGCATTAGCAAGAAGTTGGCAGGGGTCACAGCTGGGACAGCTGGCCCCAACTGACTAGAGGGATGTCCCAGACTGCATGACATCATGCACAGTAGTAAAAAGCCAGGGGAGGATGTTTGCAGTGATGCCATTTGCCTTCCAAGTCACCAGCATGTGTGACAGACCCTGGCTGTGGCTGAGCACCTACCTGCCATGGGAGCACCGAAGGCTTTCCTTGCTTTGCTTTTGCACACATCTTTGGCTTTACCAATTCAGCTGCCTTTATCTCAGCTTGTCTCACTTTCACGCTTCCAGTTCTTGTCCCCATCCCATGGTGTGGTGGTGAGAGAGAAGCTCTGTGGGGCTGAGCCACTCCTGGAGCTAACCACCAAGACTCCAGGGGAAAGGAGGTCAGAAAGGCAATGCTGAATGACAGCAAGTTGGAAGATTAATATTATTTAATACAGTTCCCATTTAATGCTACTCCATTGCCACTAATATTGTAACAACTGTTCCTCTGAGATACCCTGGGAGTCTTCCAGGGTGCTTGGCTACCTTACTGATGCTGAAATAATGAGCAGTGCAATATTCCCTTGAAGGAATCCTTGATTTCTTTCTTTCTCAGGCCATAGATGAGAGGGTTCACTGCTGAGGGCACCACTGAGTAGAGAAAAGACACAATTAGATCCAGGAATGGGGAGGAAACTGAAGGGGGCTTCAGGTAGGCAAAAAAAGAGGTGCTAACAAACCAGGAGAGCACAGACAGGTGAGGGAGGCAGGTTTGGCAAACTCTCCCTTGACTTGCAAGGGCCTACAAATGGCTGCAGGAGGGTTTGACCTTCGCAGGGAGTGAGGTGAGGGGCAGCAGCCTGTACTTTGTTTCTTTCTCCTTCTTGGCCTTCTCAAAGAAGCCCTTTCCAAGGAGCCCAGAACCTCTCTGATTGCTCTGAGCACACTGCAGGGCACATCCAGAAAGGTGCTGTGAGCAGCAGGAACATTTGCAGTCAGCATGTCCAAGGCACTGAGATGAACCCCAGTGGAGCTGTGGGGTTCGTTCTGCAGTCAGGTGTCCACAGCTGAGGTTGTCTCATGGCCTCCTTACACACTGTGGGATGCTCAGAAACAGAGTCTTTCCCCATCACTCACACAGGCCCTGCCCTGCTGCAGGCAGAGTCTCTCTGGCCTCCTGCTGCCACTGCCAGAGGCTGGGAGGCTCCTTGAACCTCCAGTGCCTTGGTACCCCCAGCAATAGCTGATGGTGTTTGTGCTCACTCAGGGTCACCTCACCTCACCTTCCTGATCTCCACGCTCACATCTCATCTGCACAGTGCAAACAGCCACTGCTGACCTACTGATCTCACCTCCTCCCATGGGGGGCCAAAGGACCTCTCCAAGCTATGGTGAGAGGCTACTGCAGGAAATGGCTGTTGTGAGGGCTAGTCCAGGATCATGACCCTGGATTAGCTTCCCCAGGGTGTACAGTGAGCACAGGCACAGACCAGAACCTGCTCTGCTGGTCCTTCAGGTCTCTTGCAGGAGGCCTGTGTGAGACACTGCTGTGTGCCACATCTCTGCAGATTCACAGACGCTGATCATGAGAGAAACTTTGGATGAAGACTTCAGCCCTCAAGCTCTGCCCTGAGCAGATCACCTGCCTTTGTGGAATGGCTCTCAGGGAGAGCAGCTCAGTCACAGACGTGCCCATGGCCTGTCCCTGCCTGTGGTCACAGGATCCCATGTAGAAGAACCATGACTAAGCTGCCACAGCACTCAGGCCTTGCGCTAACACAGGAGAGTGTGGAAGCAGAAAGAGAACAGCTTCAGAAGACCAAGAGCTGCTTCTCAGCTTTTCTCCTCCAACTCTGCACACAGGACCTGTCTCTGAAGCTCCAGTGAAGTCCTGGAGGAAGGATCTCATGGAAAAAAAATGTTACTTTGTTTTGCTCATACAAGCAAGGAGAAGAGGTCCTGTTACAGAAACTCCTGGTCAGAAAAGCAGGGAGTGAATTAGAAAAGGTGACAAAGTTATAGGTAATAAAAATCCACCACCACACAGTGCAGAAGCCAGGCTGGGCTTGCACTGAGCGACACCAGAACTGCTCTGCAGCAGGAGACAAAGAGTTTATTGCTTCTGAAAGCATCCAGTGAGCAGTTTGCTCAGGGCAGCCTTCAGCTCCTGGTTCCTCAGGCTGTAGATGAGAGGGTTCATTGCTGGAGGCACCACTGAGTACAGAACTGCAAGCACCAGATCAAGGGATGGGGAGGAGATGGATGGGGGCTTCAGGTAGGCAAAGATGGCAGTGCTGACAAACAAGGACACCACAGCCAGGTGAGGGAGGCAGGTGGCAAAGGCTTTGTGGCGTCCCTGCTGAGAGGGCATCCTCAGCACTGCTCTGAAGATCTGCACATAGGACACCACAATGAACACAAAACAGGCAAAGAATAAACAGGCACTGACAACAAGAAGCCAAAGTTCCCTGAGGTAGGCTGTGGAGCAGGAGAGCTTGAGGATCTGGGGGATCTCACAGAAGAACTGATGCACAGCATTGCCCTGGCAGAGGGGCAGGGAAAATGTATTGGCTGTGTGTAGCAGACCATAGAGAAAGCCACAGGCCCAGGCAGCTGCTGCCATGTGGGCACAAGCTCTGCTGCCCAGGAGGGTGCCATAGTGCAGGGGTCTGCAGATGGCAATGTAGCGGTCGTAGGCCATGATGGTGAGGAGAAAATACTCTGCTGGAATGAGGAATACTAAGAAGAAGAGCTGGAGAACACATCCTGTGTAAGAGATGTCACTGGAGTGCCTCAGGGAATAGACAATGGATTTGGGCACAGTGGTGGAGATGGCACCCAGGTCAAGAATGGAGAGGTTGAGAAGGAAGAAGTACATGGGGGTGTGCAGGTGGTGGTACCAGGCGATGGTGGTGATGATGAGGCTGTTGCCCAGGAGGGCAGCCAGGTAGGTGGCCAGAAAGAGGCAGAAGTGCAGGAGCTGCAGCTGCTGTGTGCCTGGGAATGGCAGGAGGAGGAACTCAGTGATGGAGCTGCTGTTGGACATCTGCTGCCTGGGCATGTATCAGCTGTTGCAAGAGGAGAAGACACTGCACAAGTCAAAGCATAATTCCTGGAGACAATTCCACAAGCATGTCCCAGAAATCCCCTCAGAATGACTCCTCTTTCTCTGGAGGAGCTTTATGCACTCTCAGCCTCACCCCCTTGCAGCCATCCCAGCAGAAGGCAGCTCTCATGTCCTCTGACTCCGATGGTGCAGATGGGAAGCTCTGCTCTGGAGCATCTCCTCCTCCTGTGCAGCAGAGAGATCCCAGAGGCTGTGGAATGTGTCAGCTTCACCAGCTCCAGGAACTGCAGATCCCTTCTGCAGCAGAGACTCCCCACGGCCAGGGCAGGGAAGGTTTCTCTTCTTTGAGCTCTCAATCACCCTCTTGGTCCTGGCCACCTCAAAGCTCTCTCTGCCATTCTCATCTTCCTGACATCCCCTGGCAGTGCCCTCAGCCCTGCTGCGCTGTGCAGAGGAGCTGCTCCTGGCCAGGGCTGTCTCTTTTCAGTGTTGCCTACTTGCCAGCAGCTCCCTCCAGCCCAGCAGCCTGCCCCAGCTCGGCAGCAAAGGACCAGCCCAAGGTATTTTAAGGACCCCTCTGGTGGCTTTGGTGCTGACTTCATGAACCTCAGAGGCTGAGAAGCTGAAGAAACCTCTGCAGAATTCAAAGTCAGAGTCAAACTCTGAAGTTGCTTGGAGTCTTAATGGGTCCCAGGGAGGGACACTGCAGAAGTGTCCCCAGTGCCTGCTTTGAGCAGCAGGAGGCAGTGGATGCAAGGGAAGCATCCCTGGAGGCACTGAAGCCCCTGCAGGGGCTGGACAGAGCAGAGAGCTGGAGGCAGAGCTGACAGCTCAGGACAGCAGCTAAAGGTGGCTCTGAGGCTGAGCAAACCTGGAGGGGTTTCATGAGTGCAAGGGGCCAAGCCCTGATCCCCAGCCCCTGGCAAAGGAGGTCCTGTCCCTCACCTGTGCCTCTGGCTTCTGCTGGAGGCAGTGGGGAGTGAGGGTGAGCAGTGAGCTGGGCAGGACATTCTCGGACACTCTGTGGCCTCCCCAAGAAGGAGCAAGCAGGAAAGCAAGTGCAGAGCCTCAGCAGAAGCTTCTGCTGGCAGCATCTCTGCGTCAGACCCAGCTTGTGCTGAGCAGATGCTGCAGAGTCTGTTCCTTGGCAGCAGCCTGGGGCAGGCTCTGCTCTGCTTTGCTTACCCAGAGACAACTCCTGCTGGAGAGTGATGAAATGTTCCCTTGCAAAGCATTGTGAGCAGATGCTTCTCAGAACAAAAACCTCTCCAAGTAGCTGCAGAGCTCTTGGCAAGCAGCAGAGGCTAAGTTGTGGCTCAGCAGGGTTTGAATGAGCTCCACGGAGTGTTTGGGGCTGAGTCCATGCTCCTCAGGTGCTGTCAGCAGCCTGAACAAGTCTCTGCAGCAGTGCAAATCAGAAGCAAGCCCCAAAGTGCCTTGAAGCATTGATTGGCCCCACTGAGGGTCGTTACTGACAAAGCCTCCCAGGGACTCCTTAGAGCAGCTCATTGAGGCTGTGAGTGCAGGAGACAAAGGCAGAGTGCAGGGCAGAAACCCTTGGGCTTGGTTTATGGAGCAGAAAGGCCAAGCCCTGACCACAGCCCTTGGAACAGCAGAGCCTGAAAGCCTCCCAGAAAAGTTTCTCCTCCTGTCACAGGCTGTTTTCCACAGGATCAGAGGGTGATAAGAGACAGGGAAAAAGCTTAACATCAGCGAGTTCCAATCCAGTTTGTTCATTGCACCCCAAGCATGGGCTTAGAGACTTCCTATCAGAAGGCTACAGAATAGGATTACAAATCATGTAATGACTCTGCTTGGCTGCACACACCTGCACTAGGACTGCGTTAGGATTACACTCCAATGGGCACAGACATTGCTCATATTCTCTCAACAACTCCTACACTGTGTCTGAGCAGTTCTAAGGAAGCAGAGACAGGCGAAAGCCACAGACTCTGCCTTACACTTGTTTGCATTTGCTGCACCATTCTCTAAGGTGCTTCCAACTTTCCACTTTGTCTCTACCTCAGCACTCACTGAACTCTCTCCTGTCCATGGCTGGGCAATAGCTGCACCACAGTCACACAACTCTATAAAACCTCTGCATTTAATATTACCATATCCAATGTCCTCCCAGGCCTTGGTGGCAGAGGCAACTGCCAGAGCCAAGGGGACAGAGCCCTTGGTCCTGTTGGACTTTCAGCCTGGCCAGAGCCCTTGGCCCTGCCTGCTGCAGCCTGTGCTACACTGTCCAATGCCTGCAGCTCTTTCCTTCAGGCTGCTGACTCCCATCCTGCTTCTCCACCTAGCTCTCACATGGACATGTCCACACCTTCCCTGAGGTGTCTCTGCTCTCAGTGGCCATTCCTTGAGGCCTCTGGGGGACCTCATCCCTATCAGATCTGTCAGCTGAGTGACATTTCTTTGTCCTCATCTCCAGTCTGAACCTTCCAAGCTGCATGTGTGGAGGTTTTGGTCTCTTCCCAGAAGAGTTTCATCACCTCTGACCCCACCCATGAAGGCCAATGGGATCCTGGGGTGTGTTAAGAGGAGTGTGGCCAGTAGGCCAAGGGAGGTTCTCCTCCCCCTCTATTCTGCCCTGGTGAGACCTCAGCTGGAATATTTCACCATGGGTATCTGGGGTAATGGGTACAAACTGCAGCACAGGAAGTTACACCTTGGCATGATGAACTTCTTGACTGTAAGGGTCACAGAGCACTGGCACAGGCTGCCCAGAGAGGTTGTGGAGTCTCCTTCTCTGGTGACTTTCTAGCCCTGTCTGAATGCATTCCTGTGTGCCCTGTGATAGATTCTATGGTCCTGCTCTGGCAGGAAGGTTGGACTCAATGATCTGTGGAGGTCCCTTCCACCCCTAACATCCTCTGCTCCTGTGATCCTGTGAAAACAGGTGCTGAAAGCCATCTGTTAGAGTGAGAGCCTGACCTCAGTGCCAGGCAAGGGCATGGAACAGGTCATCTTGAGCGCCATCACACAGCACCTACAGGATGGCCAAGGGATCAGGCCCAGCCAGCATGGGTTTAGGAAGGGCAGGTCCTGCCTCACCAACCTGATCTCCTTTTATGATCAGGTTACCTGCCTGGTGAGCGTGGGGCAGGCTGTGGATGGAGTCTAGCTGGACTGCAGCAAAGCCTTTGACACTGTCTGCCACGAGAAGCTCCTGGCCAAGCTGGCAGCTCATGGCTTGGACAGATTCACTGTGTGCTGGGTCAGGAACTGGCTGGATGGCAGAGCTCAGAGAGTGGTGATGAATGGTGCTATATCCAGTTGGCAGCTGTCACTGGTGGTGTGCCCCAAGGATCAGTGCTGGGCCCTGTCCTGTTCAATGTCTTTATTGATGATCTGGACGAGGGCACTGAGTCCAGCATCAGTAAGTTTGCAGAGGACACCAAGCTAGGAGCAGGTGTGGATCTTTTGGAAGGTAGGAGAGCCCTGCAGAGGGACCTGGCCAGGCTGGATGGGTGGGCAGAGGCCAATGGGATGAGATTTAACAAGGCCAGTGCAGGATTCTGCACTTTGACCACAACAAGCCCAAGCAGTGCTACAGGCTGGGGTCAGAGTGGCTGGAGAGCAGCCAGGAAGAAAGGGACCTGGGGGTACTGGTGCATAGTAGGCTGAAGCTGAGCCAGCAGTGTGCCCAGGTGGCCAAGAGAGCCAATGGCATCCTGGCCTGCATCAGGAACTGTGTGGTCAGTAGGATGAGGGAGGTTATTCTTGCCCTGTGCTCAGCACTGGTCAGGCCACACCTTGGGCACTGTGTCCAGTTTTGGGCCACTCAATTCAAGAGAGATGTTGAGGTGCTAGGAGGTGTCCAGAGAAGGGTGACAAAGGTGGTGAGGGGCCTGGAACACAAACCCTATGAGGAGAGGCTGAGGGAGTTGGGCTTGTTTAGCCTGGAGAAGAGAAGGCTCAGGGGTGACCTCATTGCTGTCTACAACTACCTGAAGGGAGGTTGTAGCCAGGTGGGGTTGGTCTCTTCTCCCAGACAACCAGCAACAGAACAAGGGGACACAGTCTCAAGTTGTGCCGGGGAAAGTCTAGGTTGGATGTTAGGAGGAAGTTGTTGGCAGAGAGAGTGATTGGCACTGGAATGGGCTGCCCAGGGAGGTGGTGGAGTTGCTGTCCCTGGAGGTGTTCAAGGAAAGCCTGGATGAGGCACTTAGTGCCATGGTCTGGTTGACAGGGCTGGGTGCTAGGTTGGACTGAACGATCGGGGAGGTCTCTTCCAACCTAGTTGATTCTATGATTCTATGACTCTATGATCATCCTGCATGACCTGGCCACCAGCACAAGTCACTCAGCAGCCTGTGGCCCTGCAGAATCTCAGCTGCCCCAGGGCTCCTATCAGGCATTGCAGGAGCCCAACACTCACCCTGCTGCATCCCAATAGAACTGAGGCTTCAGAGTGAAGCATGAAAGGTGGAGGCAAGGCAAAGAAGAAGCGACCAGAACTGCAGACACCTCCATTGTCCTCCTCTGGGTCATCTGACAGCAAGCCAGACACCACTCCTGCTGTGAGCAGCCCCCAGCATCGACAGCTCCAAGGGAAAATTGGTCTCTGAATCCAACTTTGCTGCCTTCCACACCTCCAACACCCATAGACCATCCCCATGGAGCCAAATCCCCTGGGCTGAGAGATGTGCAGCTACAAGACCTTCTTGACAGACCCCAGAAGCTGGAAGCCAAGGAGGAACCAGCAGAGAAAGTGGATGAGTATAATGCTGGTCACTTGCCAGCGCCCCCTGCCCCTCTCCCATTAAATCCTACAATGCCTGCCCTGGAGCCTGCCCCAGGGGTGTGTCCCATGCCCCTTAATGCCCCATCACTTGGGACAGGAGCTGTGGGGCCTGTTGATAGGGGCGACCTGGCTACTAGGTGGAAAGGTATTATTAACAATGCTCTTGTTGAGGGTGAAATGCTCCCATCAGCGTTTGCGGTGGTTACAGGGGCTCAAAGAGGAGGGCAGTGGGTGGCGATAGAATGGAAAGTAACAAGAGAGCTAAGCAGGCAACAGCATCTTACAGGTTTGTGTCCCCATTTACCCAGTGGCTGCTGCAGCATTGATTTAGGGCTCAGCTCTTAGCACCGTACGACATAAGAATGTTCATAAATTCCACACTTAGCCCCTCTCAGCAGTTGCTGTTTTACCACAGATGGACAGAACTATGCGACAGTGCTGCGGCTGTGCCACGGCAGAACACGGACCCTTTGTACGGGGTTCAACCACAGATGCTTCAGGGGACTGGGCCCTTTGCAAGTGCAGATTTCCAAGCAGGCTTTCAAACAGAGGTGCTGCAATTATCTCCACAGCTGGCACATAAAGCCTTGCTAACTCTTCATGACCCTGCGCTCTCTACATCTGCCTTTACCATCCTAAGGCAGGGGGATGCTGAGAAATACTCAAGTTTCCTTGATTGCTTATATCAGAGCATCATGACTAATCCAGACTTAGCCGAGGAAATGAAGGCCAAGATGTTTGACCTATTGGCTTTCAACAATGCTAATGAGAAAACAAAAGGAGTGTTAAGTACCTTGCCGAAGGACACTGATCCAGACCAAGTGCTGGAAGCCGCTGAGAGCCTGAGGATGTCAGGGAAAACAGCTTACAGAGCTGCAGCAGTAAGAGCTGCCATAAAACCCCTCATACACGAGGAATGGAACAAGGACTGGCAGCACCTGCTTGGAATGGGCCAGCAATGAACAGCCTTGAGCAAGCATGTCTGTCACATTCCTTTTTTCACCAGGCTGCAAAGATGCTTGTCAGGCAATTCCAGATACCCAGCAGTGATGCCCAAGGCATTGTCAATTCTTGCCCAGACTGTCAACAAATGGGGTTTGGTATGGGGCTAGGAGTGAACCCAGAGGCCTGTTACCCTTACAGGTCTGGCAAATGTAACTCACACAGCAGAATTTGGCCACATGTAAGTGTTTGCATCAACACCTTCTCATTGGTTATTTGGGCAACAGCACAAACTGGTGAAACAGCTCCTCATGCCATGGAACATTTGTATGTGCATTCTGCAGTCCAGCCTATGTCTCTGGAACATTTAAGGACTTCTGTCAGAAGTCAGGCATTCAGCACATCACTGGAATCCCTCATTCCCCTACTGGACAAGCTGTTATGGAAAGGGCACATCAGACTCTGAAAGGTTTGCTCAATAAACAAACAGGAGGGGAGAGCAGAAGTGCTCCACATGACTGATTAGGGAAAGCATTGCCTGTGTTGAGCTATTTGCGACCAGCGGGCGACAGGCAGGAACCCCCAGGGGTAACACATGGGGGTCATTGATGTAGAGAAAACAGAAAGGCAGATACAAAAATTCTTGTACGATATAAAGATTTGACTACAGGAGAATGGAAATGCCCTGTGGAAGTTAAAATGACTGCTCAGGGATGTCTGTGCCTGCTGACAGGGGACAGCATACGGTGGATTCTGGCAAGATGGGTCAAGCCATGGAAACAGGCTCCAGCAGATTCACCGTCGTGATAATGACTTTATCATGGGCAAATGTGCAAGTCCCACACAACAGGGCACACTGCCACGCCCACTCCCCACCCTCGGCTTGGGTGCTTGAGCACAGCCTGGCAATGGAATGCACACCTACATCCCCCCCTCCCCCTGAGCACAGCCTGGCACTGGGAAGCACCCTGCCTCCCCCCCATCCAGTGCCAGGTCAGCAGGGCCCACCCCCCACCCCCTGCCTTCTTGCACCTTTCCAGCCAGGAAGTGCAGCTATTGTTTTAAAGTGATACAATTCTGATAATGGCTTTTAGCCTTTTGACTGTAACAGATCCTAGAGGTTACTGAATCAGATGTTAAGTGCCTGTTAACTGCAATAGTATATTGGAGTGAGAATGTTAAGTCTGTAGTTGTTTTACCCAGGTGAGACTGATAGGTTGACAATTTATTTTTCCTTTTCTTTTGAGTTGGCTGACTTAAAGGGTTCTTTTTTTTTCCCTACATGCCAGCAGTTCTAAGGAGCTCGATGTAATGTAACATCTTGGATTTTTTGGGTTTTGTCTTAGCACTGATTTCATGGTCTTTAAATTTTCCTTTAATTTATCAATTTCTAGCATTAATATAGTTAAGGAGAAGAGTTTGTTGTAGAGATTAGAGATTTTTTTCTTATCTCTTAGGTTTCTTCTTTTTAAGGACAAGGATCATGTGAACACAAGCAGAGAGGTAAGATGGTTATGACCTAGGCAAGGTTAATGTGGCAAAGATTATCAGATCCAGTTTTCACACCCGATTGGGCATTGCTTTTCTGTGGCATAAAACGATGCTGCACTTTAAGAGATGTGTGAGAGGCCACTGCGGTTCTACCATCACACTTATGCAGGTTATGCCTTCAGATACTGCACTTTGCACCTGGTTATGCTAACTGCACACCATTGCACTCAAAAAAAAAAAAAAAGGAAGGAGGGAAGGGAGAGGAGAGGAGAGAGAAGGAAAAATTAGAAAGTACTCTGGTTTAGGGAATGAATGTGCTTGGGTTTGTTGTGTTCAGCCTGTTCTGTTTTCCTGGTGGTGAGCAGAGGCCTTGCTCAGGTGGCTGTGCACTGGAATGTGTACTGAGATAGGGTTGTGCTTTGATCACCCTCAATGAATTTAGGAGCTTCACAGGCTTCTAGCAATGCTGTTTGAATGAACAGGCAATTGCAAAGGTAGAGCTATCAGTTCGACCCTCTGTTATGAGGGGCAGACCTATGCATTGGACAAGATGGGGAGCAGCTGCCTTTGTTAGTAGTGTTTTGGGGTGCTGTGTTTTTCATTCCTTTTGCAGGGGCCCTGCAAATTGGGTGAGAACTGATACCTTAATTTTTAAAAACAAAACAAAAGGGGGGAATTGTGGGAATGCAAAGTGAGGACGAGATGTGAGAACAGAGTGAAGGAGAAGAAGAACAGATGGATGCTGACCTTGGTTCCCACCAGCTGCTGGCTAACTTATCTCAGAAGGGATAAAGGACACCTTGTGAATGAGAAAAACAAGGCGTGGTTTATGCTGATGGAGTGGGTTGTCCTTGACTAATTATGCTAATGTGTAGGTGTGTGCCTTGTGGCCCTGAGGGTATTCATTGAGTGCCAAATGATCCAGGCAACCACCAATAGAACAAGGGGACACAGTCTCAAGTTGTGCTGGCGGAAATATAGGGTGGATGTTAGGAGGAAGTTCTTCACAGAGAGAGTGATTGGCATTGGAAGGGGCTGCCCAGGGAGGTGGTGGAGGCACTGTCCCTGAAAGTCTTCAAGAAAAGACTGGATGAGGCATTTAGTGCCACGATCTAGTTGACTGGATAGGGTTGGGGGATAGGTTGGAATGGATGATCTTGGAAGTCTGTTCCAACCTGGTTGATTCTATGACTATGACATTGAATCATCTGGAGTCCAAGTGGCACTGCCTTTGATCACACTGATCCGTGAGGGCTCTGACCACATTTCCCGTGGGCAAGCAAGCAGCTAATTCTGCAAGATATTTCCACTAACCCTCCTACTGTCTCCTCATAGGCACAGGGATTCTGAGCAGCTTTTCCTTCTCCCAGCAGTTGCTGCTTTTCTGTGCACCCTGTGCTCCCAGCAGGAATTCTACTGCCCCACCAGTGCCCTTCAGTCATTGCAGTGATCCTGGTGCAGCAGACTCAAAACTTAAACAGTCTTCATCTCAATCTGCTGGCTCAGCAGAGAAGGTTCTTGTAAGGATCCCCCAAATTAAACTGATCTGGAGCCAGGAGATGTTTGAGAAAGGCACTTCAATGTTATTTTTGCTTCTGTGTGCCAAGGGAAAGTTAGAGGATAGGAAAGGAAGAACAGCAGGGGATGCTAAAGCCAGGATTCAGCAATGTCTCACCACTCCTAAAGACTTCCTCCAGTGGGGGAGCTCCACATGTCCCAGTCACTCTCACAGATTCAGTTTCCCAGTCCCACAGGTGGCCACACTTCCTTAGCTGGTTGCCAGTTCCTTGCCCCAGGGCCTTTCTGTGGGTTTCTGCATGCTGCATAGCTCCAAGCTGTGCCTGTATCACTTATTTGTGGGGAGAGGTCTCTCTGCCTGAAGACCCCTGGCCCATCCCATGACATCTGCACAGGCACTTTCAGCTTCCAGTGCAGCAGCTTGAGCACAGAGCCTGTGGGTTTGTGCAGCAGCTCAGCAAGCTCCGGCTTGTGCAGCAGCAGGTCAGGCACACTGCTGAGAGCTGCGGAGCCAAGCAGCAGAGGAGAGGTCCTGCTGGGAGTATTGCTGGGAACTGTGCTGAGACACAGCAGCCTCTCTTGGGATGGTTTAACTCTTTGCACTCTTAAAAAAGCTCCTGAACACTCCAAGAAATCTCTTCCCACTTCTAGGTGGGTGGAAAGCCTCAGGGAAGCCCCAGATTAGCAGGAATCCATCAGGAAAACTGCTGAGGTAGGGAGAAGCCCTTTGGAAGCTGCAGGCCTGCTGGAAAGCAGTAGAGCCCTGTCGTGGAGGGCCCATAGGCCCAAATAGGCTTATAGATGCTTTGCCTGGCCTGGGCAGGTTTTTGTGCCCACACCAGAGGTAAACACATAAACGAGCACAAGGAAACACAGTACACCTGGCGTCATAAAGTCTGGCCTGCCCAGGGCCCAGGGTGTGTAACATGGTTGTGTAAGACACACAGACTTGGCTTGTGCCTGCCTAGTGCAAGGCCCATGCTTTTCCCAAGTTAGGGAAAAGCAGGCTTGTGGCTTTTGCCTATTATGGTATGCTTTGGCTAACTGCCAAGCTGATTGGTCACTGTGGTGGCCAAAGGGCCATTAATCTCAGCCCACATTTGATAAATAGGGGTAGACAGGTAAGCAAAGTGCTTTTGCTTTTGCTTATGCCTGCTTATGCCTGCCTGCTTGCCTGACTTCCTGCCTGTTCACCCACAGTGCATCTACTCTTTTCTACAGAGACAGAATCTCCCATGGGCTCCCAGCCAGCCATGCACACCTGCACACCACTGCTGTGAGTTACCAGGACTAGATCCTGCATTGCCTGCCTGTATCTATGGAGCTCAGTCTCCCGTGCAGCCATGCACCCCATTGCACACCTGCTGCCTGATCACTGCCTGGTAAGCTCCTCTGCTGCAAGTTACCAGGAGCAGACCCTGGATTGTCTACACGCAATCAGCCTGTGTGGCCAATGTGAGACTGTGCTGAGACCAGAGAGCATCCTGACTCTGCACCTGAAGGTCCTGCCTAAGAATCCCTGGACAGAGCATCCAGAAGAAGCCAGGAGATCAAGTTCAGAGATTCCATGTCTGCATCCTTTCCCCTGAAGCCAGGAGGATTCCAGCCTCAAAGTCCATGGGCAGAGTTCCTGAAGATCAGACACTTGTACAGGCTGTGACGTAGCCCCAGAGGGTGACTGATAACTAATCAGAATTTGTGAGTAAATGCTTTAATGCCTCTGTAATCTCTACTGCCTTCTGCCATGGAGCAGACAGGGCTTGGGCCCAGCTGCTGGGCAAGCAGCATACTGGCCCCAGGTGGCATACTGACCGCAGGGAGAGTCCTCTCTCTGTTTATAGTGTGGATGTTTGCTACTTATTAACAAGTGATTCTTTGATGTTATTCCCAGAATGTCTTCCATAACCAAGCAAGAACAGATATTAATATTAAAATTCAGTGGTTGGGGTGGTGAGAGCTCAGAGTACTGAAATTAATCAATTCTATATTTTTACAGAATATCATCTTGCACCAATTAATATTTCCCCCCCTTCTGCAACAAGCTCCTCACTGGAAACCTGACAGAACCTTTCCAGGTACTTCCAAAGACCTCCCTGAGATCCCTCCTACACACTATAAAGATCCCCAAAGTCAATCCCAGAGCCCTCCAGACCCTCAAACACCTAACATCCTGTAATACTCCCCAAAAAAATCCCTCTGAGATGCCCCTGAGACCATCCCCCAGCAAGACACTCTCAAGACTCTTCTGAGAACCTCACTTTGAACCACCTGAACTGGGCACAGGGCTCCAGCCCCATTCTTAGGGAACAAATGCCCCCAACACTTGGGCACTGTGGGCAGCAATGTCCAAAATAAAAGCAAAAAGACAGGATTTGGGTCACTTTGGGATTTTATTGACACAACTGGGCACTGGACAGAGGGGTGAAAAAGAGGCAATTTTGGTTCAATCTGCTGGAAAGGCTTTCTTGGGGTGGGGGCACATTTACCCCAACAGACCCGGGGTGGGTCTAGTTGTGCTTCCCCTGCAGCATGGGTTGGTCACCACAGTGGGTACGGCGGTGGTAACTGAGACTGCTGCTTTGAGTGAAGCTCTTGCCGCAGTCAGAGCAGGTGTAGGGTTTCTCACTGCTGTGGATGAGTCTGTGTTGGATGTATCTGTAGCTCATGGTGAAGCTCTTGCCTCACTCTGCACAGGGGAACAGCTTCTCTCTGGTGTGGATGCGGCGGTGGATGGTGAGATCTGAGCTGTGTTTGAAGCTCTTGCCGCAGTCTCTGCAGCTGAAGGACTTCTCAGTGGTATGGACACTGCAGTGCTGGCTGAGGGCAGACTTCTGAGTGAAACTCTTGCCGCAGGCAGCACAGCTGAAGGGCTTCTCGCCCGTGTGGATTCTATGGTGGTTAATGAGGCATGAGTGATGCATGAAGCTGTTGGGACAGCTGTAGGGCTTCTTGCCAGTGTGGATTTGGCGATGGGCAATGAGGTTAGAGTGCAGTGTGAAGCTCCTGCCATAGTCAGCACAGCTAAAAGGCTTCTCGCCGGTGTGGATTCGGCTGTGGACAGTGAGGTTTGAGCGCAGTGTGAAGCTCTTCCCACAGTCAGCACAGCTGAGCGGCTTCTCGCCAGTGTGGGTTCGGCGGTGGTCAATGTGGCCAGAGGGCCATGTTAAGCTCTGCCCATATTCAGGGTACTGAATCAGCTGCTTGAGTGGCACAGAGGGAGATACCATGAACCTGTTCTCTTCCTCTTCATCCTCATCATAGTCATCATTCTCCTCACTGTTATCCTCTGGCTTGACCTCTTTGTCCTCCACTTTCTTGCGGCTGTACTTCGCTTGCTCTGTCTTATTCTCTGGGTGCTTCTCCTCCCTGTTCTTACCTGGGTCCTTCTGTGAGGCCATGCGGTAGGGGAAGAGGTCACTGCTGTTACCTGGGGAAGATGGAAGCACCTGACCCCAGCAGCTCAAACCCTGATATCCTGCCTTGGTCAATACAGCCTCTTACACCTGACACATCACAGCAGCCAACACTCACTTGCCATGATGTGGGGTCAGATCTCGAATCCCTGTGCTGAGATTGCAGGTGCAGGTGGGGGGTGGGGAGGGCAAGATACCCTGGTCCTTACGGTGTGATCCCAACCCCCGTTTGCCAGCTCTGTGCTGTTGGCAGGTAGGTTCCTTCCCCAGGCTGTGCCCTTTGATCTCTCCTGGTTCAGACAAGAGGCAGCAGTGCTGATCCAGGAAGTCCAAAAAACCCCCAAACCTCTCCCATCCACACTGCACATTGCAACCCCATACACAGCCTCCTTCCACACAACTGACCCCAACCTGCCTGGGGGGCCCACAGACTCCTACACCAGAGGATGTTCCTCAGAGCACCAGTGGCACTGAAATGTGGTGGGCAGGAGTGTCTGCAGGGGGTTGGGATGTACCATATGGATCAAGAACAGGCTGGGGTCCTGCTGTTGTCCCCTAGTCTGGGTTCTTTACCTGCTGGGCTCTTCCAAGGGACAGCTCTGCTCTTCCCCAGCACAGAGGGACAGGGCTGACAGAGAGGAGACACAGCCCCTGTGTCCTGGAGTCCTGTATACCCCTAAATTCCTCTCCCTCTGTGGCTTGAATGAGAGAGGAAAAGGCACGAAAAGACCTGTCTCCCCCCCACAACCTGCAGGCATGAAGGGGATGAGCAAGGGGCCCTTCCAGCACAAAGGGTGCCCGCACAGTGCCCATGCTGGAATCGGGCTTGGCTGTGGTCTTCGCACCTAGGCAGTGGTAACTCTGCTCTTTGTCTAGGAAGGGTATAAATATTGGGGGACTTCTCACCTTTGGGGTTCCTGCCTTAGAGATCCTGCCTGCCTGAGCATTTGTGCCTGCCTGAGAATTCTCCCCCCCTGTCTGGTTAGATTCTGCAGCAGGAGCCCCTGGTGCTCTGTTCCAAAGGACTGCTACACACATCAACACCTTTTGTGCAGACCTGAATACCTCTTAACGACTCTTCTACAGCTTCAGAAGAGAGAGTGAGAGCACAGACCACTGGACCAAGTCAGCCTGACTGATTTTGGCTCAGCTTTATTATTAAGTGAGAAATGCTATTCATAAATAGCTCAAGCCTTTTCCAACTTCTAACTTCCAAAATAGTCAGATTATATATGGTATCCTGTAGATCTTCTCAAATGAGCTGAATCTGCTAATTAAAGCTAAATAAATTTCTGTACACAGTTTTGGAGTGGGTTTTTGGGAATATAAAATAACTCTATTTTTGTATAAAATCCCTGACTCGGCCACATTAATTCCGTGCATCCACAACTGTCTGGAAGCACAGCTTGGGCCTTCCCCTTGCTGGCTTCTGCCACTTCAGCTGGGCCTGCTGCTATCTTCCCCCACTGCTGGTTTGGTTGCTGCTGTTTTTGCTGCTTCACCGCTGCTTGACCCCTTCCCCACCTTCGCTAAGGTAATTGTATCTCTGTAGTAGTTGATTTCTATTCACACTCTTATATTTGAACTATAAGAAACACAATTTCATTTTTCCCTGACTTTCCAAACAAATCCCTGTTGTGGTGAGTATATTCCACTGGGAGAGGGATCCATCCTCCAGTTCAATTAATGTTTCTGTACCTTGCTGGTTATTGCTGGATCTGGTCAGTATCTGTAAAGTGTTTCCATGGCCACGTGAAGAACTGATCATTATTAAGATCAGTGGTCAGGGCTGGCAGAGTTCTGAATATCAACATTAATAATATTAATTTTGGGAAAAACATCATCTGGCATTAATTAATCTCCCCTTCGTAACAGCCCTGTGACATCACAGAGCAGGATGTGTGACATCATAGAGAGGGTTACACAGCACCACAGAGCAGGTTGCATGATTGTCACATCACAGAGCAGGATGTGAGACTTCACAAAGAGGCTTGTGTGGCAATATAGAGTGTGAGCCATCACAGAGTGGGCTGTGTGACAGAGTCAAGGTGGCTTTGTGACATCATAGAAGGGGATGTGAGACACCACTGAGAGGGTTTTTGACATCCCAGAGAGGTGATGTGACTGTGTAGAGAAGGCTGTGTGACACCATGCAGCTGTGAGCTCCAGCTGCAGAGAGCAGTGCAGAAGTCTGATGCAAGGAGCAGGGAGGGAAGCCCCAGGTGGGCAGTGAGAGGCATGGGGAGGTTGGGAGGGTGGGCAGTGAAGTTGTCCATTCAATGTCAGCTCTCAAGGGACAGATTCTCCTGCCAGGACAGACTTCCTGAGCAGACAGCCTGCAGCATTCTCCCTTGCTGGGTGCTGCTCTCACTCTCCTCTCATCTGAGAGATAATCAAATACTTCCCTTTGCCATGAGCACTGAGCTGTGTTTGCTGTGTTCTGACAGCTTGTAGATAACTGCAGAGAGAAAAACAGCTCCTGAGGGCACTTAGGGCTCATTGCATGAACTTGAGGAGCTGCCAGGAGACTGAAGAGACCTCTCAAGAAGTCTAAGGCAGAAGAAAAACTCAAAGAACCTTGAAGCTTTGATGGGCCCCACTGAGGGTTGTTCCTGAGAAAGCCTCCACAGGGACTTGTTAGAGCAGCTCCTTGGAGGCCATGAGTGCAGGGAGGCAAAGGCAAAGTGCAGGCCAGAAAAGCCTGGGCTTGGTTTGTGAAGCAGAAAGGCCAAGCCCTGACCCTCAGGCCTTGCCAAGGCAGATCCTGAGAGCCTCAAAACAAAGTTTCATCTCCCCAGCCATAGGAGCAGAAGCAACTGCCAGAGCCAAGGGCACAAAGGCCTCAATCCTCTGGGGCCTTTCAGCCTGGCCAGAGCCCTTGGCCATCCCCACTGCAGCCTGTCCTGTGCTGTCCCATGCCTGCACCTCTTGCCCTTCAGGCTCCCATCTTGCTTCCCCAGCCAGCTCTCACCCTGACAGTTCCACTCCTTCCCTCAGGGCTTTCCACCCTTGCTGGAGTTGCCTTGGCACACAGCCAAACATGGGCTGCCCACACTCCTGGCTCCCCTCTTGCACCACAGCTTTACCCTTTGAGTGACATTTCTGTCCTCAGCCACAGCCTGAACCTTCCAAGATGCACTTCCTAAAGGCTTCCTTCTCTGCCCACACCCAAGAATGCTCCAGCAGCTCACAGCAGCCTTGAGGCAGCAGCACAGCACTCTCTGAGCCTTCAGCTTCTCAGTGAGAGCCTCCAAAGTCCATCCTGGCAGATCTTCTTCCTCCAGACCTCCTCTTTCAAGGCCATGTGGCTGCTCCTGCACCTCATGGCCCTTGCCCTGTCAGACAGGGGTGGAAATGGGTTACAGATGAGAGTTCAGAGCACAGGAAGGAGGTGTGAGGCTGAGGTGCCCATGGGAAGGCTGAAGGCTCAGAGATGCCTTTGAGTGCTGGGGCTCAGGCCAAGGCTGAGGAGAGCCTTTGGTGGCCTCTTGATGGTGCTGGGCAGGGTTCAGGTGAGGGCCAGCTGTGAGGAGCAGGGATTGTGTTGGGGCTGGGCTGAGTGCTGCAACTAAGGCCAAGTGGTCAATGCAAAGGGTAAAGGCTGGGGCCAGGATGAGCAATGGAGGCAGAATTAAGGGCAGGGATGGTTTAGGGAGGGGCTGAGGTTGAATGGGTGAAGTGAGGAATGGGCTCAGCTCCTTTTGGGTAGAGCAGGGGCCTGAGGTCAGGAGAGGAGCAGTGGTTAGGCATATAGGGCCTGGGGACACTGGCTAGAGAGAGTGTGAGAGGCTTAAGGTGCATTGGGAGCAGATCAGGGAATCCAGTTTGTAATGGGACTGGGCCAAGTGAGTATGGGGAAGGTGTCTGAGGATCCAGTTTGTGCTGGGACAGAGGCCAGGCTGTGCTGAGAGGGGTACTGGGAGTGGGCTACAATAGCAATTAGCAGTGGTAGAGAGCCAGGTCTGAACTGAGAAAGGGAAAACCAAAGCAGTCTGTACTGGTGTGTGGCCTGGTCTAGACTGGAGGTGATCAGGAGGTCTGATTTGTACTAGGAAATGTCCCAGAGTGCCCTGGGATGGTGCCAAGGGTCCAGGGAGTACTAGGAAGGAGCACAGTGTGTACTGGGAGGGGTTCAGAGTATCCATGTCCCAATTGGAAGGGATCCAGTGAGTCCCAGGAGCATCAAGGGGATCCAGTTTGTGCTGCATTGTAGCCCAGGCTGTATTGGCCTCATTGCCTCCTTGTCCATCCTCAGGAGCCTGGCAGGGTCTGTGCCATAATCCTTGTGGTGGAGAGTCCCAGGGGTCACAAAATGGGCTTGATCATGTCCTGTCCTGTCCAGACATGTTTACTGCCTGTCTGCATTGCAGCCAGAGGCAGGAAAACAGCACAAATGGAACCCAGACAGCCCAGTCTGGTTTAGTCTGGTCGCATGAGAGGGGTTCCATAAGGCCCACGCCCCTGTCGCGTGCAAGGCGTCTGCGCCCCCCATGTTTGGAGGAGAGCAGCCTGTGGGGTCTGCCTTTTGTGGGTATGTTTGGGTGATTGCCAGAGGTGATTGGGTGATTGTGTGGCCAATGAGACCATTAGCCTCGGGCACTGTGCTATAAAAGGGGGTGAACAGGTGAATAAGGAGCTTGCCTGCTCCTTCCTTCCTCGCTTACCTGCCACTCGCCTGCCCTTTGCCTCAGCCGCCTCAGCCGCCTCAGCCACCTCAGTCACCTCAGCAGTCTCAGACAACTCAGCCACCTCAGCCTCTCTATGATGTCACAGAACGCCAGCTAGGACATCACAAATCCTTCTCTATGATGTCACTGAATGCCTTCTGTCATGTCACACAGAGGTAGCTGTGATGTCACCAAATTCTCTCTGCCATCTCCCAGAGCCCACTTTATGATGTCACACAATCCCCACTCTGACCTGAAACGCTTCTGGACATAAAGTTACAGAATCACTTCTGTGACATCACACAGCCCTCTCTATGATGTCCCACAAACTCCTCTAGGATGCCACAGAGCCCTCTCTAAGATGTCAAAAATTCTCACCATGATATCCCACAGTCCTCTGTATTGTGTCCCAGAATGCGCTCCATGACACGACAGCCCTCTCTGTGACATCACAGAATGCCTTCTGCCATGTCACGCAGACCTCTCTATGATGTCACAGAGTGCCTTCTATCATGTCACACAGCCCTCTCTTTGACGTCCCAGAATGCCTTCTGTGATGTCACACAGGCCTCTCTATGATGTCTCAGAGCCCTCTCTATGATGTTGTGCAAGCTCCTCTATGGTGGCACAGTGCTCTCTCTATGACATCACATAATGCCTTCTGGGATGTCACACAGACCTCTCTATGGTGCCACACAATCCCCACTGTGATGTGAAACAGTCCTCTCTGTAAAGGTACAGAATCACTACTATGACATCACACAGCCCTCTCTATGATGTCACACAAACTCCTCTATGATGCCACAAAATGCTATGACATCACACAGTGCTCTTTATGTCACAGAATCCTCACAATGATGTAAAACAGTGCTCTACATAAAGTTACAGAATCACTTCTATGATGTCAGCCCTTCCTATGATGTCACACAGCCCTCTCTTTAATGTCACAGAATGCCTTGTGTGATGTCACACAGACCTCTCTATGATGTCACGGAATGCCTTCTATCACATCACCCAGCTCTATAACATCACTGAAAGCTTTTTGTCATGTCACACAGACCTCTCTATGATGTCACACAGACCTCTCTATGATGTCACAGAATGCCTTCTGTGATGTCACATAGACTTCTCTGTGATGTTACACAAACTCCTCTAGGATGTCACAGTGCACTCTCTAAGATGACGCAA